>NC_090371.1:154934305-155246869 GCF_036365525.1 Heterodontus francisci
TCAGAATACCAGCCACCAGGTTGATCCTAGGCTGGGGGGTGGGACAAAGAAATGTTTAGACTGGGAGTTCCCTTCCTCTCGGCCATGCCCCATGTGGCACAGGTGATCTGGTTTAGGGTGGCTAGTGTTTCCATCCCAAACAAGTTCCCTTGCAACTGACAGCAGACATTTACCATCCTTCTGCCACCCTCGTAACTGATTGATGGCAGGAGCACACCAGAACATTTGCAGCAATTCAAGGCCATTTTCTTTTCAGCTGCTGAACAAATTATTCAACTTACCATTTACACAGAGATATTGGTCAGGGTTCTCATATTCAGGGTACTTCTGCTTTCCCTCTAAAATTGCCCAGTTCTCTTAGGTCAGCATTCAATTTTGAAGCATAGCAGATTCCAGGTAGGATTTCCATTGCCAGAATGCAAAGCATCAGCATGCAAACCCTAGCAAGAACATTGATGTTTGACCAGAAGAGGCAACGAGGCCCTTTAAAGAGGCAAAAGTATCCCAAAGGTCGGAGTACATGTCACACTGAAGACCTTGTCAGAGATTCCTTCGAGGCTCTCTATTGCCACTTCCTAGCACTTACTGCCCCTTCCCTCATTGTAGCCTGGGAAACAGAAATAAGTGTGGCTGATGCTCCACACCCTGCTGCTATTTGCATGTGGTTTGCTGGGAAAGACTGGTCAATTGTGGTCCTGGTGGGGCATGGGGGACGGAATTCTCTCCTGGATAGGTAAGCAGTGGTGTCTTTATTACTAGAATTTTCCTTCATTCTCCACATCTGGTGGATTCTCCTCTGGCAGCTGGGATTGGGGAGGAAACTCCTTTCCAACAATGGGTGCTGAAAAATGTATTCTTGTCATAAATGTGGTGACAGCACAGTAGAATGGTCACTAATTAGGTTGAGAAATGTATGTGCTGGAACTCGGCCTTAGTAAGGCAATCTTCTATTCGGCATATAAGGAATGGAGACTTTCCCTGTTCCTCAGAAGGTCAAAAAGATAAAAGGGGGCAGGAGTTCTAAAGTCAAAGTCAGCAGTCATTACATTTGGTCAGACCAGACATAATAGACTGACAGCCAGTGTAAAAAGTCTCAACATGTAAGTCCAAGCTGGGTATATCACCTGGACCTCTAAAGTGGAACATATGGGTTTTTTCAAATGTAGGTGCTGCTGTTTTACAAAGCACACAACTTCTAATTTTCTGGATAGAGCACCAACCGCCATCTCCTCAAACTGCCGCTTTAACTTAGTACAGGCCTTTAAATTCTGCAGTGATTTCCCACCCACAAAGAACGAGCTCCCAATCAAAGGTATTTCTGATATCAAGAATTCACCCAAAATATTATATTGAGGCTGATCTCAGAACCTGTAGTGGCATTGGTACCTAGCATGTAAAGCAGGCATGAAACACATACTGCCCTACTTTCAGTCAGGTTCATGCCCAGTTCAAAAATTTGATTTTTGATTTTGATTTTTGATTTAGAGATACAGCACTGAAACAGGCCCTTCGGCCCACCGAGTCTGTGCCGACCATCAACCACCCATTTATACTAATCCTACACTAATCCCATATTCCTACCACATCCTCACCTGTCCCTATATTCCCCTACCACCTACCTATACTAGGGGCAATTTATAATGGCCAATTTACCTATCAACCTGCAAGTCTTTTGGCTGTGGGAGGAAACCGGAGCACCCGGAGGAAACCCACGCAAACACAGGGAGAACTTGCAAACTCTACACAGGCAGTACCCAGAATTGAACCCGGGTCACTGGAGCTGTGAGGCTGCGGTGCTAACCACTGCGCCACTGAGCCACCTTGTTCCTGTCATCTTACCCATTTTTCTTTTTGCTGTGAAAATTATTGCAGGTTTTTATCAACTTGTGGTAAAAGAACCTTTAGGGATGAGTAACCATAATATGACAGAATTTTACATTATGTTTGAAAGTGAGGTAGTTCAATCTGAGGCCAGGGTGTTAAATTTGAACAAAGGAAATTATGAAGGTATGAGGGGCAAATTGGCTGAGTGGATTGAGAAAATACATTAAAAGGTTTGACAGTCCATAGGCAATGGATAGTCTTTAAAGAAATATTACATAGTTTATAGAAACTATACATTCCTTCAAGGCACAAAAACCCCAAAAGTAAAGGCAGTCAACCGTGGATAACAAAGGAATTGTATACGATTAAAAGAAAAGACCAATATCGTTGCCAGAAATAGTAGTAAACCTGAGGTTTGGGAGTATTTTAGAATACAGCAAAGGAGGACCAAGAAACTGATAAAGGGAGAACAGAATATGAATGTAAGCTAGCAAAAAAACATAAAAACAGACTGTAAAAGCTTCTATAAAAGCTTTGGGGCGGCGCAGTGGTTAGCACTGCAGCCTCACAGCTCCAGCGATCCAGGTTTGGTTCTGGGTACTGCCTGTGTGGACGTTACAAGTTCTCCCTGTGACCGCGTGCGTTTCCGCCGGGTGCTCCGGTTTCCTCCCACAGCCAAAGACTTGCAGGTTGATAGGTAAATTGGCCATTGTAAATTGCGCCTAGTGTAGGTAGTTGGTAGGAGAATGGTGGGGATGTGATAGCGAAAAAAAAGGGCAACGCAGTGGTTAGCACTACAGCTCCAGCGACCCGGGTTCAGTTCCAGGTACTGCCTGTGCGGAGTTTGCAAGTTCTCCCTGTGTCCTGCGTGGGTTTCTACCAGGTGCTCCGGTTTCCTCCCATAGCCAAAGACTTGCAGGTTGATCAGTAAATTGGTCACTGTAAAATTGCCCCTAGAGTAGGTAGCTGGTAGGAGAATTGAGGGAAGGTCGGGATGTGGAAGGGGACATGGGATTAATGTAGGATTAGTATAAATGGGTAGTTGATGGTCAGCACAGACTTGGTGGGCCGAAGGGCCTGTTTCAGTGCTGTATCTCTCGATGACTCTATAGATACATAAAAAGGAAACATTTGGCTAAATATGGGTCCATTACAGACAGAGTCAAAAGAATTTATAATGGGGAATAGAGAAATGGCAGAGAAGCTAAATGATTAATTTGTGTCTGTCTTCACTGAGGAAGATACAAGAAATCTCCCAGAATTAGAGATCCAAGGGATTAGTGGGAATGAGGAAATTAGTATTAGTAAGAAGGTTATATTGGAGAAATTAATGGGGCTGAAGGTTGATAAGTCCCCAGGACCTGATATTGTACAGCCCAGCGTGTTGAAAGAGGTAGCTATAGAGATAGGGGATGCATTGGTGAACATCTTCCAAAATTCTATAGATTCTGGAGTGGTTCCTACAGATTGGAAGGTCGCAAATGTCACCCCACCATTTAAGAAGGGAGGGAGAGAGAAAACAGGGAATTACAGACCTGTTAGCCTTACATCAGTCATTGGGAAAATGCTAGAATCTATTATAAAGGATGTGATAAATGGACACTTGGATAATAATGATCTGATTGGGCATAGTCAACATGGATTTATGAATGGAAAATCATGTTTGATGAACCTGTTGGAGTTTTTTGAGGATGTTACTAACAGAATTGATAAAGGAGAATCGGTGGACGTGGTATACTTGGATTTTCAGAAGGTTTTTGATAAAGTCCCCCACAGGAGAGTGGTTAGTAAAATTAAAGCACATGGGATAGGAGGTAATATACTGGCATGGATTAAGGATTGGTTAACAGGAAGAAAACAAAGATTAGGAATAAACAGATCATTCTCACGTTGGCAGGCTGTGTAGTGTGGTACTGCAGGGATCAGTGCTTGGGCCCCAGCTGTTCACAATATATATCAATGATTTGGATGTGGGGATTAAATGTAATATTTCCAAGCTCGCGGATGACGCAAAACTAGGTGGGAATGTGTGTTGTGAGGAAGTTGAAGTGGCTTCAAGGGGATATGCACAGACTTAGTGAGTGGGAAAGAACATGGCAGATGGAATATAACATTGAAAATGTGAGTTTATCCACTTTGGTATGAGGAATAGATGTGCAGTGTATTTCTTAAATGGTAAGAGATTAGAAAGTCTAGATGTACAAAGGGACCTGGGTGTCCTTGTCAATAAGTCACTGAAAGCTAACATGCAGGTGCAGCAAGCAATTAAGAAGGCTAATGGTATGTTAGCCTTTATCGCAAGAGGATTTGAGTACAGGAGTAGTGAAGTATTGCTGCAATTGTATAGAACCTTGGTTAGACCTCACCTGGAGTACTGTGTGCAGTTTTGGCCCCCTTACCTTAGGAAGGATATCATTGCCGTAGAGGGAGTGCGACGTAGGTTCACCAGACTTATTCGTGGGATGGTGGGACTTCCTATGAAGAGAGATTGAGGAAACTGGGCCTGTATTCTCTTGAGTTTCGAAGAATGAGAGCTGATCTCGTGGAAACCTGCAAAATACTTAAAGGGATAGATGGGGTAGATGCAGCTAAGACGTTTCCCTGGTTGGGGAGTCTAGAACCAGGGGACACAATTTCAAAATAAGGGGAAGCCATTTAGGACCGAGATAAGGAGAAATTTCTTTACTCAGAGGGTTGTGAATCTTTGGAATTCACTACCCCAGAGGGCTGTGGAAGCTCAGCCATTGGGTATGTTTAAAGCAGAGATTGACAGATTTCTAAATACAAATGACATAAAGGGATATGAGGATAATGTGGGAAAAAAGCATTGAAGTGGAAGATCAGTCTGATTGTATTGAATGGTAGGGCAGGCTCGATGGGCTGAGTGGCCTACTCCTGCTCCTATGTTCCTAAATACTATTACCCAAGTGGCTAGTTACTGTAAACGAGGTTGCAAAAGTGAGTGAATAACTTGACTGACACCAAATTTTTGAAATCATAAGTGGAAACAATAAATGAGAAAACAAATTGAGTAGAAATTGTTTGGCTCAATTAACCATAGCAAAGATTTAAGTACAAAAATTATAATTCTCTGCTCTGAAAAAATGTTCATCACTGAAAGCACAAGAAATTAAATCAAATTTTGAAAATTTGCCTTACTGCCTGAGACTGGTGATTCATGAAAATAATCCCAATAAATGACACGGAATCTGATAGCCCATGAAAGTGCAAGCATGAGTCTTGTCAAAGGTTACATCACAAGTTGTAATTATTTTAAATCCAAAATAATTTTGCCAATGAGTTTTCTAATAATAATATACTTTTACTTGCTTAAAATATATGCAGTTTTTTAAAATTGCTGACATGATAGAAGAAAGCTGTGGAATAAGTGTTCCACCATCGAATTGCTTATTGCTATCTGAAAGAGGTGGCAGAAATTTGGTAGCCACACCAAGCCAGGATTTTGTGAGGCCCCCTGAGGCGGGATTGGAGGCGGGTGGGGGGGCACGGAGTATCGCGATGGGTGGCAGCGGGGCAGAGGACCCGTTGCCCAGCGATCTTCCCAAAGGCGTGATAGGTTGACGATAACCTTCCTGCCCTGAGGCCAATTGAGGTCCTGAAGTGGCCTATTAACGACCAATTAAGGGTCTCCTCCCGACGCCGCTGGGATCTTCCCAGTGGCGGGGTGGTGGGGGGTGCCTTGTGAAATGAGGCGCCCTCCCTGCGGGGTTGTGGTGGGGGGGGGGGTGTTCCCTCCTTCCTGGGCAATTTGTGACCCACGGAGGACCTCTAGCGGGAACAACTTTACCCCCAGGATCTCCCTCCCCCTGGACTGCACAACCACACCCCCACCCCCCTCTTGCCAGAGCCTTCTGACTGGCCCTGCCATCCCACCTCACCTACCTCTGTTCCAGGGCTCCACCGCTGGGCCTGGGTCCGAGACCCCTCTAGTACCAGCAGTGGCCACCGTTCCAGGTGGCATTGCCGATACTGCTGAGCTACCGGTCCTCTAATTGGTTGGCAGCTCTTGGAGGCAGGATCCCCTTCCCCATAAAGTCTTTAAAGGGATGGGGATCCCGCCTCCTAAAACTTTGATTCAAAAAGATTGGAGGATCGCTCCTGGGGCGGGGGTGGGGGGGGGGCGGCGGGCACGAAAAGGCAGAGGTGGAATTCCTGCTGCTCTGCTTCCATTATGCTTAAAATACATTTCCCTAAATAGCAATAATGAATGCCACCTGCAAAACAAAACCTCATAAAATTTGGAGATGTTATTTCTATTAATTTTTCAAAAGCACAGTAATTTCAAGTCATTCACAAGAGTAACCAATAACTAGACGTCTTGCTTGCAGTACTCCACGCTTAGTATCTTTTTTTTGGTCAGTAGTTACCTCTCCTGGCTTCATGTGCGATTCTCATATCGCCTGCATTGCTAAAGCTGACTCCAAGAAGGATGATTTCTTCTGCTATTTTCCCTTGGCAATTCTTAACATTATATAGATCTCAAGCCTAACTAAGACATGAATTGCTGCTTTATTTTTGGTGGCTCTTTGAGCACCTCCATCCCACTCTTGGGCACTATACAAGATATCTGATCCTTCATTCACAACTAGCCATAAACCTCTCTATTACAACCTTGCTTACATGTTTTTCTTTTATTGAACCTATGAATTACTTCCAAACATTAGACCAGCTGTACGCTATTCCTCTCTCTTTATCGTAATTCTGTTGAAGTTATAATTGCCTTTTTCTCATTGTTTTCTTTATCTTTACAACCTGGTAGTGTCCTACATCATGAAAACAATGTGCTGAGCCAACTTTGAATGGCATCTTAAATAAACATACAAACATATGAGCATACGAATTAGGAGCAGGAGTAGGTTACTCGGCCCCTCAACCTGCAACCGACATTCTCGCCTACCCCCGATATCCTTTCACCACCTTGCTTATCCGAATAAAAAACAAAAATGCTGGAAGTACCCCACAGGTCAGGCAGCATTTGTGAAGAGAAAAACAGTGTTAACATTTCAGGTTGATGGCCTTTCATCAGCACCCTATTATTTTCAATAGCAGCTTGTTCTCCTCCCGTTGTTGCCGTCAGCATTCTAGCTGTAAGAGCAGGAAGAAGGAAAGAGAGGGGGAAGGGCATGCACCTGTGTCATCCAATTTTAAATTGGCTTTGGCCCACTGTTAGTGATAAAACAATTATGAAAAAGAAACATGATTAAGATCTGGAAAAAAATTCATATTTGTAGCTTCTGTGCATTCATATGATCCTAGTGTTGCTTGGCAAGGTTCCAAGACAAATATTACATGCTCCTCATATATAATAAGCTCATAGGACAGAAAGAACTTGCATTTATATAGCACCTTATTACGTCCTTGGGATGTCTCAAAGTGGATCTTAGCAAATTTCTTTTGCGATGTACTAATTGTTCCTGTATAGGTACAGTTTTTACCAAAGAAGATAACATTAGAAGATGAGCTTAAAAAGAATATTAATACAGTTGTGATAGAAAGGAAGAAAGCAATTGACAAACTAGCAGAACTAAGAGGATAAAACCCCAAATGTGAGTGGTATTGTGTAGTTGATGTGGTGTACATGGACTTTCAAAAGGCATTTGATACAAGGCCACACAACGGACTTGTGAGCAAACTTGTAGCTTATGGAATAAAAGGGATGGTGGCAACATGGATACGAAATTGGCTGAGTGACAGGAAACAAAGAGTAGTGGTTAATGGATGTTTTTCAGGCTTGAGGAAGCTTTGTAGTGGAGTTCCCCAGGGATCAGTGTTGGGACCCTTGCTTTTCCTGATATATATTACTGACCTAGACCTTGGTGTATAGGGCACAATTTCAAAGTTTGCAGATGATATGAAACTTGGAAGCATTGTGAACTGTGAGGAGGATAGTGTAGAATTTCAAAAGGACATAGACAAGCTGGTGGAATGGGCAGACGGGTGGCAGATGAGGTTCAATGCAGAGAAATGTGAAGTAATTCATTTTGGTAGGAAGAACATGGTGAGACAATATAGAATAAAGGGTACAATTCTAAAGGGGTGCAGGAGCTGAGGGACCTAGGTGTATATGTGCATAAGTCATTGAATGTGGCAGGACAGGTTGAGAGAGCGGTTAATAAAGCATACAGCATCCTGGGCTTTATTAATAGGGCACAGAGTACAAGAGCAAGGAAGTTATGTTGAACTTGTTTAAGACACTAGTTTGGCTTCAGCTGGAGTATTGTGTCCAATTCTGGACACCGCACTTGAGGAAAGACGTAAGGGGATTGGAGAGAGTACAGAAAGGATTCACGAGAATGGTTCCAGGGATGAGGAATTTCAGTTATGAAGATAGATTGGAGATGTTAGGACTGTTTTCCTTGGAGAAGACTGAGGGGTGATTTGATAGAGGTATTCAAAATCATGAGGGGTCTGGACAGAGTTGATAGAGAGAAACTGTTCCCACTCATGAAAGGATTGAGAATGAGAGGGCACAGATTTAAAGTATTTGGTAACAGAAGCAAAAGCGACTGACGCAACGAGCGGTTAAAGTCTGGAATGCACTGCCTGAGAGCGTGGTGGAGGCAGGTTCAATTGAAGCTTTCAAAAGGGAATTAGATTATTATATGAAAAGGAAGAATGTGCAGGGTTACGGGGAAAGACAGGTGAATGGAACTAAGAGAACTGCTCTTTCAGAGAGCCGGTACAGACATAATGGGCCAAATGGCCTCCTTCTGCACTGTAACAATTGTGTGATTCTGTATTCACCCACACATACTCGAAGAAACTAGGAAGGAGATTGCAGAGGCAATAGTTCATATATGCAAAAGCTCCATAGAAGAGGTGGCTGTGCCAGAGAACTGGTGGGTGATGAATGTTGTTCCTATATACAAAAAGGGAGAAAGAACAAAACTGGGGAACCATAGACCAGTCAGCTTTACCTCAGCAATAGGAAAGATACTGAAAACTATGCTAAAAGAAATGATAAAAGAACATCTAGAAACATGAAATATAATAAAAAAAATAGTCTGCATGGATTCTGAAACGCTAAGTCATGCTTATCTAACCTGATAGAATCCTTCGAAGAGGTAATGGAAAGAGCAGACAAAGATAATCTAGTCGATGTCATGTACTTGGATTTTCAAAAGGCCATGGATAAGGTACCCCATGGTAGGCTCATGACAAGCATGTGGAGTCAAGCGACAATTAATTAAGTGGATCGCAAACTGGATAAAAATTAGAAAACAGGGAGTAGGGGTAAAGGCTAGTTATTCAGATTGGAGGAATGTAAAAAGCAGTGTTCGACAATGATCGGTACTAGGACTACTGTTATTCATAATTGACATTAATCATTTGGATTTAGGAGTAAGTAAGTCAATATCAAAATTTACAGATGGTACCTAACTGGTAGGTATAGCTACCACTGAGGAAGAATGCAATATAATACAGGAAACCATTAAAAGACATGTAGATTGGGCTGTTAACTGACAAATTAACTTTAACATAGATAAAAGTGAGGTGATGCACTTTGGTAGGAAACACAAATCACCTACACCTTAGAAAATAAGAAACTTAATGGGGTAGAAGAGTAGAGGTATCTAGGGATACAGGTGAACAAATCATTAAAAACAACTTCACAGGTCACACAGGGCGGCACAGTGGCGCAGTGGTTAGCACCGCAGCCTCACAGCTCCAGGGACCCGGGTTCGATTCCGGGTACTGCCTGTGTGGAGTTTGCAAGTTCTCCCTGTGTCTGCGTGGGTTTTCTCCGGGTGCTCCGGTTTCCTCCCACAAGCCAAAAGACTTGCAGGTTGATAGGTAAATTGGCCATTATAAATTGTCACTAGTATAGGTAAGTGGTAGGGAAATATAGGGACAGGTGGGGATGTTTGGTAGGAATATGGGATTAGTGTAGGATTAGTATAAATGGGTGGTTGATGTTCGGCACAGACTCGGTGGGCCGAAGGGCCTGTTTCAGTGCTGTATCTCTAATCTAATCTAATCTAAAACATAAAAAAAGCTAACAAAGCACTAGGATTTATTTCTAGAAGTATAGAACTCAAAAGTAGCAAAGTTTAAATGTTAAACATTTCCCTGGTCAGGTTGTACTAACAGTACTGTGCACAGTTCTTGTATCCATACTATAAAAGGACATAGAAACACCTGAGCAAGTTTAAGAAAGATTTACAAGGATGGTACCAGAACTGAGGGATTACAGCTTTGCGGAGTCAGGAAAGATTGAACTGGTTGGGGCATGTTTTCTTTAGGAAAGAGAACTTAGAGGTGACCTGAATGAGGTTGTTAAAATTATGAATGTGTCAGACAAGGTAGATGTGGAGAGAATGTTTCCAATTGTGGGAGAATCCAAAACTAGGGGCCAAAAAAAAAAAATCAATAATAAGGCCAATGGGGAAATAAGGAGAGGTTTATGTGCTTAGACAATGGTTAGAATGTGGAACTCTCTGTCACAAGAAGTGATTGAGGCAGATAGCTTAGATGCTTTCACAGGGAAACTAGGTGAGTACGAGAGAAAAGGGATTAGAAAGATAGACTGAAAGGCTGAGATGAGGTAGATGGAATGGGAGGAGCCTTGAGTATAAATACAAGAGCAGACTAGTTGGGGGTCTGAATGGCCTGTTCTGTGCTGTACTTTCTACATAATTCTATGTAATTTGTGTAAAGGCGAGGTTCCACAAACAGCAAGTTAGATGATGTTAATGGATTAATGGATTTTTTGATAGTTTTAGTTCAGACAGGAATATTGACCAAGACATTGAGAAAATTCCCTTTTCATCTTTGACTAATGAAACAGGATTTTTTACATCCAGCTAAATAGGTAGACAAGGCTTCACTTTAATGTCCCATCAACTGTTAGATCTCCTTCCTGGTATTTTAGGAATATCACCATTTGCCTTCATTTAGATCTTTTCAGCTTCACCATGTCACAATTTTACTTACCTTGGTCAATTGAATTTCTGCCTATCAACATAGTTGTCATAGAATCATAGAATGATACAGCACAGAAGGATGCCATTTAACCCATCATGTATATTTAGGCTCTTGGAAAGAGCTATTCAGTTAGTCCTATTACCCTCCTCATTCAAAATAGCCCTTGAATTTTTTCAACTTCAAGTATTTATCCAGTCGCAGTCAAAAAACAAAGAAATCTGTAACATTTGATGACCTATTGGTGCCAAAGTTACTATAATTTCAAATATGTATTTATTATCCAAATATAAATGTAATATTACCTGAAAAAGACCTAAACTTAAAATTTGTTCATGTAAAAAAATGTTTACTGAAGTCAGCAAAATGAAGTGGATACCACAGAAACAGCATAGATTTAGAATTTAGTATGCATAGCACTCACTATTAGTAATCCAAATCAGCACTTTACACTGGCAGCTTTCAAATGTTAAAAGAAAATACTCTGTGTGAACAATTAAAACACCTATGTTTTTGAGGAAAGTACCTGAACTGTAATTATTTGTGCATGTTTTTAACAACTTAAAATGCAATTTTGCAGCTATTTTTACTGTGTTAATTACATTACTTTGGTAATGTTTAGACAAATTAGGAAAACAGACACAGATAATGTTTTAAGAATTAAATGGTAATATGAATGGAAAAAATCATGAGGAAGCTTTCAATTAGAAATTAGTGAGTCTGCACAACAGTGCTCTTTTAAAACCATTGGGGGGAATTTTAACCCCAAGAACAGGTTCGGTGTGGGTGGGGTGTAAAAATTATTGGTTTTTAGAGTGGGAACGCAACTTGGCTTCAATGTGCCAACTTCTGGGTTTAATGGGGGCACATTATGTGCCAGTGATAAAGCTAATTGCTGAAGTCAGGGATTTCTGAATTGAACGTGGTCGGTTATTTATTAGCCCAATTAACGTCCTTGGGTGCACAGATGGGTCAAGGGAGTGAGAGTTTAAGTTTGTAGATGGGTGCCAACAAAGTGCGCTGCCTTGCCTTAGATGGTTTTGAGCTTCTTGATTGTTGTTGGAACTGCATTCATCCAGGAAAGTGGAGAATATTCCATCATGCTCCTGACTGGTGCCTTGTAGATGGTGGAAAGGCTTTGTGGAGTCAGGAGGTGAGTCATCCACCACAGAATTACCATTGGTGATGGCAATACTATTGTGTGTCAAGGAGAGCTGGTTAGACTCTCTATTGTTGGAGATAGTTATTTCCTGGCACATGTATGGTGTGAATTGTACTTGCCTCTTATCAGCCCAGATCTGAATGTTGTTCAGGTCTTGCTTCATGACTATTTCATTATCTGGGGAGTGGTGACTGGAAAACGATACCATCATCAGTGAATATCCCCACTTCTGACCTTGTAATGAGGAACTCCTGCAGCAATGTTCTGGGGCTGAGATGATTGGCCTCCAATAACCACAACCATCTTCCTTTGTGCTGAGTATGACTTCAACCAGAAAGAAAATAAAAATAAAAACTTGCATTTATATCATACCTTTCATGGCCTCAGGATGTCCCAAAGCATTTTACAGTCAATGGAGTACTTTTGTAGTGTAGCCACTATTGTGGGAAATTCAGCTGCTAATTTGTGCACAACAAGCTCTTACAAACAACAATGTGATAATGACCAGATAATCTGTTTTTTGTGATGTTGATTGAGTGATAAATATTAGCCAGCACACCAGGGATAACTCCTCTGCACTTTTTCAAAATAGTGCATCGGATGCTTTACATCTACCTGAGAGTGTAGACTGGACCTTAGTTCAGTGTCTCATATGAAAGACGACACAACTGACAGTGCAGCACTCCCACAATACTGCACTGGAGTGTCAACCTTGATTTTTGTGCTCAAGTCCTGGAGTGGGACTTGAACCCACAGCTTCTGACTCAGAGGCGTAAGTGCTACCAACTGAGCCATGGCTGACACCTAGTTGACATTTCCCCCCGAGAGCCATTGATTTCAATTTTACTAGGGCTCCTTGATGCCACACTCGATCAAATGGTGTCTTGATGTCAAGGGCAGTCATTCTCACCTTGTCTCTGGAATTCAGCTCTTTTGTTTAGGTTTGGACCAAGGCTGTAATGCAATCTGGAGCTGAATGGTCCTGGCAGTCCCAAACTGAGCATTGGTGAGCAAGTTATAGGTGAGTAGGTGCCCATTAATAGCACTGTCAGTGACACCTTCCATCACTTTGCTGATGATTGAGAGTAGATTGATTGGGCAGTATTTGGCCAGAATCAATTTGTCCTGCTTTTTGGACAGGACATACTTGGGAAATTTTCCACATTGTCAGGTAGATATCAGTGTTGTAGCTGTACTAGAACAGATTGGCTATGTAATATTACTTGTCCCTTTGGTGTGTGGTCTGTTGGAAGACTCACAGGACTACAAGTAATATCCCAATAAAATGTGGGTTTTATTATTACTGAATTGGATAACAGATATATAAATAGTTGCTGCATGAGCTCGATGTAAACACCTCTCATTCTGCTGGGCTCCACCCACAACTGTCTGGTCATGTGTGACACAACATCACTTCTCTGGTGATTTTCACTAGCAGAACTTAAGGTGGTGGTTCTTAAGGTAGTCCCTTCTTAAGGTCGTCCCACAACATCCCCCTTTTCTCTAAAGATAAAACATATGTACAATATACAGTGATGTTGTGTTCGGACTAACTACACATTATTAAACAAAAAATATTATTTACAGGTAAGCAAATTTAACACTCTCTGAAACATAGAGGAGTTTTGCTTATTCATTCTGATCTGGTTTTCGTGAATCCCTTCCCTTGTTTGGAAAGCTCAGAAAAATTATGACTAGCGAGACTCCAGATACTTGCTGCAATGAACTGAAGTGCGAGAAGAGACTCCCAGTCATATTGCCTCGTCATGTCAAGAGTCCCAGCCCTTGTGTCAACCTTTACATGGACCAACCTGATACGTCGACCTGGATATTTTCTGCCATTTTTGGTGCATTACTGACTTCATGTATTGTGACAATTCATAGACCTCAACATACTGGAAGTCCTGCGACAGCTGGTCCAGTTGTGTCTACAATATAAAGCATTTGTGGCAGTCGTTTGGAGCTCCCATAGTGCACTGTAAGGTTGTGGTGCCAATGCACTTGATTGGAGGACCATTGTAGACAGTCAACCTAGCTGTGGTGGGTTGCACCATAGATTCTTTGAGTACACGTCTTTCAGAATACAGATGGGCAGAATATTTGCACCTGCTCCGGTGTCGATTTTTATTCTGAATTTATGCTTGCCACTGTTCTACGGATATATAATCCTGATTATGCAAATGCCTCAGACTGCATAATAGCATTGACATGTTGAACCAATTTAACTATGTGAAATGCTTGCTCACTGTTCGCACAAGTGCACTCTTCATCTGTGTCCCCCCTGGCAATCTGTATCTCTGTTGACCTGATGTACCTGCTTGGTTTTTGTTGTGTGTTGGCATACATCTTGTTGCATTTGCCATCCCTTCTTGCAGACATTAATTCAGCATATGATCTGCCACCAGTTCTGTGTACAGTATCTGAGTTAGGCCTTCTGCATTGCCTTGCCAAATGTCCTTGCATGCCACAAGTTTTGCACAGGTCTTGGTACGTTGGATATCTGCGAATTGTGTGAATCAGGTCACATTTACCACAAAGCTTAGCAGACATCTGAGCCTAGGTTACCATATCAATTGTTGTAGCTGCCCCCAGCAGCTGTAACTATTGGCGCCCAGCCATGATGGCTTCAAATTTCCTTCCATCGTTGAACATACGAACATACGAATTAGGAGCAAAAGTAGGCCACTCAGCCCCTCAAGCCTGCTCTGCCATTCAATAAGATCATGGCTGATCTGATTATAACCTCAACTCCACATTCCTGCCTATCCCCAATAACCTTTCACTCCCTTGCTTATCAAGAATCTATCTGCCTCTGCCTTAAAAATATTCAAAGACTCTGCTTCCCCTGCCTTTTGAGGAAGGGAGTTCCAAAGACCCACACCCCTCTGAGAGAAAAGATTTCTCCTCATCTCTGTCTTAAATGGGCAACCCCTTATTTTTAAACAGTGACTCCTAGTTCTACATCTCCCAAAAGGAGAAACATCCTTTCCACAATCACCCTGTCAAGACCCCTCAGGATTTTATATGTTTCAATCAAACTTCCTCTTACTCTTCTAAACTCCAGCGGGTACAAGCTTAGCCTGTCCAACCTTTCCTCAAAAGACAACCCACCCCTTCCAGGTGTTAGTCTAGTAAACCTCCTCTGAACTGCTTCCAGCACATTTACATCCTTCCTTAAATAAGGAGACCAATACTGTACACAGTACTCCAGATGTGGTCTCACCAATGCTCTATATAACTGAAGTATAACCACCCTACTTTTGTATTCAGTTCTCCTCACAATAAACAATAACATTCTATTAGCTTTCCTAATTACTTACTGTACCTACATAACAACCTTTTGCAATTCATGTACTAGGACACTCATATCCCTTTGCATCTCAAGAGTTCTGAAATCTCTCACCATTTAGATAATATGCTTCTTTTTTATTCTTCCTGCCAAAATGGACAATTCCATATTTTCCCACATTATACTCCATTTGCCAGATATTTGCCCACTCACTTAATCTATTTATATCCCTTTGTAGCCTCCTTATGTCCTCTTCACAAGTTACTTTCCTACCTATCTTTGTGTCATCAGCAAATTTAGCGACCATACCTTTGGTCCCTTCATCCAAGCCATTTATATAAATTGTAGAAAGTGGAGGCCCCAGCACAGATCCTTGTCGCACACCACTCGTTATGTTTTAGTTTTAGAGATACAGCACTGAAACAGGCCCTTCGGCCCACCGAGTCTGTGCCGACCATCAACCACCCATTTATACTAATCCTACACTAATCCCATATTCCTATCACATCCCCACCTGTCCCTATATATTTCCCTACCACCTACCTATACCAGGGGCAATTTATAATGGCCAATTAACCTATCAACCTGCAAGTCTTTGGCATGTGGGAGGAAACCGGAGCACCCGGAGGAAACCCACGCAGACACAGGGAGAACTTGCAAACTCCGCACAGGCAGTACCCAGAATCGAACCTGGGTCACTGGAGCTGTGAGGCTGCGGTGCTAACCACTGCGCCACTGTGCCGCCCCTTATATCTTGCCAACCAGAAAATGACCCATTTATACCGCCTCTCTGTTTCCTGTTAGCTAGCCAATCTTCTATCCATGTCATATGTTACCCCCTGCAACATGAGTTTTTATTTTCAGCAATAACCTTTGATGTGGCACCTTATAAAATGCCTTCTGGAAATCTAAGTACAGTACATCCACTGGTTCCCCTTTATTCACAGCACATATAACTCCCTCAAAGAACTCCAATAAATTCGTTAAACATGATTTCCCTTTCACAAAACCATGTTGACTCTGGCTGATTACCTTGAATTTTACTAAGTGCCCTGCTATAACATCTTTAATAATAGCTTCTAACATTTTTCCGAAGATGATTGTTAAGCTAACTGCCCTGTAGTTTCCTTCTTTCTATCTTCTTCCCTTTTTGAATAAAGGAGGGACATTTGCTATTTTCCAATCTAATGGAACCTTCCCTGAATCTAGAGAAGTTTGGAAATTTAAAACCAACACATCGACGATCTCACTAGCCACTTCTTGCAGTATCCTAGAATGAAATTTTCAATACCTGTCTGTAGTCTGGCTCACTGCAGTGTTGTAAGGTCTGTTGCTAGCTGCTCTCCTGCTGGATCTTCTCTGGTAGGCAGCCTGCTGTTCCTTGTTCTCTCAAATGTTGATCTCTTCAGGAAGAATCAAACATTGCCACAGTGCGATATTTGGTGCTTTTTAGCCACCATATAATATTACTTGTCCCTTTGTTGTGTGATTTGTTGTAAGACTCACAGGATTACAAGTAATATCCCAATAAAAATGTGGGATTTATTGGAACTGAACTGGAACATATATATACAAATAGTTACTGCACGAGCTAGATCTAAACACCTCTCACTCTGCTAGGCTCCACCCACAACTGCCTTGTTATGTGTGACATGACATCATTTCCTCAGGCAATCTCCGCTTGCAGCAGTTAACATGGTCTGTTCTTAACATAGTCCCTTCTTAAGGTTGTCCCACAGCAGGCTAGAGACACAGCTTGTTCTGGAGCACAAGTCTTCAGCACTACAGCCGGAATGTTGTTGGGGATGTTCATAGATCCTCCTCCTCCCATCAGTCATCTAATTGTCCACCACCATTCATGACTGGATGTGGCAGAATTGCAGAGCTTTGATCTGATCTGTTGCTTGTGAGATTGCTTAGCTCTGTCTGTAGCATGCTACTTCCATTATTTAGCATGCATGTAGTCCTATGTTGTTAGCTTCATCAGGTTGGCATCTCCTTTTGAGATATGCCTGGTGTTGCGCCTAGCATGCTCTCCTACACTCTTCATTGAAGCAGCATTGTACCCTTGGTTTACTTGTTTTGGTAGAGTGAAAATTATCCCAAGCTATGAGCTTACAGATCATGGCGGAATACAATTCTGCTGCTGTGATGACTTGCAGCAGTTCCTTGTGACCACATTTCAAAAGTACTTCATTGGCTGTGAAGTGCTTTGGGATGTCCAGTAGTCATGAGAGGTGTTATATGCTATATAAATGCAAGACTTTATTTTTTCATGGATACCCAGTGTTGAGCTGCTAGATTTACTCTATTCCATCTATTTATTCCATTTAGCACAGTGGTAGTTCTACACAATACGATAGAGGGTGTGCTGAGTGCAAAGATGGGACTTTGTCTCCACAAGGACTGTGCAGTGGTCACTCCTACCAATACTTTCATGGACAGATGCCTCTGCAGCAGGTACATTGGTGAAAATGAGTTCAAGTAGGTTTTTCCCTTGTGTTGATTCTCTCACCAACTGCCACAGGCCCAGTCTGGCATCTATGCTCTTCAGACCTTGGCCAACTTGGTCAGTTGTGGTGCTACCAAGCCATTCTTGGGCAGGGATTTTATTCTGGTGACGGGGGATCTCGATGTCCGGAAAAAGCGAGACCGAGATCCCCGCGTCACCTCTACTCTGGAAGGCCCGCCGAATCTAGTGGCAATCAGGCACTTAAGTGGTCAGTGGTGGGCCTTCCACAGATCAAAGACCCCATTGTCAGAGGTCCCGTCCTTGGAGAGCTGCCAGCCAATCAGAGGCTGACAGCTCTTCCACTGAGCAGCACCACCGAGGAGGCAGTGGCTGCTGCTGGAGGAGCACCTACCAGAGGCCGAGGAGCATCACTGGACCCAGGCCACAAGTATGGTCAGGGCAGGAGGGGTCTCACAGGGTGGGGGTTGCAGGGGAAGGGAATGTAGGGGGGTCACTAGTAAGGCAAGGGGGTGGTTCTCAGCGGGCCCCCCTTTCCCGATGCTGGTCCCTCTTTCAGACATGAGCCTTTTAATGAGGGAAAATCACCACCCCACCGCCTCGCAAAGCCATGCCTCCCGTGCAGTGACAGGGCCACCCGCCGCACAGCTAATTGCAGTTGCTGCAGGAAGAGGCCCTTAATTTGGGTTAATTGCCCAGTTAAGGGCCTCAATCGGTGGCAGGGTGGGAAGGCTGTTCAAATTTTGGCAGTGGTGGGAACCACCCCGGTCACCATCCCACCTGATTTTATGCTCTTCCCCCCCCCCCCTCCAAAACGTGCTGTGAAGGAGAGCATAAAATTCCCCCATGGTGATGGACATTGAAGCCCTCCACCCAGAGTGCTTCAATATGGAGGAGTACTGATTCATCAGTTGAGGGAGGGTGGTAGATGTTAATCAGAAGGAGGTTTCCTTGCCCATGTTTGACCTTATTCCATGAAACTTTGCGAGGTCCAGAGTCAATGTTGAGGACTTCTAGGGCTACTCACTCACGACTATATACCACTGTACCAGCACCTCTGGTGGTTCTGTCCTGCCGGTGGAACATACCCAGGGATGATGATAGAGGAGTCTGGGACATTGTGCAAAAGGTATGATTCCGTGAATATGACTATGTCAGGCTGTTGCTTGACTAGTCTGTGGGACAGCTCTCCCAATTTTGGCACAAGTCCCCAGATGTTAGTGAGGCACACTTTGCTGGCCTGGGAGTGCCTTTGTCGTGTCTGGTGTTAGTCCTATTGCTTTTGTAGCAGTTTGATACAATTGTGTGGTTTGCTTGGCTATTTCAGAGGGCTGTTAAGAGTCAACCACATTACTGTGGGTCTGGAGTTACATAAAGGCCAGACTGAGAAAGGACAGCCAATTCCCTTTCCTGAAGGACCTTAGTGAAACAGATGAGTTTTTATGACAATCCAGTAGTTTATTGTTCACCATTTTTATTTCAGATTTATTTTATTAACTGAATTTAAATTCCCCAGCTGGTATGCTACCATACCCATTGTGCCACTTATCTCCAGGGCATCTTTATCTTTAAATGTACTATTTGTGGTGGCGCATTTCCAGTCCTCCCTGTCTCTTTTGTGTTTTGCGCTGTCTTGTCCCACAAGGAACAAAAGAACAGATCTGTGAGTGAGTAAACGGGTGGTACTCACCTGATGGATCCAGTGCATTTGGTAAGGGTGACTATGAGACACATGCATCATATTGCATAAGGATTGTGGTGAGTGTCAATGGCAAATGGATAAATGGGGAGGTGATGAAGTGCATAAAAAGTGAAGGTTAGATGATGCTGAAATTTGAATGGGTGTGAGGAGTGATGTGATGGAGAAAACATAGCAAGACAGAATGAAAGGGAGGCAGGCTTAAAGCATAGGATGATCTTGATTCAGTAAATGCACTTACTTTTCCTGACCTGGTTAGGTCATTAAACTGTTTTCTACATTGCATCCATGACCTGGGCACAACGCTTCTGCTGCTCACCACCTCAGCCACCTCTAACCATGCCTTCCTGGTGGGCGCAGATTGATGTAAGATTTGATAAGATAGGGGTGTTTTATATCTCCTTCTAAGGTGGGAACAGAGTTGGCAGTCCAACAGCTTGTTGTGAATCGACTTTATTGAGATAAAGGTAAGGACAAGTTTGTGAAGTTTTCAGATAAACCGTAGTCATAAACTCAGGCAGTAATTAACAGTCTAACACAGAAACGACCCATAGTAGAGACTGGATGGCAGAGCACATGACTCTTACTCTTGCAGCTTTTGGTCTTCATGTTTCCCTTGTCGATCTCTTCTCTCTCTCTTGCCTCTTGTTGTTCTCTGCTGCACAGTAGCAAAGACGAGACTCCTTTTATCCTGGCAGCTTTCCAGTTAACCCTCCCCTCTCCAAATCAGTGATTAGTCTTGTATTAAAGGATGCCTTTCTTAACCAACCAAGGATCATTTTGTGATGGTTGATAACCTTTTAGATTTGTGCAAGCAGTACCCCTTTGTGTTAACTACTTTATCTCAATGCTTTTACATTCAGAGGTTCCTTATCTCATTACTAGGCAAATCTACGCAGAAGCTATTTTCACTGTCTGCTCTCAAGGTCTCACCCTTTTTCTGCAAGTAAGCATTTTAAACCTTGACATATTCCCACTGCCTTGACAACTTGTCCATACTATGCCTTATTTCCTACGTTTTTCCACTTTACCATACTACAAAGAAGGGTTCTAATAAAGCTAAATGTTACTTTATGATAATAGCTGGAACAGTTAGTACGCTGTATAGTACCTTTTAGTAACCTAATAATCTTACAAGGTTTTGTCCTTCCATAGATAGGGAAAAGTACGTTCCTCCTCCACTTGACTGCACCCAGCAGTAATTCCATTGAGGCATCATTAAATCTGAATTCTGCCCTTATTCTATGTCCATCATTCATCCTGAGCACCTCCAATTTACATTTGCACACTGTCTATTTAAATACGACTGAAATAGTGGGTGCCACTGCAAAGCTTGGAGACATGAAACACGGAAGTCAAAATTAATTGGTTCAAATGAGTTGAGGTCGCAGATTCTGACATCTTGTTGATTTCCAGGATTCCCCTCCCTGCACAGAAGCTGCATTCAGGTAACATTAGGACAACAGTGGCAGAATTCTGCTTGTGACAATCAGTAAAATTATTCTGTGTTTCCAGCATGATAATGATGTGCTATGGTGCATAAAATCCAGGAGGGCAGAAAAATTGTAGCCAGCTGTTAAGTAGATGTAATAATTTAAAAGAAGGAATTTGGTGAATCTTAATTCAGTTCCTAGGCAGCATAAAACCATAGCTAATTTGGCACTAATTGGCAAAGTTACAAGATGGCTTAAGTGCAGAATGGAAAGATGTCACACTGTTGCCTTAGGAGGTGGTCTCTTGAGGTGAATCTTGAGCCACATTGTTGAGAAGAATGTGCTTTACGCTGCATATAACTGTGAAGTAACTGATATGGAGAAAATTGATGCTGAAACTAGAGAATCAATTTTAGCAGGCCCTTCCGTGCCAGACCAACAAAAATGAGGTGCACGGGGGGTTGAAATAGAGGCAGTGTCCTGACCACTAACTTTGTGCTACATTCTCACTCATTGCAAATTTAACTCCCAGGCCTCAGACGAGGGGATCAGTGTGGTCAATCGGACACTGACTAGATTTTAATGCACAGTTGTATATTCAGTACCTGATGCCAGCCTTGCCAGGAAATTCTGGCGACACCACGGAGCCTACATTGGAGAGGGCTGATATGGTTAAGTTAAATTGTTTTAAGTTTCTGCTTCCTGGGCTTTTCCCACCTCCTCCCCTCAAATCCTGATCACAATCTCTGTCAGACATCACATCCCCACCCATGCCCACCCCCTCCCCCCCACCAACCCCCTATACATTTATCTGAATGTCGGGGACCATTTCCTAGTGTTACTGATGGCAACCTAAAACCATACGATTTGTTGCATCCCCGCAACAGCCTCCACATCATTCCTGCCAGTTTTGGGTGAGACCCAGCCTAGGAATGTTGTAATGAGACACATTACACATTGGGCCGGGGCCCAAGCATACTGGTTGCCCCACCAGTCCCAGGTTCACTTTTCATCCCAGGTTTATGTGCCTGAAATAGGTAGTGTTCTATTCCTTCGCACCAACATGTCTAACCTAGAAGAACACCAAGGTCATAGAGTTCAGAAAGAAACAGACCACTGGAACTGGGTGACACTTCATTCAACAATCAGTTCACAGCTGGCTTTCAATCCAGCCCCAAAAACTTTGGATGAACATATTCTCTTTATGTTTTTGCATCAACTATGATTTAGTTGGTAGCACTCTCACCTCTGAATCACAAGGTTCCGTGTTCAATACCCACTCCAAGGCTTGAGCACAAAAGCCAAGGCTGACACTCCAGTGCAGTATGAGGGAGTGCTGCACTGTTGGAGATGCTGTCTTTCAGGTGAGATATTAATCCAAAGCCCCATCTGCCTGTTTGCATGGATGTAAAAGATCCCATGGCACTATTTTGAAGAAGTGTGGGGTGTTATCCCTGGTATCCTGACCAATATTTATCCATCAAACAACATCACAAAAAACAGATTATCTGGTCATTATCACATTGCTGTTTGTGGAAATTTGCTACACACAAATTGGCTGCTGCAGTTACTATATTATAACAGTGACTACACTTCAAAAGTATTTCATTGGCTATAAAGCACTTTGAGACATTCAGTGGTTGTGGAAAGTGCTATATAAACGCGAGCCTTTTTTTTATATAAGGGTCCATGTAAAATGCGTTTGGCATTTTTAGCATAGTTCCTAGTGAGTGCGAGTTCAGAGTCCTCAAACTGACAATGACCCAGATTTTGTGGTTAGCGGCAAAGCAACGGCACTTGCCGCTGACCTTGATAAAAGCTGCCCACAAAGATATAGCGATCTCTCTGGCATAGATTTCCCCTTTGCTGATGTCAGTTTGAAGCTCGCACCAAGTCAAAGAGATCTCCAGGCATCTGGCAACAGTGATGTCACCAAGCAGGGTAAGCAGCCAATCACATTGAAGTATTGTCATCAACAGCAAACCAGGAAGTAAAATGTACTGGATTTTTCACTTTTAATTAAGATTTTACAGGGAGTGAAATAAATGATTGGCACCTATTAAGGTAGAAGCTGAAATATCATGAACAAACTTTTAAAAAAATGTGATTGTTTTTATCATAATGGATAAATTTAACATTCCACAAATATAAAATTAGTTTTGCAGGGCATGAGAAGTTTTTCAGTAGTAATTATGATTCAGTACGCCATTAAAAACCCAGTTATACCTCACTCAATGAGGTGTAACTTTTTCAATGGTTTTTACAGTGAGACGTTAGTGTAAAAGGATAACTTCTCATCATTTCAGTGTTTTCTACTTGATTGCAGTATGGGAGCACTTCAACAGCATTCCCTGTGGGAAGTGTAGAATCACTGACAGCAACTTCTGGATTTACACGTTTCACAGCGCAGGTGCGGACACCAGAAGTTGCTGTCGGTTTCAGAGAATAATGACGGTGAGCGCTGACAGTGACGCCGTCATTACTACTGCAAAATCTGGGTGAATGAATTAGAACTCACTCAGAGAGATATTCTGTAGCAGGAAATGTACAGCAGAGGGGCCTGACACAAGAATGAACTGGGTGACAGAAATGGAAAGAAAAGGATTCCATTCCTCTGTGTTGTCATTTTTATAAACATAAAATACCTTTTTATGAGTGAAAAATGTAATATGACTTTAAAAATCTAATAATATGCCAGTAATCCTTAGCAGCAGGACATATTTAAAAAGATACTTGGTAAAGTTTATGCACATTTTGATCAGTTAAAAACTTTGGGTCCATTCCGATACCAATGCAATGAATTGCAGTAAAGTACCCCAAAATAATACAGTAATTTGACACTTTGGAAGTATGTATGAATTTTTAATACTTCCACGTTTGTACTTTGGCTGATGATTGGACATCTATCGGAGATGGAATAAATGTACATGTCAGCACTCAGTATTATGGGATTCCAAAACCTCAAATCCATACAAAATTATCCCAAATTAAAAAGTTTCCTGAAATTCTGTATCATTTTTCATTTTTGGCAGATAATTTATCAAGCTTTCTAATTGCAGCAGGGACTGTACAATTACATAAAGGGTGACTATCGCAAAATTATAGAATTTGTGCTAATGGCTCAAATTTGGCTCAGTTCATAGTCTGTCCTCTCCAGCAAATGTAAAAGATTATAAGATACTATTCAAACAAGAGCAGGGAGCTTTCCCAGTGTCATGGATGACAGTAAAGCTTGGAATTTGAAGAAAACTGGGCAGAAAATGCTACGATTGAAAGAAGAGTATCCCATAAAGTAAAATGCCTTACTGGAATATACATAATTTGTACCCTTACTGTTTCCTGTTTAAATATTTCTCATTGCCGATTTACAGTTTTATTTGTCATTGGTTTCTTCAATTTAAACAGGGCAAGGTCCCTTTCTTTAATCCCACTATAACTTTTCTTCCATTTTTCCATTGTTCTCAATTTTTCTTTTTCTTTTTCTGTTCTTGGACCATGACTAATTATAATCTGGCCACTGATTCCCAAATATTCCCCTACTTTTTGTTAATCTATTTGCTCTGCCTCATTTACTGTCATTAGGTCATATTGTGCTCCCAAAGAAGTTTACAGAGCAGAAAGAAGCCTTTTGGCCCATTGTAACTTTGCTAGAGCAGTCCAAAGCTAATCCCACTGGCCCGCTCTATTCCCATAGTCTTTAATCTTTCTCTTCAAATATTTTTCTACTTTTTCATTGAAAGGTACACTGCTTCCTTCATGAAAATATTTGTGATGCTAATTTTTCCTTCTCGAAATTTGGAAAGTACCTTGAATAAACCGTGCTACTCCTGGACTAACACTTTCTGTTCAAATAAACACAAGAAAGCAATTTCTTTTCTTCTAAGAGTATCGAATTGCATAACAATCATAGCATGTTACAGAAAAACTGTATTCATTACTTTTTAATTCAAATTTTCTTATGTTAGCTAGGCTCACCTAATGTAAGGACCAATGTGGTCCTGAAAGCTAGGCCCCAATATTTCTGAGCCTCGGACACATCTGTTTTGTGGATGGCTGGAATTTAGATTGGGGTATGGCTCCACTGTATCTCGTTATTATTAACGTTGTAAAATTCAAATGTGAGTGGTGCAGGTGCTTCTGATGCCTACCCCTCCTTCCCACCTTCTGTGCTGATGCTACTTAAAAAAGTGGTACAGTTGGGATCTGTCTACCACCAAATATTTCACCAGTTCCACCTTTGTTACATCCAACTTAAAATGTGCCTGTATAACACAGGCATATCCACTGCACCGATGGAACAGTGAGGGTGTAATGGCAGTTATCCAGCAGCAACTGATTACACTGAAATCGACTGCTGTTGAGAAAGCTCCAATGGGGCATTTTGAGAAGCATTTGAGAAAACTATCTTCAGCTGCAGTAGCTCAGACTTCTGGAAATGTGCGCTCTGATTTTTCATCTGTGGAGCACAAAGATCTAAAAATGGAACAGATGCCCATCTCTTTTATGCTAATAATCTCATCTTGGAATTTAGGATAGGGTCGATGCCTTTGCCCGACTGGCAGCCAGAAGTCCCGCTCTGCCTATCTTCTGGTGTTGGAATGATGCTTGTGGAATTTTGGAATCCTATTCCAGTAATTTCCATAGGGATTCTTCTGACTTTCAGCTGTTACTTCGACTAGAGATCAGCCGAAACCATAGAGAAATAGTATAAATGGCCGTTTAAGTCTATGCATTGGAGTTTCTGTTGACCTTCCACTGAAGTTATATCATGAAAATTCTATCTACCACTGTCTATAGACAACATTACTCCATCTTTAAAAAGAGTACAGAAGATAAGTATTAATGAGGATGATTTTCTTGAACACTTTAGTTTCTATGTAATTTGGACTATGGAAATGTCATCTGTTAAATGCAAAGGTACAGGTTTCGATAATATAAATTTTAGTTAGGTTTATGTTTCGGGGTTTAGTTCTGTTATCTTCAGGTATCAGGGTGAAACTTCGAACGTTTTGATTTTTTGGAGTTTTGATTGTGGTTATTTGTCTCTCTGAATAATCTGAATCAGTTGGGGAGTCCCTGACATTACAAATGTTGGTTGAAAGACTAATGGACAGCGCAGGTGTTTGCTATTCCATGTTTCCTCATATCTTCAATTGTTAGGCAAGTTGGCAATGCACTATCTTGTGGAAATGGCAAAGGTGTTGAAAAATTATTCTAGAATTGTGCACTTTGGGCTTATGCGTTTTTCAGCTCTGCTTTTTAAGGATTGAACTCTGGCGACTTTTAAACCACTCTTTAATATCTTTTAACTTTACCTAAAGGAATGCATAAGGATTATTAACTATTTCTTGCTGCTTTATTGTGTATTTAAATCTGCTCTTGATATGTTTTCAACATGACTGTAAGTTTACAAGTACCCCTATTTCCACTTGATATTCTGGATGCATGTGCCGAATGACTGAAAGGCAATGCTTTATGGAGCAATTAATTCTAGAGCACTGATCTTTTCAAGTTAATAGGTCTTGTGTCATTTTGCTTGTCTGCTTGAGCAATTTGTCTGATCTCTGGAAAATCAGCAAGCACCGCAAGCTGTTTCAACAATAGCCTGTTTGGTACATCAGCCAAGCTGAATGATAAATATTATACGCTCTTTGTGTTTTGCTGCAGTTTCTACCTATTTTTTTGTCTTGACAGTGAAACATGTGTCCACTGATCCAAAGTTTTGTATGTAACTTCCCAAGGCAATGCTAATTGCAGCACCACCATTAAAAAAAGGGGCAGCCATTGTGACCAAATTGTACTTTTTGACTTTCTTGTTACGTTCTTTTTTCTATAATCATACAATGCTCTTCTTCAATCTAATCTGTAGCTTTGAGAGCAACAAAAGGGCCTGCTCCCAATGTGTTGCTAATGTCCCCTGTAGGAGCTGTCAAGTTACTGTGCTGGCAATTCTGTCCCCATTGACTTTTCCTCTATTTTTAACTGTACCAAAAAACATGCTGAAGTGAAATTATTAAATTGAACCAGTTAAGCAGTAGCGAATTTTCTTTTGCAAATATCAAAGCATTTTAGTCTTCACAGTCTTCTTGAAACTGTACTGCTTGATATTAGTAGCAAATGCATTAAATATTTCAAAGAAAACTCCTTTATCAACTACTTTAACACAGGCATTAACCTATTGAAAATAAATAAACTAATGTTAAAATAGAAGACATGCCTATCATAGATATGCATTAGTTGATTTGCAACTATTATGCGTCAAAATTTCAACCCAATTATGAGGATTCAAAGTATAAATAAATTACTAAGAGAACTGAAGGATGAGATTTTCTGCATTCACACTTAGTAGCTGGTAGCACTGGCAGAAAGTTCGCTACTATTCAAAGTCAAAGAGCTGTACACTACTTCAGAGGCAGGGTGGTTGGGGATGCTATTTTGAGGTTGGGAAACCCAGAAGTATGTATTTCCTGAATGTCATGAAGATTTTAACTGCAGGATATCTTTAATTTTTTTCTGTTGTTTTCTTGCTGACAGCCAGCATGATTGACAGGCTGGTTACCCATCGAGTATGTCTAGTGGTGTGGAGGGTAGGGGGTTGTGAATGATCGTGATGGGGGTGCGATGGTTGGTAGGCTCCAATCATGGAGGAGGCAGATAGTAGTTGGGGTCAGTCCAATTGCAGGGGTTGTGGGGAAACAGCAGATTGTGGCAGAGGGGTTTATTGGATAGATTGATGGGCCTGGATGAAACACTTTGGCTCCTTCTAGCCCACAAGCAGTGCTGTAAAGACACTGACCATATGAATTCAGCCCTTTTCGCCTCCTTCCACCTGCTGCCTTTCTCGAGGCGAAGGAAATTTGGCTGATTGCAGTTAAATGAAGGTGCACAGCCTCATTAAAGTATTTAAATAACCAACCTGCTCCTTTTTTTAAATTGTCACTGGCTAGGCCAGTATTTATCGCCCATCCCTAGATGCCCTTGAGCAGGTGGTGTTGAGCCATCTTCTTGAATCACTACAGTTCATGTGATGTAGGTAACTCCACAGTGCTGTTAGGTAGGGAGTTCCAATATTTTATTCCAGTGACAGTGAAGGAATGGTCATTTAGTCCCAAGTCAGGATGGTGTGTGACTTGGAGGGAAACTTGGAGGTGGTGACATTCCCATGCATCTGCTGCCGTTGTTCTTCTAGGTGGTAGAGGTTGTGAGTTTGGAAGGTTCTGTCAAAGGTGTCTTGGTGAGTTGCTGCAGTGCATTTTGTAGATGGTACATTTTGCTGCCACTGTGTGTTGGTGGTGAAGGGAGTGAATGTTGAAGCTGGTGGGTGGGGTGCCGAACTAGCAGACTGCTTTGTCCTGGATGGTGTTGAGTTTCTCGACTGTTGTTAGAGCTGCACTCATCCAGGCAAGCGGAGAGTATTTCATCATACTCCTGACTTGTGCCTGTACATGGTAGACAGGCTTTGGGCAGTCAAGAGGTGAGTTACTCCCCACAGAATTCCCAGTCTATGACCTGCCCTTGTAACTACACTTTTTACATGGCTGGTCCAGTTAAATTTCTAGTCAATGGTTACACCCCAGGATGTTAATGGTGTGGGATTCAGCACTGGTAATGACATTGAATTCAAGGGGAGATGGCTAGATTCTCTGTCATTGGAGATGGTCATTGTCTGGCACTTGTGTGGTACGAATGTTACTTGCCACTTATCAGCCCAAGCCTGAATGTTGTTCAGGTCTTGCTGCATGCAGGCATGGACTGTTTCAGTATTTAAAGAGCTGTGAATGGTACTGAACACTGTGCAATCATTAGAGAACATCCCCACTTCTGATTTTATGTTGGAGGGAAGGTCATTGATGCAGCAGCTGAAGAAGGTTGGGTCCAGGACACTGCTCTGAGGAACTCCTGCAGCAGTGCCCTCGGACTGAGATGATTGGCCTCCAACAACCACAATCGTCTTGCTTTGTGCTAGGTATGACTCCAAACAATGGCGGGTTTTTCCCCTGATTCCCATTGACTTCAATTTTGCTAGGGCTACTTGATGCCATGCTCAGCCAAATGCTGCCTTGCTGTCAAGGGCAGTCACTCTCACCTCACCTCTAGAATGTTGCTGTTTTGTCCATGTTTGGACCAAAGCTGTAATGAGCCAAGTGTCTGACAGAACCCAAACTGAGAATCAGTGAGCAGGTAATTGCTGAGTAAGTTCTGCTTGATAGGACTGTCAACAACACTTTCCATCACTTTGCTAATGATTGAGTGTAGACTGATGAGGGGCTAATTCAATTTGTCCTGCCTTTTAAGGACAGGACATACCTGGGTAATTTTCCAGATTGTTGGGTGGATGCCAGTATTGTATCTGTACTGGAACAGCTTGACTAAGGGCGAGGCTACTTCTGGAGCACAGGTCTTCAGTACTACAGCTGGTATGTTGTCAGGGCCCATAGCTGTTGCGATAGGTAGCAACTTTAACTGTTTCTGGATATCATATGCAGTGAACTGAATTATTTGAAGACTGGCATCTGTGATGGTGGGGTCCTCAGGAGGAGGCTGTGATGGATCATTCACTTGGCACTTCTGGCCGAAAATGGTTTCAAATGCATCAGCCTTGTCTTTTGCACTGATATGCTGGGCTCCCCCATCATTGAGGATGGGAATGGGGATGTTTTTGGAGCCTCCTCCCCCAGTTAGTTGTTTAATCATGTAACACCATTCACGACTGGACGTGACAGGACTGCAGATCTTTGATCTGATCCATCGGTTGTGGGATCGCTTACTGTCGCATGCTGTTTCCACTGTTTAGCATGTATGTAGTCCTTCATAAAAACATACGGTCATGCAGGGCCCCACCTGTCAATAATGAGGCATATTAATTTTGCCACATAAACATTGATTTTAAGCTGTTACTGGAATAAAGTAAGAACTTGCTTTAAAAAAAAACACCAGACCCTTGACTGGAAAGACATTTGCATATTTACAGACAATGCTTAAAAGGGACAAAAGACCACTCCCTGACACATTCAATCCACAATGGACCTTTGATCACCAGGAATTGTGTGTAGAGGAGACATTCCAAGGTCTGCTCGGACAAGGCAAGCCAAAAGGGCCAGGACTGATTAGGTCAGCTGGTCACATGATTAACTGGATGTTGCAGGTTTTTTTGAACTTGCCACAGAGAATTTGAACTGAGGAAACTGTTTGGTCCTGGACTGAAAAGAACTCTCCTGGCTGGCTCGCCGCAGCTTCTCCTGTCTGTTTCCATCTCTTTCTCACGGAACTGAAATCCATGGAAGATACATGAACCCCAAGAAATAAAAGTCTCCTATGGTGAACAAGGTTTGAGAAGAATACTGGGCCCCAACAAAAAGCAAGATCAACCTACAAAAGGACTCTATAGCAACCTTGAAGCACAGTAACAAAAAACCCTCCTCAGGGATTGCCTCAAACTATTCCACTTGATCTTTTCTTCTGCTCCTTTCTGTCTCTATTTGCATGTGCATTTGCATGCCAGTGTGGGCACGGCGTGTATCCGTAGGCGTTAACTGAATTAGAGTTTTTAGTTTAAGTTTTAATAAATTTCACTCTTCTTCTTTAAACCTAAAAAAGCCTGTTTGTGCTAATTTCTTTGCCTTATACTTGGAAAGCGGTGAACAAGGATTCACCAAGGGGGATCTCAAAACACAATGTGTTTAAAATCAAACCCTGTTACAGTAAGACCTGTTAAAGGCTGACAGGGACACCGAGACACATTTCTCACCTGGTTGTAACAATACAAACATACAAATTAGGAGCAGGAGTCAGCCACTCAGCCCTTGAGCCTGCTCCGCCATTCAACAAGATCATGGCTGATCTGATTGTAACCTCAACTCCATATTCCCGCCTACAACTGTTAACCTTTCACCCCCTTGCTTATCAAAAATCTATCTACCGCTGCCTTAAAAATGTTCAAAGACTCAGCTTCTACCGCCTTTTGAGGAAGAGAGTTCCAAAGAACCACGACCTTCTGAGAGAAAACATTTCTCCTCATCTCTGTCTTAAATGGACAACCCCTTATTTTTAAACAGTGATCCCCTATTTCTGGATTCTCCCACAAGAGGAAACATCCTTTCCTCATCCACCCTGCCAAGACCCCTCACGATCTTAAATGTTTCAATTATGTCGCCTCTTACTCTTCTAAACTCCAGTGGATACTTTTTTATTTAATTCCGCTCGCAATAAACAAGAACATTCTATTAGCTTTCCTAATTACTTGCTGTACCTGCATGCTAACATTTTACAATTCATGCACCAGGGTACCCAGATCCCTCTGCATCTCAGAGCTCTGCAATCTCTCACCATTTAGATAATATGCTTGATTTTTACTCTTCCTGCCAAAATGGACAATTTCAAATTTTCCCACCTTATACTCCATTTATCAGATCATTGCCCTCTCACTTAACCTATCTTTGTCCCTTTGTAGCCTCCTTATGTTCTTTTCACAAGTTACTTTCCTACCTATCTTTGTGTCATCAGCAAATTTAGCAATCATACCTTCGGTCCCTTCATCCATGTCATTTATATAAACTGTAAACAGTTGAGGCCCCAGCACTGATCCCTGTAGTACACCACTTGTTATATCTTGCCAATGGGAAAATGATCCATTTATGCCTACTCTCTGTTTCCTGTTTGCTAGCCAATCTTCTATCCATGCCAATATGATACCCACTACACCATGAGCTTTTATTTTCTGCAATAACCTTTGATGTGGCACTTTATCTAATGCCTTCTGGAAATCTAAGTACAGTACATCCACTGGTTCCCCTTTATCCACAGCTTATTTTACTTCAAAGAACTCCAATAAATTGGTTAAACATGATTTCCTTTTCACAAAACCATGTTGACTCTGCCTGATTACCTTGAATTTTATGAAGTGCCCTGCTATAACGTATTTAATAATAGCTTCTAACATTTTCCCTAAGACAGATGTTAAGCTAACTCGCCTGTAGTTTCCTGCTTTCTGTCTTCTTCCCTTTTTGAATAAAGAAGTTACATTCACTATTTTCCAATCAAGTGGAAACTTTCCCAAATCTAGGGAATTTTGGAAAATTATAGCCAGTGCATCACTTATCTCCTGTTTTGCTTCCTCACCACATTTTTAGGTATGCCTGGTCCTGCTCCTGGCATACTCTCCTACACTTCAATAGAGCCAGGATTGGTCCCCTGGCTTGATGCTAATGGTAGATTGAGGTATATGCCAGGCCATGATGGTGGAGCTCAGCATTTCAGTGTAAAAGACAAGCATTTGCAACCATCTTCAGCCAGAAGTGCCAAGTGGATGACCCATCGAGGCTTCCTCCTGAGTTCCCCAGCAGCACCAACACCAGTCTTTAACCAATTCGATTCACTCCACGTGATATCAAGAAACAGCTGAACACACTGGAAACAGCAAAGGCTATGGCCCCCGACAACATCCTGGCTGTACTGCTGAAGACTTGTGCTCCAGAACTGGCTGCGGCACTAGCCAAGCTATTCCAGTACAGCTGCAACACTGGCAGTTACCCAACAATGGGGAAATTGCCCAGGTATGCCCCATCCACAGAAAGCAGGACAAATCTAATCCAGCCAATCGCCACCTCACTAGTCTACTCTCAATCATCAGCAAAGTGATGGAAGGTGTCGTCGACAGTGCTGTCAAGCGACACTTACTCAGCAATAACCTGCTGACTGATGCTTAGTTTGGGTTCTGCCAGGACCATTCAGCTCCAGGCCTCATTACAGCCTTCATCCAAACACGGACAAAAGAGCTGATTTCCAGAGGTGAGGTGAGAGTGACTACCCTTGATATCAAGGCTGCATTTGACCAAGTATGGCATCAAGGAGCTCCACAAAAAGTGAAGTCAATGGGAATCAGGGGGAAAACTCTCCACTGGCTGGAGTCATACCTAGCACAAAGGAAGATGGTTGTATGTTGGAATTTAATCATCTCATCACTGCAGGAGTTCCTCAGAGCAATGTCCTGAACCCAACCATCTTCAGCTGTTTCATCTACCCTGCATCATGCGATCAGAAATGGGGATGTTCACTGACGGTTGCAAAGTGTTTAGTTCCATTCGCAACTCCTTCGATACTGAAGCACACTGTGCCCACATGCAGCAAAACTTGGACAACTGTTAGGCTTGGGTCGATAAGTGGCAAGTAACATGTGAGCCACACAAGTACCAAGCAATGACCATCTCCAACAAGAGTAAATCTGACCATCTTCCTTTGACATTCAATGGCATTACCATTGCTGTATCCCCACCATCAACATCCTGGAGCTTACTATTCATCAGAAACTTGAGCAGGTCAAAGGCTGCTCCTGACTCCTCAAGCCTGTCCTACTAGGCACAAGTCAGGTGTTGGAATGCTCCACATTTGTCTGAATGAGTCAGCTCCAAAAACACTCAAGAAGCTTGACACCAACCAGAACAAAACTTGATTGGCACCAATCCACCACCTTAAACATTCACTCCCTCCACCACCAGCACACCGTAGTAGCAGTGTACACCATCTACAAGATGCAGTGCAGCCATTTGCTAAGGTTCCTTCAACAGCATCTTCCAAACCCATAACCTCTACCACTTAGAAGAATAAGGGCAGCAGGTGCATGGGACCATCACCACCTGCAAGTTCCCTTCTAAACCCACATAATCCTGACTTGGAAAGATATCGCCATCCCTTCACTGTTGCTGTGTCAAAATCACAGAACTCCCTCTGTAACAGCACTGTGGATGTACCTTGACCACACAGACATCACCGGTTCCATAAGGCGGCTCACCACTGTTGCATGGTTGGGTTTGTTTTAGTAGCATTATAAGGCATACTAGAGAAAGTCTCAGACTCCAGTGAAGGTTAACTAATAACTTTATTATTTACAGTTATTATATACACTCCGCAAGCCACCTCAGCTAGCATCCTTCATGCTGCTATAACTTCTTCTTCTCAAGCCTATCTCATGTGACTGTTACATCATCGCTCAGACAGTGGGACGGGTCTCTCATTATCTTCAATATTAACCCTTTACATCCTTATACTACATCCCCACCACCCACCCCCCCCCCCCCCCTCAAGTCTTGATCCAACATTTTTCCAGACATATATACATTTATGATTTCTCTACTACTCTCTTTCCCACCAAGTATCTGACTTTACAGATTCAGTCTCATCGGAGGTTTGACAACTCTCTCCGATTTGATTGTAATCTGTGTAGGATGATCCATAGTCTTCATAGGAAGTCTGGGTTGCTGACTTGGTTTTTCGTTTCTACAGGTTGTAGTATTCCATTCGGTTTGGGTTTGTTCATCTTCATCTGGATCTTGCAGATGGATTACTGGCTGTTGCTTTTGTGGAATGGGAATGATATTCCTCCGATTCCTTCGTATGTTTCCTTCATTCGTTTGTACAACATACGATCGCTGATAGTCTTCATATTTATGGATTACTGTACCTTCTCATTCCTGGTCACTTATCCAAACTTTTTGACCATTGCTTAATTTGTGTAAGCTTGTCACTCGAAATCTCCTATTGTAATTCTGGGTTTGTTTCCTTCTGTAGGAGTTTTCTCTTTCTGAACTTTCTTGTAGGCTTGAGTCTTCAATCCAGGCATTAATTGTTGAGGCAATACTGGAAGCTATGTTCTTAACTTCCTTCCCATTAGTAATTCTGCTGATGATAATAAGGAATTGTTTATCTTTGTCCGCTTGACTTCAGTTACCTTTTCAATCAACTGCAGTTCCTGCTCAGTAAAGAAAATTCTTGATTGTCTAGGACGTATAAGGTTGTCTGCCTTTATGCTGAAGAGTTGCTTGGAGTTTGTCTTTTACTCACAGTTGTGTCCCACCTGGATCATGCAACTGTATATCTGTCGGTTGCAGGTAATATCTCTTTATCCAAGGCTCTTGGACAATACCGTGACGCTAACCTTGTGTCAAACTTAAAATATGTGAGGTGTCCATTCACTTAGATTTCTACTGTCCAGAAATCTTGGTCTGGATTACTGATTTCTCCTAAGAACTCTCATGGTTCTTTCTCTTGTGGGTGTTGCTGTACTTGATTCACTGCTGTTTGTGTGAAGGTCTTCTGCTTTGTATCTTTAAGCGAAGAAATTTTGTTGTGGAACATCTATCCATAATGTCCAGTCTTTCCACACTTAAAACACTCAGCTTTACTTGCTGGGCAGTGCTCCCGTCTGTGAGTCTTCTTGGCTCCACAACGTTGGCAAGATTTTCCTATTTCATGCACCTTCTCACCTGTATGTTTTTTCTGTTCTTCAAAGCGTTTCCCTGGCTTTGGCTTAACCAGTTTGACAGCCATTGGACTTCTTCTCATCCATGGCTTGTCTTCAGCTTGTAGAATGTCCCTATTCTGTTTGCCAACTTCCGTCTGTCTTACCATTTGAATGGCCTTTTCCAGTGTAAGTTCTTCCTTGGATTGCAATAGGTCTGACAAGGATTTCATCCACTATGCCGATGACTATCCTGTCCCTGATTAGTTCTGCCTTTAATTCCCCATATTTGCAACCTTCTGTCAATCTATACAAGTCATTCATGTAAAAGTCAACAGATTCACCAATCTTCTTATTAAATTTGGCTCTTTCCAAGATTTTGTTGATACAGTGATTACAATATTTATCAAAGGCTTGGAATACCTGTTCGAATTTATCGGTATCCTCATTGATCCCTTGTTGGACAATTACATCTTCCACAATCGCTCCTATTGATTACAGGAGAGTAGTCACTTGTTCCACTTCAGATTTTGTGTGGAGTTGTAAAGCGATTCTGAACCTAAGGAACCTTTTTCTCCACAATGCCCAGTTTTGATTCTGATTGGGTCCCTCTTGATTTTGGAAACTGTCTGGCATTTCCAACTTTGGATCCATATTCCTTTATTTAATAGACATTTGCTGAGTGTTTCACTTAGGAAACTCTATTTTTTCAGGCTAGCTTGCTTTAATGGAGGTGTTACAGCTGTTCTCGAGTGTTTCCTACTGTTTTAATAGGCCTTTTTAGGGTTTTCCCCTATGCTTGAGAAATTTACTTTTGTTTCAGGCTTGCTTGCCTTAAAGGAGTTTCCCGTACTTTTGGGGGGTTTCCCGCACTTTACCTTTATGTTCATTCTGAGTGAAGGATTAGGTTTTTCCTTTTTTTTACTCTTTGAGCACGGTGCCTTAAGAAAATTACTTTAAGCTTTTCAAAGGGCTTTTAAGTCACCTGATCGCTGGATTCTATTTGCAGGTGACCACGCTTCTGTTTTGTGGTGCAGTCTGTATTTCAGTGCTCTGACTCACCACAGCTGGGGAGCTCCACACAGCCTCTTCTGTAGGTAAGTAGTTTTCTTACTGTACCTAGCCAATATTTCTCTTTAAATTTCTCTGTTGTTCCCCTGGTGTTTCTTCTTAAGGTAATGAGATCTTCAAATCCTCCTGGTCGCTTTCATCGTTGCCACAATGTTGCATTGTTTGATTTGTTTTAGTCATGTTGTAGGGCATTCTAGAAAAAGCCTTAGACTCCGGTAAAGGTTAGCTAACAACTCTTTATTATTTACAGTTACTGTATACACTCTCTGCAAGCCACCTAAGCTAGCATCCTTCGTGCTGCAATATCTTCTTCTCTAGCCTATCTCATGAGACTGTTACATCATTGCTCGTACAGTGGAATGGGTCTCTCTCACTGTCTTCGGTATTAACCTTTTAAATCCTGATACAACAACCACCACTTCTCAAAGGCAATTAGGGTGGACAAAAAATGCTGGCCTTGCCAGCAATAGCCACATCCCCTGATCGAATAAAAAAATAGTAAATTTAACGCTTCAGTTGGTTCTTGCTTTATATAATGTTCCTATATGTGTATTATTATTTTTGTTTACTGATTTGAATGTTTCCCATTGTTTACATCAAGGTTTGTATCTTGCAGGATACCTTTAGGCTTGCAGCAAATAGCAAAACTGCATATGTATTCAAGAAAATAGTTTCAATAAAATTAAAATAATATACTTTGTTGCTACAAGATTTGCATACAATTAATATTACTTGCACGACCCCCATCAATCCACTTCATTACTTCAACAAACTAAATCAAGTTTACCAGTTTCTATTTCCTTTCAATAAATTTATGCTGGCTGTCATTTATTAATCCATGTATTTCCAAGTGTCAATTAATTTTGTCCTGGATTATATTCTCTAAAAGTTTCACCACCACCAACGTACAACTGGCTGGCCTGTAGTTACTCTCTCCTTTTTTGAACAAGGATATAATATTTATAGTCCTCTCGCACCATTCACATATCCAAGGAGGTTTGGATGATTGTGGCCAGAGCCTCTGTAATTCCACGCTTATTTCCATCAGCAACCTGGCATGCACTCCATCTGGACTGGGTGCCTTTTCCACTTTGAGCGTTGCCAACATTTTAAGTATCATCTTTTTATTTTTATCCCGTCTGATTTTCCACTCCCACTTCACTTACTGTGCTGCTTGCAGCATCGTCTTCTTTTGTGAATACAGATGCAGAGTTCTCACTTAATACCTCAGCCGTGCCCTCTGCCTCCACCAGAAGATTTCCTTTTAATTCCGAATCAGGTTCAACCTTCATGTGAGTATTGTTTGACGTATTGTTTATATGTTTATAAAAAGATTTTAGTATTCCCTTTTATGTTACCCACTAAACTTTTCTCATACACTCTCTTTGCTCCTCTTGAATCTTTTTGCAGTTCAGTGTTTTTAAAAATAAGTTTCAGGAGCCAGGATCTCCATCCCTTTAAAGACGGGGATCCTGCCTCCAAGATTTGCCAGCCAATCAGAGGGCCGGCAGCTCAGCAGTATTGGCAGCGCCACCAGGAGCACTGACCACTGCCGGTACTGAAGAGGTGTTGGACCCAGGCCCAGCGCTGCAACCCCAGATCTCAGGTATGTAAGGTGGGGTCGCCTGGGCCAGTCCGGAAGGAGGATGGAGGTGGGATTGTGCTGTCCGGGGAAGGGGCGTCCTGGGAGGTAAAGCGGTTCCCAATGGGTGTCCTCTGTGGGCCACTGATTACCTGGTGTTACAAAGTGCCCTTCCCGCATGGCGGAGGCACCAGTCACCACTGTTAAGAGCCCAGTGGTGGCAGGAAGAGGCCCTTATTTGGCTGTTAATAGGCCACTTAAGGGCCTCAAATGGCTCTGGATGGGAAGGCCGTCGTCGGCCATCCCACCCCTAGGAAGGTCGCTAGCGACGGGAAGGCGGTGGGCCCTCCGCCCCTGCCACCCATCGCGATACTCCATGTACCACCCGCCTCGGACCCCGCCTCAGGGAGCCATATAAAATCCCGGCCATCATTTCGTGTGATGAGAAGAGAATGTTTATTGCAAAGTAGTATCAGTTTCTACTGGGTTAAAATATGACTGGGGGAAAAATTGGATAAGGCTCAAAAACGGCTGCCGGAATCGTGATGTGTGATTAATCCAGACACGTTCATTTGGGGAGCCTGCTAATTTAAATGATAACATGCAGTCCAGTGCTAAATATGCTACTGAGGAGCTGCATACCTCAGCAAGAGACCCAAGCTCATGCGAGGCTAGCATCACTTAAAGTTAACCTGCACTACTTAAAGCCAGCCTGCATCTCATAAAGGGGAAGTGCATTTTGACTGGAGCAGTTGCTGGAACGGTTACAGAAGACATTCTGAGCAGAAGAAGAGTGAAAATGTCATAATGGGGCAGACAGAATACTCCAAGGCTCTCTGACACAGCACTGGAGGCCTTGATGCAGGAGGTGGACAAGAAGAGAGAGATTCTCTACCCACTGGGAGCCAGGAGACCCTCAAGACAGATACTGAGAGGGTAGTGGGAGCAGATAACCATCAATGTCAATGCAAACAGTCCAGCATAAGGATCTGGATCCAGTGCAGGAAAAGGTTTAATGATCTTACACAAGTGGTCAAGGTCAGTGAATGCATCATCAAATGCCATTTCCATACAATTGAGCCACTAGCCTCAGACACAGCTCCATTCCCCATTCCACCTTCACTCATCTACCAACATTCCCTATCGTGACTCATACCTAACATTCATGGCCTTACCTCACCTTCACACACTTAACTGCTGCAAGCCTCACACCCACATCTGTCAGCTTGCACATAATGCCAGCTATTCAACTATGACAGGCATATCACCGAACGCATTGTACCACACTCACTACACACATTCCTTTCTCTTGCAGGACAAAGTGGTGCATAACTGCAGACAGCAACACCTAACCAATGGGAGTACAGGCACAAATGCATGTCTTATCGTATGAAGAAAGATGGGACAGATTGGGCCTGTATCCTTGGAGTTTAGAAGAATGAGAGGTGGTCTTATTGAAACATATAAGATCCTGAGGGGACTTGACAGGGTGGATGCTGAAAGGATGTTTCCCCTTATGGGAGAGACTAGAACTAGGGGACACTGTTTAAAAATAAGGGGTCTCTTTTTTAAGATGGAGATGAAGAGATTTTCTTTTCTCAGTGTGTTGTTAATCTGTGGAATTCTCTTTCCCAAAGAGCAATGGAACAATGGACCATGAGTATTTTTAAGACTGAGTTAGATAGATTCTTAATTGACAAGTGAGTCAAAGGTTATAGCGGGTAGACAGGAAAGTAGAGTTGAGGCCACATTCAGATCAACCATGATCTTATCAAATGGCAGAGCAGGTTCAAGGAGCCAAATGGCTTACTCCTGATCCTAATTTGTATGCTTGTATGTGTGTCCTCACCCCATGGAGGAGACATCGCTGACAATCATTGGTGCTGCCATGACTGAAATCATAGAAGTTGATGGTATGTTCCTACCTAATCCACCTTTTCACATCCCACCTCGCCCTCTTCCCACTATCTCTTCTGATTTAGAAGCTGCAGATTGAGTATGCATGAACCTCTTGCTTTCCCCTCCTTCCTTCACCACAAACCTACCTTCGTGCCTTTCTTCTTTCAGATACCCAAGAACTGTCACATGGCTAGGCAGTGGCATGGGAGTGTGATGTTCAAGAGAAGCAAGAGACTGATAGTGAAACACCATCACTTAGTCTCACAGTTGCAGAGAGTGGCACTGCACATTCTTTAGAAGGTAGAATAGAGGTGGGATCTGCAAGTGGTGAGTCACTGGGCATGAGGGGCTGAAACCAGGAGAGCGGGAAAAGGTCATGCAGGTGCCAGCTGCCGGGAGGACAAGGTCGCGCACAAGTTTTGCTTCAGACAAATCAAATAAGGACTCCAATGATGGGCATGCATAATGAAATGCTTGATGCTGTGCAGGCCTGCTGTCACTGTCAAGGAGCATAGAAGAATCTGGCGCCAACTTGTCACAGGGTTTTGCACAGACCATAGAGTCCATCCTTTCCAGCATGGAAATGGTGGACAGTTCTATTAGAACACTTGCAGACCAAACAGTGATGCAGCATTTGATGACCATTATCTCAGCTTCCATTGCAGCACAAGCAGAAGCCACCCAATGTCTGAATGCTGCAATGGAAGCTCAGACTGAGGTCATGCACTCTTAGCTCGCTGCTTTGCGGGCTCTGACTGCTGCTATTATGGTTGCAGATACCAGTGTGCAAAAGGGACTTGCAGGGTCTCGCAACAGTCCAGTTATCTGCCGCGAACAGATTACTAGGAGTACTGAGGTGCCACCACAGTGTGTGGCAGTGGTTCCATGCAGCACGAACCTACTGCCCTATCTCAGGATGCCAGCATTTGTCCTCTCACCATTGCCACTCTCCCAGTGTCCAGCTGGTGCCTGTCAGCCAAACAGCCCAGACTCAACATCGAGGGATGATATGCCAAAAGGAGCATCAAATGAGGCCATATGGGTTGAACTGAGGAACAAAAAAGGGATAATCACATTACCTTGAGTTTACCATAGACCCCTGAACAGCCAGAGGGAGATAGAAGAGCAAATAAAAAGGCAAATTGTTGAGAAGTGCAGAAACAATAGTGCAGTAATAATAGGGGATTTCAACTACCCTGATATTAACTGGAATAAATTCAATGCAAAATGTATGGAGGATGCAGATTTTTAAAATGTATTCAAGAGAACATTTTTAACCAGTACATAGAAAACCCAACAAGAGAAGGGGCAGTTCTGTACTTAGTTTTAGGAAATGACATTGGGAAGGTGGAAGGGGTATCAGTGGGAAAGCATTTTAGTAGTAGTGTTCATAATTCAGTTAGGTTTAGAGTAGTTATGGAAACAGATAAAGATAGACCAAAAGTAAAAGTTTTAAATAAAAACAGAAAGTGCTGTAAAAACTCAGCAGGTCTGGCAGCATCTGTGGAGAGAGAAGTAGAGTTAACGTTTCAGGTCAGTGACCTTTCATCAGATGAAACGTTAACGTTAACATGGATTAGTCATGGACAGTCGGCATATATTTGTTAAGTGAAGGTTGTGTCCGACTAACATGATTGAATTTTTCAAGGAAGTAACAAGGATGAGTTTGCTGGACTCTACATGGATTTTAGCAAGACTTTTGACAAGGTCTCATTATGGCAGACTGGTCAGAAAATTAAAAGCTCATGAGGTCCAAGGGAAGGTGGCAAGTTGGGTCCAAAATTGACACAATGACTGCAAGCAAAGGGTTATGGTTGACAGGTATTTTTGTTTCTGGAAGGCTGTTCCACAGGGCTCAGTACTGGGTCCCTGCTGGTCATGGAATATATGAATGATTTAGAGTGATGTCTAGGGGGCATGATTGAGAAGGTTGCAAATGATACAACAATTATGCGGAAGAAATCTGTAGACTGCAGGAAGATATCAATGGACTGACTAGGTGGGCAGAAAATGGCGAATGGAATTCAATGGAGAAAAGTGTGGGGTTATGCATGTGGAGAGGGTGAGCAAGGCAAGGAATCCATGATAAAGTGAGAGGCATTCATGGAAGAGATAGAGAAGTGTAGAGGAACAGAGGTACCTTGGAGTGCACGTACAGGAAGGTAGCAGGATAGGTAGATAAGGTGGTCAAGAACGCTTGTGGGATTGAAAGGATCGAGAACAAGAGGGCACAGATTTAAAGTGATTGGCAAAAGAAGCAAGAGCGACATGAGGAAAAACTTTTTCATGCGGTGAGTGGTTCAGGTCTAGAATGCACTGCCTGAAAGTGTGGTAGAGGCAGGTTCAATCAAGGCTTTCAAAAGGGAATTAGAATGTTATCTGAAAAGGAAGAATGCACTGGGTTACGGGGAGAAGGCAGGGGAATGGCATTAGGTGAATTGCTCATTCAGAGACTGGTGCAGACACGATGGGCCGAATGTTCTCCTTATGAACGTAACAATTCTGTGATTTTCCTTTAGTGGCTGAGGCCTGGAGTATAAGAGCAGGGAGGTTATGCTAGAACTGTATAAAGCAGTTAGATCGCAAATAGAGTACTGCGTACAGTTCTGCTCACCTTATGTATGATCACGCTGGAGAGGATACAGGGAGATTTATGAGGATGTTGCCAGGACTGGAGAATTTTAGCTATGAGGAAAGATTGGATAGGCTGGGATTGTTTTCTTTGGAACAGAGGAGGCTGAGGGGAGCTTTAATTGAAGTGTATAAAATTATGAGGGATCTAGATAGAGTGGATAAGAAGGACTTATTTCCATTAGCAGTGGGATGAATAACCAGGGGTATAGATTTAAAGTAATTGTTAGAGGGATTAGAGGTTAGTTCAGGAATAATCATTTCACCAAGAGTGTGGTGAAGATCTGGAACTCGTTGCCTGAAAGGGTGGTAGAGTCAGAAACTTTTAATGCATTTAAAAAACACTCTTGGATTTGCACTTGAGGTGTTGTAACCTTCAGGACTATGGACCAAGAGCTGGAGGGTGAGATTAGGCTGCACAGCTCTTTTTTAGCTGGCACAGACATGATGGGTCGAATGGCCTCCTTCTGTACCATAAATCTTTCTGTTTCTATGCTGCTGCCCAGGCCGAGTTTGTGCAGTCCAAAGGTGGGCCTTCTTAGCCCAGAGGTGCTCAAGGACTCCCTCCAAGGACATCTGCAGTCTCCCCTGGTGAAAGTCAGCAGCCTTCCACCAGCTATGCTGCAGCCACTGGGGAACAATGCAAAGGTGCACTAGGCCAAGCAAAGACACCCACAAGACAGGCACTAAGGGAATGCAGAAGGGTGATTGGTTGACATTTGTATAGAATATTGCGTGGGCTTGTTTATTAAAGTTGCTTTGGAATGTTTGTTTGTGGTAGCTTTTATTTCATCATTGTGACCAAGAGAACACCATGATGGTGAGTGATAGAGGTAAGACTGTTTAGAAAGGAGATTTGGGGTTGTGTTCAGTGGGACTGTAGTCAAATGGGACTGTCATGGACTACCCAGCTGAAAAGGGCATGTGTTGCTTGTCTTCTCCATTCCATCTGCTCCTCCTTTTCCTCCTCCTCCACCTTCTCCTCCCTCTCCTCTTGCTCAGCTGCTCACTGTATCCCTGGTGGAAAAGGCTGTGCCGTCATGTTTGTGCTGTTATGCAAGATGCAAGATACAGCAGGCCATGCTGAATCATGACACATGCTCCAGAAAGTACTGTAGGGCTCCTCCATAGCAGTCCAGGGAGCAAAATAATTGCTTGAGCACCCCAATAGTCTGCTCGATGATGTCATGGCTCTCATTGTATGCATATTGCCCATGAGTGGTCGGATTGTGGAATGAAGTAATGAACCAGGTGATCAGCGGATAGCCCTTGTCATCCAGCAGCCACTTTCTGGTTTGACATTGGGGCCTGAGGAAACAGTGGACTGGTGCAGAATAAAGGCATCATGACTGCTGCTAGAATAGCACACATTCACCTGCATGATGTGCTGTGCATGGTTGCACATCAACTGAACATTCAGGGAGTGGAACTCTTTGCTGTTGCAGTACATCTCTGCATTGAAATGCGGTGTCCGCAAAGCCACATAGTGAAGCCGATGGCACTCTTACCCAGGGAGAAGCCTGCTATCCTGGCAAAGCCACTTGCATGCTCCGCATTTCTTCTATCTGGTACGGCACTGAAGCAGTCCATGTCCATAAGCAGCAAAACCTGGACAACATTCAGGCTTGGGCCGATAAGTAGCAAATAACATTTGTGCCACACAAGGGTCAGGCAATGACCAACTCCAAAAAGATCGAATCTAAGCATCTCCCCATGGCATTCAACAGCATTTCCATCATGGACTCCCCCCACTATCAACATCTTGGAGGTTACCATGGACCAGAAACTGAACTGGAGCAGCCACATAAATACAGTGGTTGCAAGAACAGGTCAGAGGCTGTGATTTCTGTGGTGAGTAACTCACCTCCTGATTCCCTAAAACCTGTCCACCATGTACAAGGCACAAGTCAGGAGTGTGATGGAATACTCTCCACTTGCCTGGATGAGTGCTGATCCAGCAACACTGAGGAAACTCAACTTCATCCAGGACAAAGCAGCCCGCTTGATCGGCCATTCACCATCTTAAACATACATTCCTTTTACCACCGACGCACAGTGGCAGCAGTGTGTGCCATCTAGAAGATGCACTGCAGCAACTCATCACACCTCCTTCGACAGCACCTTCCAAATCCTCAACCTGTACCACTTAGAAGGACATGGGCAGCAGACACATGGAACACCACCATTTGCAAGTTTCCCTCCAAGGCACACGCAATCCTGACTTGGAAATATGTAATTGTTCCTTCACTGTCACTGGATTAAAATCCTGGAACTCCTTTCCTAACAGTGCTGTGGGTGTACCTACACCAGATGGACTAAATCAGTTGAAGAAAGCAGCTCACCACATTCTTCTCAACAGCCATTAGGGATGGGCAATAAGTGCTGGTCTTGCCATTGACATCCAAATCCAATGAAACAAACAAAAGAGAGAACATAATGTAATTCCCTCCCCTGGCATAATGAAAATCTGTCCGACTAGCTTCACTGAGCTCTTCAATGAAATAATGAGAGGATTGATGAAGGTAGTGTAGTTGATATTGTGCAGCTGGATGTTGAGGCTTTCATAGGTGTTTAGATTAAGTGCCACATCATGGATTTGTTAGCAGAATTGAAGCCCAAGAGGCAGCATCAGTGTGGCTGAGAGCCATAAAACAGAGAGTAGTTGGAAATGGTTTTTTTTAGACTGAAAGGAAGTATACAATGGTTTCCACAGAGGTCGGTATTGCAACCATTTCTCATTTTGATATATATTAACAAGCTGGACCTGGGTATAGAGGGAATAATTTCAAAGTTTGTGGATGACACAAAGCTTGAAAATATAGTAAACAGCGAGAAGAATAGTAGTAAAATTCAGGAGGACCTAGACTGATGAAATTGGTAGACACACGGCAGATGAAAGTCAATTCAGTAAAGTGTGAAGTGGTGCAATTTGAAAGGAAAAATTAGGAGGGGTACAGGAACTGGGGTTCACATACACAAAGCACTGCAGGCAGAAGAACAGGTTGATAAAGCTGATAAAAAAGCAAACAGGATCCTTGACTTTATCAATAGAGGCAGGAGTACAAAAACAAGAAATTTATAAATCACTGGTTAGACCTAAAATAGAATAATGCATCTAATTCAGGGCACCACACTTTAGAAGGGATGTCTAGGCCTTGGAGAGGGTGTACCAGAATGGTATCAGTTTTGAGGAAATTCAGTTGTCTGGAGAGAAGCTGAGGCTGTTCTCCTTGCAACAGAGAAAGTTCAGGAGAGACCGAATAGAGGTGTTCAAAATCATGTGGAGTTTTGATAGAGTAGATAGGGAGAAACTATTTACACTGTGAGGAGAGTTGGTAACCAGGGGTGACAGATTTAAGATAATGGGCAAAAAAAGACAGGGGGAGATGTCAGGTTTTTTTAAAGCATCGAGTTATGATAGTAATAGGGTGGTGGGAAAGTGGAGTTGGTGTAGAAGTTCAGCCATGATCTTAATGAATGACGAAGCAGGCTCGAGGGTCTACTCTGCCCCTATTTCATATGTTCTTATCTGGATTGCACTACCTGAAAGCTGATAGAAGTGGATGCAGTAGTAGCTTTCAAAAGGAAAGTGGATATGTACTTAAAAAAGAAAAATTTGTAGGGATACTTGAAAAAGGGAAGTGGGACTTCTTGAATAGCTCTTTCAAAGAGCCGGCACAGGCATGAATTGCCAAACTGCCTCCTTCTACACTGTATGATTATATCGTTCAATTGTCATGTCACAGCAACTATTGCTGTTTTATTTGTATAATATTCTTTTCAAATATTGTTTGCTGTAGTTAGATTGCAAGACAGCAATGAGGCCACTGGTTTGCTCTGCCATTTGGGAGAAGTTGTCTTTCTTTCATGGTCACACACATATATAGCTTGACTGTTCTACTTTTAGGAAACTAACATTAATATTAATATTTGGAGTGGTGATAAATTGTATTATAATTCTGAATTGACTTATAGCAAATTGGACTCAAAATCAAGCCTATCAATGCAAACACTAGCACCCCCAAATGATCAACCTTAATGTTAATATGTGAAAAATACAGGGGAAAAAGGCTGGGTCATTTACAAAAGAATTCAGACTTTTTTTGTACTACCATTTGCATGGCTCAAACTATCTCAGTTTTAGGTAAATTTTTAAGTTTCACAGAAATTCTTCTTTTAACACGGACTGAGATTTTCATATGTATTTTGTGGCATAATTTGATTGCTAGATTGTAGAACTGAACTGAATGTAGCCATTGGTATAAAGTGATGATATCAGTGGACTACTTACTTCTTGGTGGAATAAATGGAAGAAGATAGGACCAACTTTGTGAGACTCTGTCGATGGCGTGCCTGACGGTGGGCACAAGATATAAAATCAAATGTAACCTCATGCACCCAGTTTTCCAAGGTGTTGTAATGAAGGCATAATGAGGGCTGGTTATAGGCATGGATGAGTCTGCTTTAAATAGACTACTTATTTAAATTAGGTTGCAGCCTCGTGCCTGCCTGTGCAACTCACCCATATAATTTGGGCTCATAAGTGCTAAATAGACCATATCTGCTTCTTAAAGCAATGCTGCATTGTTTAGTTGCTGTTGAAGTCTATTTTTTGGCTGGGTGTGTTTATAAGATATAACAATTAGGACCAGGAGCAGGCCAGAATCAACTTCTGCATTAAATGACTTGCATACTTTTATTTCCTGTCATATTTCTGCCTTTTTGCTGAAGACTTCAGTTTACAAAGATAATCTTGCCTGCTGAAGTATGCATAGCACCTAATAAGGTTGAGAGAATGGGAATCCCTCTGGATGCTCCCATAGCACTGAATAAATTAGTATTGCTGCACCAATTCACGAGGAGGAACATATCTACAGGTGCAGAGACGCCTCAGACAATTTGGTTACTACCATCAAAAGTCAAGGGGCCATGTTTACAGACCATATTGGCTACAGGTGAGGTCTCAGAGGACTGGAGAATAGCCAGTGTTGTTCCTTTGTTTAAGAAGGGTGGCAAGGATAATCCAGGAAATTATAGGCCGGTGAGCCTTATGTCAGTGGTAGGGAAACCATTAGAGAGGATTATTCGGGACAGGATTTACTCCCACTTGGAAACAAACGAACTTATTAGCGAGAGACAGCATGGTTTTGTGAAGGGGAGGTCGTGTCTTACTAATTTGATTGAGTTTTTTGAGGAAGTGACGAAGATGATTGATGAAGGAAGGGCAGTGGATGTTATCTATATGGACTTTAGTAAAGCCTTTGACAAGGTCCCGCATGGCAGACTGGTACAAAAGGTGAAGTCACAAGGGATCAGAGGTGAGCTGGCAAGATGGATACAGAACTGGCTCGGTCATAGAAGACAGAGGGTATCAGTAGATGGGTGTTTTTCTGAATGGAGGGATGTGACTAGTGGTGTTCCGCAGGGATCAGTGCTGGGACCTTTGCTGTTTGTAGTATATATAAATGATTTGGAGGAAAATGTAGCTGGTCTGATTAGTAAGTTTGTGGACGACACAAAGGTTGGTGGAGTTGCGGATAATGATGAGGATTGACAGAGGATACAGCAGGATATAGATCGGTTGGAGACTTAGGCGGAGAAATGGCAGATGGAGTTTAATCCGGACAAATGTGAGGTAATGCATTTTGGAAGGTCTAATGCAGGTGGGAAGTATACAGTAAATGGCAGAACCCTTAGGAGTATTGACAGGCAGAGAGATCTGGCCATTCAGGTCCACACGTCACTGAAAGTGGCAACGCAGGTGGATAAGGTAGTCAAGAAGGCATACGGCATGCTTGCCTTCATCGGTCGGGGCATAGAGTATAAAAATTGGCAAGTCATGTTGCAGCTGTACAGAACCTTAGTTAGGCCACACTTAGAATATTGCGTGCAATTCTGGTCACCACACTACCAGAAGGACGTGGAGGCTTTGGAGAGGGTACAGAGGAGGTTTGCCAGGATGTTGCCTGGTCTGGAGGGCATTAGCTATGAGGAGAGGTTGGATAAACTCTGATTGTTTTCACTGGATCGATGGAGGTGGAGGGGCGACATGATAGAGGTTTACAAAGTTATGAGCGGCATGGACAGAGTGGATAGTCAGAAGCTTTTTCCCAGGGTGGAAGAGTCAGTTACTAGGGGACATAGGTTTAAGGTGCGAGGAGCAATGTTTAGAGGGGATGTGCGAGGCAAGTTTTTTACACAGAGGGTGGTGAGTGCCTGGAACTTGCTGCCAGGGGAGGTGGTGAAAGCAGATACGATAGCGACGTTTAAGAGACATCTTGACAAATACATGAATAGGAAGGGAATCGAGGGATATGGGCCCCGGAAGTGCAGAAGGTGTTAGTTTCGGCAGGCATCAAGATCGGCGCAGGCTTGGAGGGCCGAATGGCCTGTTCCTGTGCTATACTGTTCTTTGTTCTTTGTACAACATTATTGCCTGGGTATATCACAGGAGGCCTGTGTTTGTCAACTCTGCTGCATTACAGAGGCAATGACCAAGCTAGACGACCTGCTGCGGGCTGACTTAATGACAACCGAAAGGATTCTTATAGTTCTTCCTATAGTTCTGAATGTCACAGTGGTATTATGCTTTTATGCAACAAGATCATTCCAGGCCACCACAAGGACATCTGCTGCATAATTCAGTCTGTAGTTAATACTTCAATGGAGTAGGTGATGAACACCATGTTTGATAGGAGAAACACCTTTCTCACTTTCCTGGCGAATCGGAGACACCACTAGATAGGGCACAAAACTTACATCATCTGGCAGACTTCCAAATAGATAGATAGATAGATGGATGGATAGATAGATAGATGGATGGATAGATAGATGGATGGAAGGAAGGAAGGAAGGATTCATGTGGCCATCAAGTTGCTATATATCAACCCAGTTGCATGCATGAGTAGGAGATGAGAGCACATGAGTGTTCAGATGATTTCACACCATGGAAATGTGATCCTGCAAGTCAACGTTGGAGCAGCCATGATAAGGTATTATTCTGCAGAAGGCCATGGTCCCAGAGAATGAGCAGATGACTGCTTTCAGATTAGAGCTCCTCTTTGTAGTCATAGTTCATGATCCCAGTTAAAAAACCCCATAGACTCTTCAGCACTGCCTCAGTTTCTTTGGAGTACACCAGAGAATTTCTGAAGCAACAATTGTATTGGTTGTAATAAAAACAAGAATTTCTGGAAATACTCAGCAGGTCTGGCAGCATCTGTGGAGAGAGAAGCAGAGTTAACGTTTCAGGTTAGTGATCCTTCATCGGAATTGCATTGTTTGGACTGCTCAGGAAATGTGTAGCTCTAAACTCCTGAAAAAGTCTCCAAAATGATTCCTATCTGTTGCATACTGGATAATTTTGTCATCCAAAAAGGAGTTCAGTGTGACATTAGGTGAAGAAAAATCCCACATGGCTGCAGGAATAGGAAGAGGACAAATTGGAAGGGAAATTGGTCCTAATTCTGTGACTGAGAACTACTACCAGTAATGGACACATCCTCCCACTGAGCAACTTCTTTTGGCAATAAAATCACATATATTTTATCTCCAAGGACATGTCACATATTTCCTCTACTCAAAGTGCACAGTCATCGTTCTGTCCCTTCCCAATACAGAATATTACTGTATATTACAGAATATTACTGGCTGTTCTGCTGAAAAGGGGCAAAATAATTTGTCAAAAATCCTGAGACTAGATTTTTTTCTCACTAGTAGCATTGTTGCAAATAGCAAGCATTTGTTCCAAAGCATAAGCTAGTGTTTAAATGTAGTTTTGTGATGTGGACACACATGCTTAGTGACATTGGACTGTAGAAATAACACATAGTTCCACGAGACCAAGAGCTCAAATGCTGCACTCAATGTTATTAATACACATTACCGTATTTCTGGGCATGAGGGCCTGATGCCTGCAATGTGCCCTGAGGTGCCCAGCAGCAGTGAGCATGAAAGGCACTAGAAGCCTCCACGCAAACTGTGCATAAGGCTCATTAAGGCCGCTGCAAAAAATTTTAATTAGAGGGTCTCCCAAAAAGCGACTGAAGCACTGAGCAATCCTCCAGCCACACAGTGCCCATGTGGAATAGGTGTCATAGGGGATGCTCTAATACATAAAAAAATCCACTCCCTTTTCTTTCCTTATGCCTTGATTACAATCCCTGGCCATTCTCTCTTGATACCTTCCCTCTCCCAGAAAATACGATGGACCTTGGTGAGCCAGCAATATCCTTGAATTGCACTGAAATTCCAACCTTGCCTATTTGGCAGTCCCTGTACTCTCTGCACTATGCACCTGGATTGCCGTAATAAACTTTTCATTATGTGATGACATCGGCTCGAACGAGACATTTGGTGCCATGAATTGCATAGTGGAATCATATCTTCAGTCCCATGAATCTGAACCCAATTCCCAATCAGACATACATTTTTCAGACTTCTGAATTGGAACTTTGTACTCAGATGTTGCATTGAATTTGAATATTTTGATTCTGAATGTCAAATGTAAATGCCTGAATTGGGCAAAGTCGAGCTTGTGCCCAATTAGTGGCATTGAGCATCTGCAAGAGGCAGGAGCTGCCTGCACAGCATGAGCGGCAAAGGCAAGCAGCAGCCATGATGGGGCCTGCCGATGCTTTGCCAATGAGAACAGGCAGCTCTATTCAGGCTCCGCAAAATAAAAAGGTGAGGCAGCGCTTCCAAAATAAAAAGAAAGTCCTGCGCTGGGTCAGCGCAAGATTCCCAAGGGCCCAAAACATTTTCTCTCCCACCAAAAATGTTTGCCGCCTACTCGTTGTGAGCCTGACAGCTGTGTACGATTGTGCAACAAACTGGTCGAGCTTGCCAGAACACTCATTGAAAATTGCCATGTGGAACTCCCCTCCCTCAGCCCCTTAACAAGCTCCTTCATGGGCTCCATGGGCAGTTAATTGGAGACAAGCATCTTCCCTGTTCCCTCCCCCTGGCACTCACATTGAAGATGGCAGACTTTCTGGAGGCATTGGGTTCCCAAGGTGACCTCTGGGACTGCGAATTCTGAATCACATCCCGACCCCATGGCCCTTTGAAAATCGATTCAATTAACTCTATTTCTTTCCCCAATGATTCTGCCTGTCTTTGCTGAGTATTTTAACTGGTAAGACCAGGTTTATCAGCACTCCCACCCCACCGGTAACTCTTAATTCAGGGGTGGCGCAGTGGTTAGCACTGCAGCCTCACAGCTCCAGGGACCTGGGTTCAATTCTGGGTACTGCCTGTGCGGAGTTTGCAAGTTCTCCCTGTGACCGCGTGGGTTTTCGTCGGGTGCTCCGGTTTCCTCCCACAGCCAAAGACTTGCAGGTGATAGGTAAATTGGCCATTGTAAATTGCCCCTAGTGTAGGTAGGTGGTAGTGAATATGGGATTACTGTAGGGTTAGTATAAATGGGTGGTTGTTGGTCGGCACAGACTCGGTGGGCCGAAGGGCCTGTTTCAGTGCTGTATCTCTAAATATAATATATAAATAAATATAATATAAAATAATATAATTTATCAGCAATCTCCATTGAGAATACTCCATTTATCGCTGGATGAAAATGGATGATAGTGAATCTGCCACCTGCTTTATACCCCGCCCGATTTCTTTTTCCATTGATGTCAGTCAGGTGGAGTGTAAAACTGGCAGCTGATGCCTTATTGCCCATTTTTTAGCTTCCTATAAAAGTTAATACGGCCCCCCCGACTTCAGATAAGCTCAAGACTGGTCTGAGTTTGCAGGCCCCGAAAACATGAACAGAGCTACTCTGAATGTAGGCAGTAAGGCCACTCAAGAAGCTGTGAAAGGAAGGTTCAAAATTGAGCAAAGCTGACTTTTTTCAAAAAAAGGGTTAGCAAACTCTGGATCAAATATATATAACCTAGTAAGAGTAAGCTTTTTTTGCAGCTAATATATAGTACCATATATTTATTCTAAAGCAAAATACTGCAGATTCTTGAAATCTGAAATAAAAACAAAAATGCTAGAAATACTCAGCAGTTCAGGCTGCTTCTGTAGGGAGAGAAAAACAAAGTTAGTGCGTTGAATTTTGTTCTCTCGTCGGAGGCGATTTCGGTTGCATGGGTGCGCGGAGAATTTCTGTGAAGGCGTCCGCTACGAAACCCGGCACCGTACTCCCCAAAACCTTTCCACCATCTACAAGGCACACCCACTTGCCTGGATGAGTGCAGTTCCAACAACATTCAAGAAGCTTGACACCATCCAGGATAAAGCAGCTGATTTGATTGGCACCTCATCCAGCACCTTTAAGCATTCACTCCTCCGTCACTGGCACACAGTGGCAGCAGTGTATACCATCTACAAGCTGCACTCCAGAACTGGCCAAGGTTCTTTCAACAGCAACTTCCAAACCAGCAATCTCTAACACCTAGAAGAACAAGGGCAGCAGGTGCATGGGAACACCAGCATCTGCAAGTTCCCCTCACATCACACATCATCCTGACTTGGAAACATGCTGGCGATCCTTTACTGTTGCTTGGTTAAATTTCTGGAACATCCTCCCTAACAGCACTGTGGGTGTATCTCCACCACACAGACTGCAGTAATTTATGATGGCAACTCACCACCCCTTCTCAAGGGTAGTTTGGAATGGGAAATAAATACAGGTCTTGTCAGCAATACCTACATCCCATAAACAAATGGAAAAGTAATCTCTTTCACAAAATCCAAAAGAAACTCTGGATAATATGCTTAAGATGCTCATTCTTTATTTCTGTCTAGTTCCGAGCTTCACTATCTTTGAACTGATCAATTAGAAGCAATGTTGTGTTGAGCCATTCCATCTAAATAATACAAGTAAAATGTGATTGCTGTCAGCCATTGACGAGAAAGAACATTCTTTGGATTTCACTGAACACTGCTTCCAGTGTAAACACCATTGTTTAAGCAAGAAAGCAATTCAATGCCAATATACAAAACAAAAGTTATATGTGAGTTTGCTGCCTGTCAAGAATAAATTAACCTTATTTATTTCCTGTATATGAAATTTCAGATTGATTCTTGTGTCAACCAAAGAAACTATTTACTTGTGAACTGAGTTTGAACACTTTTGCATTATAAGGGCTCAATTACCCACAAAAATGACCCTTACTGGAGTTGGTTACAGACAGGGAATGGAGCCGATAATGTCTCACATTTATTGCTCAAGTCATATTTCTCTACAACAGTAGCTTTGTTCATGGTTGTTTACAATGATGTAAAGTTGTCCCAAGAGAAAAGTGACAACAGTATTTTCTGCATCTTTACTGTAAATTTGTTGCTAATTTTAAGTTGGAACAGAAATCAAACTGGCTGTTATCTGCTGTTTCTATAAATTGCCTAGAGTCAGCTAGTTAAAATCCTGCCAACAATTGTGACTAGCTACTGAATATCCTCCAAACTGGACAATGTAGGTAGTATTCTATTCCTTTCTTTGTATATGCAGCTCTAATTTGATGCTATGTGCATTTTTGTATATGACAGTGTGATGGCCATCAAGTTGTTATATTAAAAGCAAAATACTGAGATCACAGACCTGAAATGGTAACTCTGTTTCTCTCCAGAAATGCAGCCAGACCAGCTGAGTATTTCCAGCATGTTATGTTTTTATTTCAAATTTTGTTAATTCAGTTCATTAAGCTGGACTTTTTTTGGATATTGGGAACGAAATGGCCATGCACAAACCAAAGTAAAAAAAAACACCAGGGCCCTTTATTCTCTGGCTGGCAGAGCCAGAATAAGAAAATGTACATGAATGTGGCTATTGGAACCCATATGTACACTAAAACTGCAAAAAAAGCTACTCTTCATGGTTACATATGCATATACACACTGTTCCACAAAGGATGGTATTGGGTCAGGGATGATATAGTCCAAAATTCAAATTAACTGTGACATACTGGTGAAAGCACATTAATATTACCGTGATTATCCTTAGCTAATAACAGCTTGAGGTATTTTCACAAGTAGGAGGGAGTGGGAGGTTGCTGCTGACTCATTTAGATGCATGACAGAAAATGACCTAATACAATTGTACGGTAACCCAAAGACAATAACATCCTTTGAGAAGAGAATATTTATATGAATCCTTTATTTTTGTTAGATTAAATAAAAGGATATTCTATATTTCATGTCATCCTATGTCATTCTGCAATTATGTTTGAGAAGAAGATTAGGGTAGTCTGCTCCTAGACCTTGTTACAACCAGGTGAGAAAGGGGACTAGGGTTCCCTCTCAGCCTTCACCTGGTCTTACCATAACAGGGTTTTAATTTTAAACACACCGTCTTTTTAGCTCCCCCTGGGTGAATCCTTGTTCACTGCTTTCCAATTATAAGGGAAAGAAACCAGCACAAGCAGGTTTTCTTAGGTTTAAAGAAGAAGGATTGAAATTTATTGAACTCAAGCTTAAACTTTAATTTGGTTAATGCCGACAGATACACAGCGCACCCACGCTAACATGCATAAGCAATACACACATGCAAATAGAGACAGAACAGAGCAGAAGAAATAAAGTGGAAAAGTTTGAGGCAATCTCTGAAGAGGGTTTTTGTTACGGATCTTCGAGCTCATTGTACAGTCCTTGATTGTAGGTAGATCTTGCTTTTCGTGGGGTCCAGTATTCTTCTTAAAGCTTGTTCGCTGTAGGAGACTTTCCTCTTATGGGGTTCATGTGTCTTCGGTGGATTTGGAGTTCCATGAGAAAGAGATAGGAGCAGTCAGGAGAGGTTGTGGTGAGCCAGCCAGGAGAGGTCTTTTCAGTCCAGGAGCAAACAGACACTCTCAGTTCAAACTGTTTGTACAATTCAGAAAAACCCAGGTTGCCAACAAGGTTAGTCATGTAACTAGCTGGTCTGACCACGTCTGTTTGTGGATTCTCTGGTCTTAGCCAACCCTGGAATATCTCTTCTTACACACAATACCTGGTGCTCAAAGTCCATTGTGGGTTAAATTGGAGCAGGGAATAGCTCATTTGTCCTTCCAAGCACTGGTTGTTAGTATGCAAAAAGTATTTTTCTAGCCAAGGGCCTGCTGATTTTTTAAACAAGTCCTTTCTTCACTTCAGCAACAGTTTGAAATTTAATGTCCATATGGTGAAATTAATATGCCTCATTCTTGCAGGTGGGGGTCTAGAATGACAGCCTTCTTCTGTGACACTTTTGATCCAGCTGCTAGAAGGTGCCCAAAAGTAGTATTTTCCTGCCCTTGTGGAGCAGCACCTGGCCACTTGAGAGTTTGTCGTTGAGATTGGTAGATTTGCCGACTCGGGTTGGACCTCTTCCTGGGGGTTTTGTCACACGATGTCCCACCTCCAAATACCCCACCTAGTCAATCAGCTTTTTTCCTCATCTCCAATATTTTAATAACTAATAAAAGTGTTCAAGAATTTTGTTAAAAAACATCATTTTTTAATGTCCCCACAATTTTGCTCCTGGGTTGCTTGGAGCAGCATTCAAGAGATTAATCTTTAATTCCTGGAGACTAAGGAACTATTTTACCATAACCATGGTGACATCTTTCATTGGTAGAAAATGCCATCTTTACATATGCAACAAATTGTATCTTTCTTTTCAAATAAAATTGATGCTATATTCAAATTAACAACATGTAGTAAATGTTTTACTATTGCACAAAATTTTATTTCCGGAGGAAGTCCAATATTCCGTCCACTTACATGTGCCTATTAACTATTGCTCCAAGCCTGACTTCTTCTGCCCACTTGACATTCATATGCTTGTCCAAGTGTGCCCTTCCATTTTTTCTTGACTTCTCTCTCCCCCTGTTTTGGCCTCTGTCATAATCACTGCCCTGCCCTCCCATCGCACTAAATCATGCCTCTTCCACCCTCCACCAATCTGTCACTATTCTCTACTGGTCTTTTCAGTCTCTAACCCGGGCTCAAGTTCTTCCTGAATTTACTCAGTCTCCCTCTGCTCCCTCCTGGCATTCTGTACCAGGCTAACTGTGGCACACAATATCAGCAGACCCAGAACACCAATGACCTCATTTATCTATTCCAGTGCCTAACTGTACAACTTGCTCTTTGTGAGTAAACAACTCTAGCTTGATCTTTTCATTGAAAACTGTCAGCGAGACATCGGCCGTCTCAATTTCTCTGCCCCCATCACTCACTCTAACCTGTCCCCCTCTGAACTTGTTGCACTCCATTCTTTCAGATCTAACCCCAACATTGTCATCAAGCCTGCAGACAAAGGTGGTGTTGTTGTTGTTGTCTGGCGCACCGACCTCTACCTTGCAGAAGCTCAGCGCCAACTCTCAGACACTTCTTCCTACTTCCTCCTGGACCACGACCTCACCACCGAACATCAAGCTACTGTCTACAGGACTGTCACTGACCTCATCTCGTCTGGAGATCTTCCCTCTACAGCTTCCAACCTTACAGTCCCGCAACCCCAGACAGCCCACTTCTAACTCCTTCCTCAAATCCACAAACAGGACTGTCCTGGCACACCCATTGTTTCAGCCTGTTCCTGCCCCACTGAACGTATTTCTTCCAATCTTGACTGTATCTTTTCACTCCTGGTCAAGTCTTTTCCCACCTACATCTGTGACTTTTCTGACACCCTACATCATTTTGACAATTTCCAGTTTCCTGGCCCCAACTACCTCCTCTTCACTATGGACTCCAATCTCTCTACACCTCCATCCCCCACCAGGACAGTTTGAGAGCTCTCCGCTTCTTCCTTGAACAGGGGCCCAACCAGTCCCCATGCACCACCACCCTCCTCCGCCTGGCTGAACTTGTTCTCACATTGAACAATTTCTCCTTCAACTCCACTCACTTCCTTCAAGTAAAAGGTGTTGCTATGGGTATCTGCATGGGTCCGAGTTATGCCTGTCTTTTTGTGGGATATGTCGAACATTCCTTGTTCCAGTCCTACTCAGGCCCCCTCCCCCAACTCTTTTTCCAGTACATTGATGACTGTATTGGTGCTATTTCCTGCTCCTGCCCCAAACTGGAAAACTTTATCAACTTTGCTTCCAATTTCCACCCTTCTTTCATCTTTGCATGGTCCATCTCCGATACTTCCCTTCCTTGAATTCTCTGTCTCCATCTCTGGGGATAAGCTGTCTACTAATATTCATTATAAGCCCGTCCACTCCCACAGCTACCTCGGCGACACTTCTTCACACCCTGCCTCCTGTAAGGACTCCGTTCCATTCTCCCAGTTTCTCCGTCTCTGACGCATCTGCTCTGAAGATGCAACCTTCCACGACAGTGCTTCTGATATGTCTTCCTTTTTCCTCAACCGAGGATTCCCCCCCACTGTGGTTGACAGGGCCCTCGACCGTGTCCGACCCATTTCTCGCACCTCTACCCTCACCCCTTCCCCTCCCTCCCAGAACCGCGACAGAGTTCCCCTTGTCCTCACTTTCCACCCCATCAGCCTCCATATCCAAAGGATCATCCTCTGCCATTTCCGCCACGTCCAGCGTGATGCCACTACCAAACGCATCTTCCCCTCCCCGTCAGCATTCCGAAGGGATAGTTCCCTCCGCAACACCCTGGTCCACTCCTCCATTACCCCCAGCACCTTGTCCCCTTCCCATGGCACCTTCCCATGCAATTACAGGAGGTGTAACACCTGCTCTTTTACCTCCTCTCTCCTCACTATCCAAGGCCCAAAACACTCCTTTCAGGTGAATCAGCGATTTACTTGTACTTCTTTCAATGTAGTGTACTGTATTCACTGCTCACAATGTAGTCTCCTCTACACTAGGGAGACCAGAAGCAGATTGGGTGACTGCTTTGTGGAACACCTCTGGTCAATCCGTAAGCATGACTTTGAGCTTCCGGTTGCTTGCCATTTCAACACCCCCACCCTGCTCTCATGCCCACATATCTGTCTTGGGCTTGCTGCAGTGTTCCAGTGAACATCAATGCAAGCTCGAGGAACAGCATCTCGTTTACCGATTAGGCACACTACAGCCTGTGGGACTGAACATTGAGTTCAATAATTTCAGAGCATGATGAGCCCCCACCCTTTTTATTTTCAGTTATTTTTTTATTTTTTATTATTTATTATTTTTTATTTGTTTATTTTATATTAGTTTGTTTCATCATTCATTTTTTTTACCATGTGTCTACCCACTGTTTTTTTCATGTTTGTGCTTTCGGCTAGGGCTGTTCATTTTTCTGTCAATTAACACCCTCTTTGCACTAACGCTTTGTCTTTCAACACACCATTAACATACTGTTTGCCTTTGCTCCTTGATCTTCAAGTCAGTTATTCTTTGTGACCCTCTGTCCTATCAACACTTTGCCTTTTGTTATCTCTTGCTCACCTCCGCTTTATTTGCTTAAAACCTATTAGATTTCTAACATTTGCCAGTTCTGATGAAGGGTCACTGACCTGAAACATTAACTCTGCTTCTCTCTCCACAGATGCTGCCAGACCTGCTGAGTATTTCCAACATTACTTGTTTTTATTTCAGATTTCCAGCATCTGCAGTATTTTGCTTTTGTTTGTTGTACTCTAGCTTTCTCTCTGTACCCTCTCTGTCCCTTTGTCTGTTGCCAAACTCTGCAAAGCATCCATTTCATTGCTATAAGAAGCTGTCCACCTATAAAATTATAGATGGAATCAACTGCAACCTAACTGAATCCTGACTCTCTACACCATAATGTCAACAGTGTCCCAAGCTTCCTCGCTTGGTTCCACCATTTACCTCTTCATGTATGCAGACGCCACCCTGCTCTACCTGTTTATTAATCTTCTCCATTCACTACAACCACTGTTCTCTCTGACTACTTACGCACCATCAAACCATGGATAAGAAGTTACATATGAATTTGGAGCGGGAGTAGGCCACTCGGCCCCTCGAGCCTGCTGCACCATTCAATAAGATCGTGGCTGATCTGATTGTAACCTCGACTCCACATTAGTTAAAGGTGGACAAACCCTAAGGCCAGTTTCCCTCATAGCAATGCCCGAGAAACAGTCAGTTCCCATACACTATGGACAGGAAAATGGGATGGAGATAGACCTATAGAGTTTTACAGCAGAGAAGAAAGCCATTCAGCTTATTGCATCTGAGCTGGTTCTTTGATAGAGTAATCCAAAGCTAATCCCATTGCTCCCCCTCTTAGTCTTTTATCGGCCTCTGTTTCAAATATTGAATATTACCCTATCAGAAATGTTTCCTTACATCCCATCTGGCCTACCTCTTTTTGGCTTCAGCTCATGTCCCCTAATGTTACTGACTCATACCAATACAGCTAGTCATGTCTGATCTCCTACATCTCTGAGCTCTACTAGTTTGAATACCTCAATCATATTCTATCTCAGTTTTTACCCTTCCAATGAGAAAAGATCTACATGCCTGCATGTATTCCCTTATATTGTATTCTCCAATTCTCTTACCATCTTTGTAGCTCATTTTCTATCTTTTCCAAGTCAGATACCTCCTCTTTATAATGTGGGTTCCAAAATTGCACAGCTGGTACCTGGCCAATGGAACTCTATTGAACATTGGATTATTTCCTTTAAACTACTCATCATTACACTTTTTAAGGCAAAACCCAATGTCCCAGTTTTTGTTTTTACAGCTGCCAGATATTAGCTTGATGTCTTGACTGCTCTTATCTATATTAATCCCAAGATCTCCTTCCTGACCTTTGTTGGTTAGTATTTTCTCATGAATCTGTTCCTTATCCCCAAGTACGCTACGTGTTCTGGTCAGCTGTACATTTTACATGCTGTTAGATTTTATGCTCTATTGAAGTAAAATCATGCTCATAATGTACTAGGAAAAAGATTCTCTTTAAATTTCTCATGTTAGATTACAGAAAAATTGAATGACACAGAATGGAATTTCAATAGAAATGGAACTGAGGTGGTTTTTGTAACAGGCAGCTGATCTGCACTGTCAGTTTTAGGCAGCAAGTTGAAAACCTGATCCAACATTTATTCAACTGAAGTATTTTCTGAATGAGTAAAACTGACTGGAATTTTACCAGTCTGTTGGAGATGGACTGGGAGGCGAGAAGGGTGGTAAAATGGTGGCGGAAGGCGTCGGGTGGGAAGCCTAATGTGTTCCGGTCGCCAGGGGATATTCCCAGTGGTGGGAAGGGCATTACCTACCGACCAGAAGTGGGCTGCCAATTAAGCCAATTACTTGGCCTGTTGAAGGCAATTTTACAGGCGTTGGAACAGCCCCGCGCTGTGTGGTTCCCCATACGATCACTGAGGCCTGCCTGCCTAGCCCCAGCACAGAAATAGATGTCTTACTGGTCCTTCGAGGGTACGTAAAGATGGAGTTGCCCTCTCCTGCCCCTTGCAGCCTCAGCAGCGGGCTGCTCCATCGGTGGCATTGCCAAGGCTGCAGAGCTGCCTGCACTTTGATTCGGCCAGCAGCTAGGAGAGGCAGGCTGCTATCCTTAATTGGAGGCCTTGTCCTAGTGGTGGCCTCTTAATTGGCCACTGTCAGTAAAATTGCCACCGTGGCCCAGCCAGCGACCCGCCAGGATCGGTTCCCGCATTTGATCCCGACATCATGACTCATGGCGTGCTGCTGTTGCAGCTTTAGAATATTTGTTACTTGCATACCATGTTGAGGGTTCTATACAGGTGATAGAAGCCTGGGACTTTCTCACGGTCAGAGTGCTGCTGGAAGTACGATGACTCTAAAATCCTCGGGGCCTAATCTTAGCTGGAAAGGGGAATGTATCCATGGCATTTATGACACTCATTGGCCATCTTCTCCATGTGGACCTGGAATTTTGCAGCAGCACCTTGTTGCTCTATTGAGGGTGGGGAGGGGGCAGAAGGGAAGTGGGAATGAGTGTGCTCTGACTGTCTACATTGGCTGGTGAACAAATTTATTTTCCTCAATTGAACCTTGGTTGGGTTGGTGTTTTCTGAACGCCATTTAGTTTCTCTAAGATCAGTTCATCATTGGGAAACAACATTGTGTGGCGAGTAAGCTTCTATCATGCAAGACTGTTGTTGGACACAGACCTTTTGGTGGAGGACATTTGTTCTGTCAATCCACCAACTACATTTCTGATAGGTATATCATGAAAGAGTGTGTTGAGCAGAAAAATTGCCCATCTGATCATAATATTACACTGGAGTCAGGAAATGGCAGATACCCATGGAGCTGGGCACCACCCTCAATTCCTGCCGTGTGCCCACCATGTATCATTTCTGTGCCAAAAATTGTAGTAACGTCAGGGTTAGGATCTCGATGCATATATTTATGTATAGAGACAAATATTTAGATTTGTATAGATTTGAATTCAATTGTTTAGATTTCCAAATTGGGTCTTCTCCATTTAAAAGATTAAATTGGCACTGTTCCATTTCTCCATCTCTACATCTACTCCATTTCCCAATGCTATTTCCAGGGGCCACATGAGAACCCACACATTTTTTAGTGTTTCCAAGGAAACTAGGCAAAAATAGCATTGTCGCATCATACATGTTCTATTTTACATCATCTCAATCTCATTTACATTGTTTATCTTCTCATCCATAGAAGACAAGTCTCCAGGGGTGCTAAACAATTTAAAAAATCCTAGCATTAATATTGATAACATCATTTTAGCGTTTATTTTTAGCTTATTTTCTGAGGAGGGTTTTTTTTTTACTATTGCCAACAGCTTTGACATCTGCTTATGTGCTGTTTACTGTGAGGTTGCCATGTTTCCTGCCACTTCTCCAGACATGGCATAATCAGGAATTCCATCAAACTTTGCTTTTTGCAATAAGAAGAGAAGCAACAGAGGCTGGTCTGGTTCAAGTCTTCAAAAATCACAATTTTGGAAACTAGCTCATCAGTTCTTCCTCTGCCACTCTCCTGATAGCAATCAATAGTGGCCTTGCTATTGGGATATGATATTGTGGGGCCCACCCACAGCATGTACACCTTCTTCATGCAGCCGTAATTAGGGTTGGCAGCACACTGGGTGGAACTGGCTGGATTTTCGGAACGGCAATCAAAAGTAATGCCATGATGGAAGGTTGAAGTGGGCATGAAGAAGTGTTCATCCTCCCTCCACCAGAATTTGTCAGAGTGGCCAGGAAGGGGCAGAAACCAGGCATAAACTTCCTCCATTTCCCCCTCCCAGATTGTGCTAACTCTACACTGTAAATTCACAAGGATTTCTACCATACAGTCACTAAACAGTTATGGACAAACTTCATCACATTGAACTGTCAGGGGCTGGACACACGTGACCAAAACTGGATTACCGGGGCCACACATGTATTGAACCTATGCCCTTTTGACTGATTTCCAAATAATTTTACACAAGCTAACCACTATATGGGAAGATGCAGACCACTTAACCCACCAAGAAATGTTCACTATTAACTAATCAATTAAAAAGATGCCCATGTTGCAGCTGTCATTTGTGGCAATATGTTTTTGTCCATAAAACAAACAGCATCATATATTTCAAGAGGCAGACCATCCAAATTCAAATACAGGTCCTCTTGGTTCCCTATAGTATGTTTCGTGACCCAGATTTGGCATTCATTACAAATTATATACTTATATGGCGAGATAGAATTTCCGACAGTCCAGTTGTAAGGAACATGGCTTTACGGAAAGTGAAGAGTGCTTCATGTTATTGTACAGGCACATGAAAAAATCCCAGTTATCTTTACCATAGTTCCTTGTTAGGCACATGAGGACATCTGGACTACTCTGTTCATTCTGTTGACAGGAAAACATCACAATATCTCCCTATGGGAAAACATATACTTTCTGTCTAACTGTAGCTAACTGTAGAAATTCATTAGCTGTTAGATATTTTTAAAAGTCTGTATTTTTAACCTTATCTTTCATTTTTCAATGAGAAGGCCTTTTAGTATTTTAAATTGGAAGTTCGCAGAAGTATATAACTACAATTTGTCACTATTTTGATATTGCACTGAATATCTTAAATGTGTTGGGAGAAATTTATGGAACCTACTTTCTTGCTTCAAGCAGTGGCATCACAAAACTTGCATTGTTCTATTTGTATGTGTCTGTGTTTTTGCTACATCATTCAGTATTAGAATTACATGTAAGGTCAGACCCTAAGGTCACTTGTTCTTGACGTCATGAGGCTCCTGGGATTTGAATTTTTAATTGGGATTTTAAGGGACTGGCCAGCAGGTTAGAATGCACCGTGTTAGCTGTAACATACTCTTTTTGGGCTGCTCTGTGAAAATGAATCCTTGGAGCTTGCTCAAGGACATTGACAGCAGATTACTGTCATAATTGTTACTAGATGCAAAAAAAATCAGTTTTCATATTGTGAAACAAATTGACTTTATTATAACAGGTGACAATTCCTCATAAATCCTCATTATTAACATTCAGCTAGTATTGCCTGGAGGTCATGCGAATGTAAGGCTCTTTTTCACTAGTCACAATTACGTTGTTTTATGAAATGGTACAAGAGCCCAGCAATTGATGTTATATCGTTATTGTGTCTTCTTTAGGTTCTACAGCTAAAAAAATCCAATAAAATCACATTATGGGACAGTATTATCTGAACAGCATGTAATCTTGACAGTTTCCTCCTTCTCCTGCAGCAAGATGAATGAGAATAAAATATAACTTTTTAAATGTGTGCTGTTTGCCAATTTAATCATCTTTGACTCTATTTTGTTTGTAATCTTTCAGGTCAGCTCTCCATTCCGTGTGTAACAGTGCCTCTAATCTTTGCGCTTCTTTAATGACTACACACTGTGATTCATTTATTGTAATGATGCAAAGTGTTAATAACCCACTCTTTTTATATACTGTATATAATGTGATCTGTCGCATGACTGCCTCATCACCTGCTGCCATGCTTATTCTTTGATGAGGACAGATTTCAGTAGCTATACAGGAAAAGCAGGCCCCACCCCCTAGTCAATGGTCTGTGAGGATAGAATATCTACAGACGCTGTGTGAGTCAGTAATATGTGAACTGCTACACTGGCAGCTCTCATCCACTCTAGACCTTCAGCCTCAACTGGCCAATGCCGACTGCCACAGCTGACCTAATAAAAAAAAGAGCCGATTGGACAGAGCAATTAGTATTTGCTTCACTAGCTGAAAATTTATTTGACAGACATCTGAGGTAAATCAAAAGGTTTATATTTCCACGAGCCAAGGCAAGTGGGATAGCAGCCTGCAGTCTGAACTGTGAAACAAGTTTTCTGCAACGGCCACCACTGCTCAGTGGCCTAGTCTTCTCTTTATTCTTGTGAAAAGAATTTATTCGAGTTTAGCATGAGTGGCTGTAGGAAAAGGTGTAAGCGGGAAATTCTGAAATTTGCCCAGTACCTGTTCAGGTTTATTACCGGCTCACTGAACACAGGTAATGCTGTGTTTCTTTTTATAATCAGTCTTTCTTGTGAAATGCTATTTTATTAGGATTGTGTAAAAAATATTTAATGCTTTCGGATTTTGCAATGTCTTTTTCTATTTTTCTTTTACAATTAAATGCTCTATGCTTGGTTCGATAGTTGTGTTTAAAAGAAGACTTTGAATGCAATAGAAGATGTCTAGGATTATTAGGCATCCTGTGTTCCTTGTCAGTATATGTAGAATGTGAAATGAATGTGTAACATAAATTTAGTTGCACTGGATATATGAACACTTTCATCCTTCTTCACATTTTTCGTGGACATGGAGAGCAAATGTTTAAAAAGCTGCAGTAGACTTGGATCATACTTGTTGCATTAAATATTGCTTTGAAGCTAGTTATTAATAATTACTATGCTGTCTGAAGGTTCTTGTTTGTTTCTTCGTTCTAACTCCAGTACTGTTGAACTGATCATTCTACTTGAATGTTACATTAATAAAACAAAGCAGAGCAGAGATGCTACTTATACGAGTTTTGTGTCACAGTTATAAGGACGCATTGGAATGTTTAAGTGAAAACTTCTATTTTTCAGGAATAAATAGTTCAGCAAACAGCTGTACACAACATTTAATCAATGTATAGGGGCTATTCAGTTCCGAGAAAGCTCTAGGCAAATGGAATGTCAGACAGCAATTTCAAAAGAACTGATATATATATCTGAAACAGTTTGAATAGATTATCAGTTTTGTGTTTAAAATGGTTCTTGTTCATGACCTAGTATTTCACAGCTTCTTAACACATCTCATCTTCAGTGCTGGATAACAAGGTGGAAACAAGTGTTGTTAGTTGTTACATGATTCTAGCTTCAGAATTTTTTGAAGGAAAAATATAAATTGTTAGTTGCCACAGCGTGTTAGATGATATTTTATTCTACTTAACAGATAGGTTAACTGATTATCAGCGAGGAACTGTGATTTGCAGTAAATCTTTCAAACCATAAAATGATTTTTAATGTTTAAAACTTTCTGTTTGGGGGTGTTACAAATAAACTTATAGAGCATAATTATTCAATATGGTTGTATTATTCATGTATTTTTTGCATTTGAGGTTTTTAAAAAAATTCTGAAACAGCAACAAGACCGACAACTACTGCTTCTATATAAGTATGTGACACAATTTCCAAATTATGTTAAGCAATGTGATGATGTCACTGTCATGTTGTAATGCAGTCAAGCAATGATCCTTATGTTGTGATTTGCTAATCTAGAACTAACATAAATCCAGACATTTGATAACTTTAAATAAATCACCAATCTCTATTCCTACCTTGTCAAATAGATCAGACAGTGAATTTAAATTGATATGACTCTTTGGATGACATCTGTCTGTCTTTATTTTTTGCTCTATCTTTTGAATGAAGATGGTCATCTTGAATCCAGGTATCATGTGAGGCCCCCACTTGCCAAGAATGAGGCACATTAATTTTGTCATGAACATTGATTTTAAACTGTTACCGGAGTGAAGAAAGTACTTGTTAAACAGATCAGCCGTGGCTGGAAAATACATTTGCATATTAACATAGTGTTTGGAAGGACAAAGCAGCCATACCCTGATGCATTCAACCCACAATGGACTTTTGATCACCAGACATTGATGGTGGGGGAGCTCGCATTCCAGATTGACTGCTAAGATGGCCGAGTACACAAACAGACATGGTCAAACCAGCTAGTCACATGACTAACCTGCTGGGCAACCTGAGATTTTTGAATTTGTACAAACAGTTTGGGCATAAAGTCAGTTTGCTCCGGGATTGAGAAAATCTCTCACCTGTCTGCTCCCATCTCTTTCTCATGGAACTCCAAATCCACTAAAGACACATGAACCCCAAGAGAGAAAAGTCTCCTTCAGCAAACAAGGTTTAAGAAAAATACTGGGCCCAACGAAAAGCAAGATCTACCTACAATCAAGGACTCTGCATTGAGCTTGAATACCCGTAACAACAACTCTTCAGATATTACCTCAAACCTTTCCACTTTATTTTTCTTCTGCTCTTTTCTGTTTCTAGTTGTATGTGTGTATCGCTTATGCATGCTAGCACGGGCTTGTCGTGTATCCGTAGGTGTTAACCGAATTAGAGTTTAAGTTGAATAAACTTCAACTTTCCTTCTTTAAACCTAAGAAAGCCTGTTTGTGCTGGTTTCTTTGCCTTATAATTGGAAAGCGGTGAACAAGGATTCACCAAGGGGGATCTCAAAACACAGTGGTTTAAAATTAAACCCTGTTACTGTAAGACCAGGGGAAGGCCAAAAGGGAACCCTAGACCTCTTTCTCACCTAGCCGTGACAGAAATTTGGTGACTCGCCCGGGATTTTACCCACAGACAAACGAGAGAAATTGGAAGGGGGGAGCCAAATTGTTGCCAATCAAAAGAGAGCAAGATTTCAATACAGGGTTTCTTGTGGTTGTGTGTAATTTGATACTAACATGTCTGCAACTGAAGCTAGTAGCTCTCCAAGCCAGGGTGAAGTATCTTGGGATAAGTTCAAAGCACTGTCTATGGAGGATTGAGGAAAATGACTGAGCAGTGTGGGATCACTGTACGTGGCAAGGCTAGGAAGTCTGAACTCCTAAGGCTAGTGGCCAACCATTTTTCCTTTGAATCTGAAGAAGCAGAAACAGAGTTAGAAGCAGAATCCAACAGGGTATTGTTAGCAATGATACAATTGGAACAAAGGAAACTTGAATTTGAGGAGAGGGAGAGGGAAAGAATATTCCGGAAGGACTGCGAAGAGAGTGAGTTGAAGAGGTTTGTGTTAACTAGTGGGCGCCAGAGTAACCCCAGTGAAAGCATGGTCAATATGGAGGAACATAATTCAGGGCTGGGTACAAGATTGTTAAAACTAGTAATTCAAATAATTCCAAAATTCAATGAGGAAGATGTAGAAAGCTTTTGTGTTCTTTGAGAAACTGGCAAGGCAGCTAAAATGGCCAGCTGAGATATGGCCTTTTTTACGACAAAGCAGGCTAACTGGAAATGCCCATGAGCTTTATTCTCAGTTGCCAGATGAATGTTTATCAAATTATGAACTGACCAAAAATGCTATCCTTGGGGCATATAAATTAGTACCCAAACCTATTGCCAAAAGTTTAGAACCCTCCAGAAGCAAGCTAATCAAACTTATCTGGAGTTTGAAGAAGTAAGCGGCTGGTTTTTGACCAGTAGCTCAGGGCTCTTAAAGTACAGCTCAGCTATGAGAATCTCAGAGAAGTAATTCTATTAGACGAATTTAAACAATCTCTCTTCCTCTTCATGAAGACCCATGTACAGGAACAGTGGGCCCAGAGAGCATGGCGAGCAGCCACCCTGGCTAATGAGTTTGCTTTAATTTATAAGTCAATTTCCCAGGGGAGAACCTTTCATAGTCACCCCCACAAATCTGAAAGGGACAACGGGTAGGAAGGTGATAGGAGCCCAAGCAGTCCTGGGAGAGAAAAGAAAGTAGGAGACACAGGGGGCCACCCTCTAGCCAAAAAGAAAGGTGCTGTGAGCAAGAGTGAGAGCCATAGACTGGTGTGCTTCCATTGTAATAAAACAGGGCATTTAAGAGCTGACTGCAGGAAACTAAAGGGAAAACCTGTAGGATTAATTAGGGTACACCCACTCAGTGAAGACAGGACCCTCATAGAAAGAACAGCAGAACAAGCTGTGGCTTTAACTGCAGTAAGAGTGAGATCCAGGAAGTCTACCGCTGCAAGTGCAAGAAAATTTAATAGGGTTCCTGATGGTTATTAGGGTATTGTGTCTGAAGGGAGAGTGGGGCAAGCAGGCCCATAGTGATTCTCAGGGACACAAGGGCCGCCAGATCCCTTTTACTGGAAAAAGACCTGACCTTGCCCCAGAAAGTGCAGTGAACACCAAAATGGTGGTGAATGGTATTGGAGGGCAGTGTATGCCTGTACCTGTACACTGGGTGCACCTGGAGTGCGACCTAGTTTCAGGACCAGTGACCATAGGGGTTGTCCCTATTTTGCCTGTGGACGGGGTTGACCTGCTACTAGGTAATGATCTGGCGGGTGTGAAGGTGGTATCCTCCCCCAGTAGTGAAAGTAAGACTGCAGGAGGTCAGAGAGACAGGGCAGTGGCAGGAAACGGAGCCCTGCAGTTTCCCTGAATGTGCATTGGATCAGGCATGATCAAACCAGCTCCCCCAGAGGAGACTGCATTGGCACTGAGGCAGATGACCATGAGGTCTGCCTGTCCGAGACTTTCTTTGGAAAGTTAGGAGACCCAGGAAATGAATTACATGGATTTTCCCTGGCTGAGACTCAATGAGCCGACCCAGTATTGCGAGAGTCAGAACAGGCTGGCCAGTCTGAAAGTGAAGAAGAGCGAGTCCCTGATTGCTACTATTTAAAGAATGAGATACTGATGAGGAAATGGAGTTCTCCTCACAGACCTGAGAGCAAGGAGTGGGCAGCAGTTCACCAGTTAGTGGTGCCACAGAGGTGCTGGAGAGAAATATTAAGAAGGGCCCACGAGACTGCAGTGGCTGTACATGCCAGTATACGAAAGACCAAAGCCTGCATAAGACAGCAGTTTGACTGGCCAAAGATGTGGTGGAGTACTAGGAGTTGCCACATGTGCCAGGTTGAGGGGAAACCCCAACCTATAGTGAAACCTGCACCCCTAAGTCCTGTAGCAGTGTTAGGAGGACCCTCCAACAGAGTGCTGGCGAACTGTAAGGGATCCCCGCCGAGAACAAAAAGGGACAGTCAGGCACAAGGCTGGCAAAAGATTAAACAGAGAAGGGGAAAAAGTGACAAAGCGGGCAGGTTAAAGGAAGTCCAGGAGGAAACCCAGATGAAAACCCCTACTGTCTGGTCAGCCAACCCCGGAAATGTGAAAAGCTAGACCCTACTTCCTCCTAAGTAAATACAGACATTAGAAGCACCCCAACAGAGTTCCTAACAGCATTTACAGGGACCTGCAGAGACAAAGAAAGACATCTAGTGGGCAGAGAAACCTTGAGAGTTATGTCTCACTTAGTCGAAGTGCCAAAGGGGAGTGCTGTAGAGTGTGCACAAATACCTGCAGGCAGGAGTGTCATCTGGGACAAAGAGGAGATTAGCGAAGAATCCTCCCCCACAGTCAGAAAAAAAGCGAACCACCCATCCCCTGAAGTCAAAAGCCTGTGCATGACTCAGCAAAGCACTGAAAGAAATGGGCAAATGGAAGAGACACTTCCCCAAAAAAGAACCACATGTTTATTGGGATGCCAAAAGGGAGCAATTAAAGCAGCACTAACACCATTTAAAAAAATTCTTTCATGGGATGTGGGCGTTGCAGGCCAGGCCAGCATTTATTGCCCATCCCTAATTGCCCTTGAACTGAGTAGCTTGCTGGGCCATTTTCGAGGGCATTTAAGAGTCAACCACATTGCTGTGGATCTGGAGTCACATGTAGGCCAGACCAGGTAAGGACAGCAGATTTCCTTCCCTAAAGGACATTAGTGAACCAGATGGGTTTTTACAACAATCGATGATCATTTCATGGCAATCATTAAACTAGCTTTAAATTCCAGATTTATTAATTGAATTCAAATTCCACCTTCTGTTGTGGTGGAATTCGAACCCATGTCCCCAGAGCAATACCTGGGTCTCTGGGTTACTAGTCCAGTGACAATACCAGTACGCCACCACCTCTCCTGAGAAGATAGGCTGTGATAGGTTTTAGGATTTATGAATGAATGGGAATGATTGAGAGAAATGCATGTATTTTTCTATATCTTACATTCTTCTCTCGACCCTTTTAATGAAATGCACTTTTCTCAAATCACATTTCATTTCACTGGGTGTGGAGGTGTCATGTGAGGCCCCCACCTGCCAAGAATGAGGCACATTAATTTTGTCATGAACTTTGATTTTAAACTGTTACTGGAGTGAAGAAAGGACTGGCTCAGCAGATCCGCAATGGCTGGAAAAGACATTTGCATATTAACAGACAGTGATTGGAAGGACAAAGCAGCCATTTCCAGGCACATTCAGCCCACAATGGACTTTTGATCACCAGATATTGAAGGTAGGGGAGCTCACATTCCAGGTTGACTGCTAAGATGGCAGAATACACACAGACATGGTCAAACCAGCTAGTCACATGACTAACCTGCTGGGCAACCTGAGTTTTTTTGAATTTGTACAAACAGTTTGGGCATAAAGTCAGTTTGCTCCTGGATTGAGAAGATCTCTCTCCTGTCTGTTCCCATCTCTTTCGCACAAGCCTTTGAATCCACTGAAGATACATGAACCTCAAGAGAGAAAAGTCTCCTTCAGCGAACAAGGTTTAAAAAGAATACTGGGCCCAACGAGAAACAAGATCTACCTACAATCAAGGACTCTACAGTGAGCTCAAAGAACCATAACAACAACTCTTCAGATATTACCTCAAACCTTTCCACTTTACTTTTCTTCTGCTCTTTTCTGTCTCTATTTGCATGCGTATATTGTGTATGCATGCTAGTTCGCATTGTGTGTCTGTAGGCGTCAACCGAATTAGAGTTTACATTTTAATAAATTTCAACTTTTCTTCCTGAAACCTAAGAAAGGCTGTTTGTGCTGGTTCTTTGCCTTATAATTGGAAAACAGTGAGCAAGGATTCACCAAGGGGGATCTAAAAACATGGTGTGTTTAAAATTAAACCCTGTTACAGTAAGACCTGGTGAAGGCTGAAAGGGAACCCTAGACCTCTTTCTTACCTGGTCATAACACAGGTCATAAGAGTGATAAGATAGCATTGGTTTTATTAGTACAAGTGAATACTGCCTTGTCACATCTTTTGCATCTTCTGGTATGCAAGTATTTTTATTGTTAGTCAAAGTTCAACGTAATGAGAAATTATTCATCATTCTACATGAAGTCAAATTCAAATCTGTAATTTTTAATGTAAAAACCAAGCCCTTTACTTGGCTTGTTTAGGTATCAGAATATGCATTAAAATAATACACTAACTTAACAAACCCCAAATCATTTGAGCATATATTACAAAGCAGCTCATCACATGTGTTCTATTCACTGAACTTATTTTAAGCACTTATTATATTAAGCAAGCACTTATTTTAAAGATTTGTGTTCATATATAAGAGCTGCGTTGAGCTAGGTGCTGAAACTGTGAATGGTGTATGCAGTTCTTCACATTGTCTAGGTTGTATCCTATTTATGAAAAGAGATTTCTACATAATCCGTTTCTGCAGTCATTTGCTATTCTAGTACTGGATGTGTAATACTGTGGCACAGTTTTATGTGGTCTGATATTTTTAATATATCATTAAGCAAAACTTGTCTATTTGTAATTAAATTAAAATATCCGGGTTGCTGATGAGGAAGTGTGAAATGTGTTCCCCTGGTTGCCATGGTAGTTGAGTGATATGCCATTTATGGGAGATGCTTGATCGGAACCCAAAGCTCCAATTCTCTCTGTCTCATTATTGCAATCTGGATCAAGGTTTTGCATCTGTTCTTTTCTGTTTTTTAAAACAAAAATATGACTCTTGAGTATTTATAGCTGTTGTGTGTTTCCATAGTGAACTGAGTGAATTATTAACCCTTTGAGTACAAGATCAACATGGCTGATAGATTTCATAAAATTGAACATCACAGGAGTGTAATATTTTAATGCTCTGATACTCGTTTCTACAGATCACATCTAAGTTATTTAAAGGCAGTATTTAGAAAATTCTCAAATGCAAGCTGTCTATAATATCCACTTTTTTGCATCCTGGTTGCCTTCAAATGTGTATATGTTGTAATATTTTTAAACAACAAGGGAGTGAATATGTGCAGACCATCAATGCCAGTGTAAGTTTTGGCATCCTTCCACCAATGGTCTCGGGCACTGATCCTCATCACGTATGTGGAGTCAGGGAAAGATCATGTAATTTAAATATGCCAAGTGGGCATCTCGAGCACCATCTGAGGGGAGAGGCCACAAAATGCAGTGGACAATACCCCTCTCAGGAATACCTGGGCCCTCCCAGAGTGTGCCAACACTTCCATTAGAAGCAGGGGCAGTAAACTAGTATTTCTTCTGTCACTTGGTGTACCAGGCTGTCCATATTCCACTATACTACAGATGATTAAACACCTGGCTTGAGAGACCCTTCTCTTGGCCACAACCTCTCTTGTGCCACGATCCTTGTTTGGGATGGATGAAGATTCTGCTCTAAACAAGGCCCTGCAGAAACAGCTGGGGAAGACTGGGAAGTGGCATACCTGAATCCCAACTTAATTTCCAACCCTTTCCTGCACTCCTGCCAGACTCATGGTGAAAGTGCACTAGAAGGGCCGTGGACTTTTGGCTCCTATATGTTATTGCTTCATGGTGAACTTTTATGAAATCTACAGATAGTTTCATGAATGTTATGTACGTAAAAGGCAAAGCACATGTTTACTATAGCTGATATAATTTACTTCAGTGTTGTCCAAAACATTAAACACAGGCAGCTAATTGGGGCGAGATGTGGTAATTGCATTTTGAGTAACAGATAAAAAGTGAGTATTAGTCACTATCATCATATGTGTAACCTTTTGTGCACTTGTTGATAAAATGGTAAGATGAAAAACAGGGTTGGATTTAGTGGAGCTGGCGGAGCTCCCGGTGTCGGGCTGAAAAGGTGGTAAGAAGCCAACCTCAGCAATTGGAACCCCCGCACCCCCCCCCCCCCCCCCCCCACCGTCTCTATTTAACAGTGCCCAGGCACAGGATCACCGTCCCCTTAAGGACGGAGATCCTGCCTCCATGAGCTGCCGGCCAATCAGAAGGATGGCAGCTCGGTAATATTGGCAGCACCACCAGGAGCAGTGGCCACTGTCGTTGCAGCAGGAGGCCTTTGAACCAGGCCCAATGCTGGAGATCTGGACTGAAGGTAAGTGAGGCGGGGTCGCTGGGGCCAGTCTGGCAGGCCCTGGTGATGGGGGGAGGGACAGTGGGCATTGAGTACAGGGAGAACAGGGTTCAGGGAGGTGAGTTGTTTTCAGCTGGGGGCCCTCTGTGAGCCACAAACGTACTGGGTGACCTCCCCACATGTTTGAGGCCCTCCACCCTTTGCTTAATGCCAGCAGTGGGGAGAAGAGGCTCTTAAGAGGCTGATAATAGGCCTCTTAAGGGCCTCAATTGGCCTTAGGGCGGCACGGCCATCGTTGGCCTATCCTGCCCCTGACTTAATTGTGGTGTGATGGGAAGGTGACAGGCCCTCCACCACCGCCCACCGCCTCCTGTCACAATTCTATGGCCACCCCCCGTGCCTCCTAGCCCATCTCTGGGAGGCCCATTAAATCCAGTCCACAGTGTGCATGTGTTTTTTGTTCATTCGCTATTTACTGAAATAATGTGTAACACAGGAGAAACACTTGATCTCAGCATCATAGAAACACCAGAAAAACTGTATCGAGAGGGGAGCTACCATCACTGTGAGATCACCCCTTCAGGCTAGTCGAAGAAAGCAAGACAAACCAATAAGGAGCAGCTCCAACAGGGCAAAGATCAAACAGCACCCAATCACATTATGGGTGGAGAGCAGGGGCCGGTCTGGTGTGTCTCATTGTATGAGTCAATGCTTTCAGCAATGACTCTAATTAAGTCAAAGTACTGCTCGCAACTGTTAAATAAAAAACATAGAAGCTCCACTAAGGTGCTTGGGCCTAATAATTTCATACCAGAACTCGAAACTTTGGTGAAAGAGAAAGATTGCAAAGTTTTGCACTGTATAGTGGTAGATGTTTATTAAGTAAATATACATATGAAGCACATTTACCTGTGTTGTGTATAAGAATTTTAAACTAAAATTTGTGCATGTGGCAAAAATGTTGTCATTGTAGCCATGCCTGTGATTGGTCAGTGATTTCTATTGGGCCACACTGGTTGGCTTGAATGTGAACCACTCTTCTATTTATTAAAAATAATGGGATATAAATTCAACATCATCTTGCTACCTGCAAAAGAGCTGCTATGCTAATTTCTAACTTGGATCTGTAAATTAATTTACACTAGTCCAAGCTTGCATTTTGCAAGCTCTGACTAGTATTTCCAGGTCTTGAGTAGCCTAACCCATAGCTTTCATAGGGAATGCTAGAGTCCACTCAAAAAAAGGCTGAAAACCTATCAGCCGCCGGGATCACAATTGATGTTGGGCATTAACAAATTTGGGCCCCAACGAGTGGTTTCAAGATTCCAAGAGTACAGCACTTTTGGGTGTGATAGCCTCTCTGTACAGTCTGACTGCTCAGAGGTGTAGAGCCTCGAAATTTTTACTATTTATTTTTCCTATCTTGATGAAAATAACCACCCAGAAAATTAAATGTACAATTGGCCCAGGAGATATGTAATGGGATGTGATAATTGGGTTCATGGTAAGTGGTCAAGCATGACAAATGCTATTAAATAGCTTCTGTGTGAACCACGTAAATGTAAAAATAGGTGTTGCACTGCAAAATGCTATGTCCCCCCTATAATTATCAATTGTGACCTCTCAACTTCACTTTTTACCCATGGTTAAAATCAATTTGTCCTTCTCCTCCCATGCTGAGAGGAAAGTCCTCTCATCCAGGTCTCCCCAGAACTTTATTCTAAAGAAATCACTATAAAAAATGAATTTGTCTTTTGGCTCCATAAACAAGTGTCAGTGGTAAGCGAAATTCAGAATCTTGCATGACTAATACCTGCATCATTGCAATCAACAGGTGTCAAAATATACATCATTCCGCTCTGACATATTAAGCAGCAATATGAAACCATCCATACCATGAGCATGGAATTTTTTCAATCCCACGGTTCTTCCATCACACTGAAAACCCAATATTCAGATCCGTGTTCCCCACTTTGATACAACTTTGGGCTCCCATATGCCACCGCCCCCCCCCCCCCCCCCCCCACCACCACCCCTACTGAGTAATAACTCTGTCTTCAATCCCTCTTTTCCTATCCATAGAGTGAAACTCACCCATTCATTACTGAGACGAATTTTGGCCCTTTGTTTCTCACCCCTCCCCCCCCCTCACCCTAACTGGGATCAGTGGATAATATGAAATATTTCCACGAATGTATTCTTCATATTTGATCCCTCCCTCCCACCTATCCTACCCTACAAAAGACAGATCAACGATAGCTGCAGGTAACTTGCTTTGATGTTCTGAACAGGTTCAGCAGGAAACTCAGCAGTAGTAATCAACACTGTGCCTTTCCTTCCTCCTGTCTACTGGCTGGATTTCATACACAAAGAGGTAATTCATCGTTTCTCATATTGTCTTCATGTTATCGTTTCATCCCTTCCCTTCCTCCAATTCCTCATCACCCCCTCTCCCCCTCTGCCTCTCTCCTTTCCCTTTCTATTCCGTCTCTATTCCCTCTCCTTCCTCTCTCACCCTATCTGAAAATTGGGCAGATGTTAAATAGGCACTCAATTCATTGTTGCCTTCTCTGAACTACTGATGAAGGCAAATTTCACCCCCAAGGACTTGACTTCTGGCCAGCTCTATTTGTTTAATTGTGCATTTACGATGTATTGTAGCCATGCTTGTCTTTTTTCTCTTTATTTATGTACTTTCAAAATATCAGTACTTTTCTAGAATGCATAATTGAGACTGTAACACTGCTGTGGATTCCAGGTTCCAGTTCTACTCTGGTAATGTCACCTTAACTTTGTTTCATTACCATGTACTCTACCGATTTTCATACTGTCTTTTGTTTTTATACAATTTTCCTACACAGATGTTCTCTATTATCCTGTTCTCTTGTCACTATCGATCAACTGTAATGTACATCAAGGGGTATGAAAAGATAGTCGCACAGGATTTTTATTCAAATGAGTGTCTGATTCTTATTTGGAGATTATGAAATTGCATTTATTGATTTGAGATCTGCAAGGTTTCTCGGGAAACCTAATTAACACGTGAATAATGGTAGAATGTAAATTACACAATTATGTCCTATTTTAGTTCCATAAGCAGTATTTTAGTATCTCTAGTATTCAGTTCAATTTTTGTCTGATGCATTCATATGCGAGTGGTGTGTTGTTATTGTCATGTTTGTATTTTATTTTATCTTTGCAGTCATGAGCCCTAGTGATAGAACACTTTACTACCATCATGTAAATTGCTAATTTAATCATAGCGCCTACCAAACAACCAACAGCACTCGCTGCAGAAGTAACTTGCTACTTACATAATCGAGATTTTGGTGTTGGATGCTTCACCCTGAAAGTAACAATAAAAGATCCATATTATGTTTTTTCATTGGAATATAGATCAGATGTGTTCTATAAAGTGCATGCAATCCTCACTAGTAGATTATCAGAGATAAAAACAAGAAATGCTGGAAATACTCAGCAGGTCTGGCAGCATCTGTGGAGAGAGAAGCAAAGGGTCACTGACCTGAAACGTTAACTCTGCTACTCTCTCCACAGATGCTGCCAGACCTGCTGTGTATTTCCAGCATTTCTTGTTTTTGTTTCAGATTTCCAGCATCCACAGTATTTTGCTTTTATTCTAGTCGATTACCACCTTGGTGGTGAAGACCCATAGAGAGTGTGCAGCATAGATTAACCAGAATGCTACCATGGATGGAGAGATATTTAAGTTACTGGGACTATATCCACTGAAGCAGAAAAAGTTAAGAGGTTTTTCAAATTATCAATTTTAATAGAATGAAAATGGTATGGGGAAAGACAAATTCCTTTGTTTGGGGAAGACAATGACCAGGGGCTATCAATTTAAAATGATTACTAAGACAGGAAGGAGAGATGTGAAGAGAATTTTCTTCATACAGAGGGTTGTTGGAGCATAGAATGCTTTGTCACAGGAATTGGGTTGAGGCATAGATTATTGCATCTTTCAATGGAGATTTGAAGCAAAGCAAGATACAGGGATATGGGATAAGTTTGGAGGGCATTTGAGATTAGTTTCAGATTGCTGTAGACCACAGTTCATTAGTTGTATTAGACAACATTACTGTAGTGAAGAGCCAACACAGCCATGATGTGCTAAATGGCCTCCTTGTGTGCTGTAATCTTCAATGGTGCTATTTTATACTAAACTGCCATTATAAACCAATGTCAATTGAACAAAAAATAATTACACATTGAAGAAAATAGACCTGTTATTGGAGCAGTGTAGATAGAGCAAACCTTTTCTATGCTGAATGTGACAATGCTAAATGGCAAACATTAAGTCTCAGGAGAAAATAGTCCATTCTCCAGCAGTGGCATCTCTTATGTTGATGAGCACAGCATACTGTTAATGAGTAATGTAGTTCACATTATTGCAACACATAATTCTTTGATTCATGTGCAAGAAAATTAGACAGTAGATTAATAGAAAGTGGATTAGTCATTCTTGGTATCATCATGTAGATAGAGCCATTAAGCTACAGTCTGAACGCATACAGGAGAAACCTCAATGTACGACATGCATAGAAAATCATAAACGTTTTATTTATAGACACTTTTATCACATAGAGCACAGAATAGTGTGCTTGGAATTTTTTTACAGAAATAAAGCCAGATGGTGAGAGATATCTGCCTGAAATAGTAAAATTCACACAATTATTGTGGTTTTGCTACTCAAATCAGTTTATACATTGTGAGTCGACAAGACCATAGGACATTCTACAAATACTTTATACACCTGTGCTGATTTTTTTCTAACTCGTTTAAGGGCTCATGCTCTGGTCCAAGCAACAACCAGATATATCTTGGTGCAGCCAAACTTCTTACTGCCAACTCTCTTTATGGGCTGCATTTTTTATATCCGCTGGGGGCAGGTGCGGCACGATTTAAAGATCGTGTTCTCGGAGGTGGCACTAGGTCTCGCCCTCTCCAGAACACAAAGCCATTTTTAAAGAGACTCCAGGAGGAAAGAATGGCAATCCCAAATACCTCCAATTATGTGCTTATTGAGCTCACTGTGGAGCTCATTAACAGGCTTGTCAGCAGCAGTTTACAATTTTCAAAGGAAGAGAACAGGGAAAACACCATGTTCGAAATACTGCAGGGTGTACAAGTCGTGAACACTGCAGGAGGCCATGAAGGCTATGGGACGGGCTGATTTATATAATGCAGTGGCCCAAAATAAAGCTTAGCTACTCCAAAAGTGCCACAGAATAGCCAATCCTGGAGCTGAAAAACTTGCTTTTCTCAATGTTAAGTGGTAGGACTCCAGAGGGGGACCTGAAGCCGCTGGCATCACTGGGCATCTAGGGTTGGTAGGGGAAGGCCTGGTGAATGCAGAAAGCCTAGCTAAGGGAGTTCAGATGGGAACAGGCTACTCTGACATTGGACAGAGCAGCCAAGATGAGCTTCAGCTGATGCAACCTCCTGGCTAGCAGGACATCAGAGGAGCACAGTGAGAGGCTGCAAGGGGAAGAAGGCACTACTCTAGATATCAGTTCGACTGCCCAAGAGTCAGCTACCTGCAAAAGAGTGCCAGTGCCTTCGGAGGTTACACCTATCCAGGCAGATGGTCTTGTATCGTTGTGCTCTGATCCACAATGACCTGAGGCCTCGCGACCCTCATGGCAGTCCCCTACCTGCAGCCATCAATGTCACCATCACCCTGAATTTCTATGCAACTGGGTTATTCCAGGGATCAGCAGTGGACCTAGGTGGTATCTCTCATTTGGCAGCTCATCACACCATCAGGCAGGTCACAGATGCCATATTGAGGAGGGCAGAGATTACATCCACTTTGACACAGATGGGCCTGTGCAGGCACAGAGGGCATTATTTTGCTGCTATCGCTGGTTCCCCCAGGTGCAGGCCATCATCAAGTGCACCCATGTGGCCATGAAGGCAGCCGGTGAAGTCCATCAACAGGAAGGGCTTCCACTCCCTCAACTGATCTGCAATCACAGCAAGAGCATTCTCCATGTGTGCACTCACTTTCCTGGCAGCTGCCATGACCCCTTCACCAGTCCAGGCTGCCTCCGAACTTCACTCCATTACCCAATGCACGTGGATGGATTCAAGGGGACAAGGGAAATTCCTTGAAGAGTTGGCTACTGATCCCTCTACAGGAGTCCCAGACAGAGGCACAAAGGTGATACAACCAATGTCACCTGCTCAGCAGGCCAACCATTGAGCAAGCCATCAGGCTTCTGAAGATGCAATTCCAGTGCCTAGACTTGTCATGTGGCATCCTCCAATACCCTCCTACAAAGGTCTCGGTCATTGTGGTGGTATGCTGCACTCGCCATAACATGGCCCCCAGAGAGGTGTGGACCTTGAGAACAGTGAGGCCCTGGAAGAAGACAACTCATCATAGGAGGGGTAAGAGAGGAGGAGGAAGAGAAGGCAGAGGGGCATAACACTGAACAGAGAGGTGCCTTTGCTGGATGACAAGATTGCCTTCTCCTGCCACCCTCCGGGAATAGGACTTCCCTCCTCACACTTACGGCCCGCAGCATTAGATCCAGGTGGGCATCACTGAAGTGAGGGTCTGCCCAACCCTTAGTGCCAGGCCTCCAGCTTCCCTGTGAGATCTCATTTCCCTCGGCTGCAGTGTAAGATTTTGGCACAAAACACACAACTCTCCCTCAGAAGCTCCCTCAGCTTCAGTGCTGGCTGCCATGGGGTGTCTACATTAGTCCCACACTTCACCTGACTGATTCCCTTCCCAGTCACACTTGCTTAACGAAACCTGTCTCCACATCAGTTAAGGGCTTACCCATTTGAAAATCTGAATCTGAATCAGTTTCCCACCGAAGACAGGTTTCTGATCCAAAACCAGAGCAGGCTGCTCTTTCCAGCCTCTGTAACGAATGTCCAGCCCTATGTATTTGCATTGCAAAAGGATCCCTCTATCCTACTTATTTTGTAATAACTTTGTGTATTATCAAATTTTATGTCTTGCATTGATATTGCTAATGTTGAATATTTTGTAATTGCAGACCTTGTGACCATTTAGAAATTAATTTTGATTTATCAGTTTTACCCCTTTATTGTCCTGATTTATACATGAAATAGAGTGATCTGTTGCATTTCAAATTATAAGAAATTCAACAACACTGAAAATCCATGGACTAACGATCCCAGCAATTATGATGGATTGTATCTGCTGGGAACATTTGCCATTGAACATTCCATGGTCACGGATGACTCCCTATTTTGAATTGCAGTGGCGAGCTTCCACATATCTATGGCTGCATCTTGGGCATTGATCTGCCTCCAGTGGCAGGTCTTAAGGTATATCAATACCCTTACTTTAAAAAAAAATGGCTAAATTCCTCCAGTGGCCCCCTTAGTTTGGGGAAAAGTTACAAAAAATTGGGGTTCCTCCTCAGAAGTCTAACTCACAATTCTGGCCTAAACTCCTAGACTCCCACACATACCAGTCAGCGGGCCAGAATGCTTCATACTGGCAACCAATCCAACTCCCACCAGCTGAGGGGCTGAACACAAAAATGCCTGGCATTGGCAGCCCTGCTGTATCTCCACCTCTTCTGGTGCCACTGGTCTTTTAAGTGAACGGCAAAGACCATACCCACGACAAGAATAGGCAAAATGTCTAACATTATGTCAGTACCCAACACATCTAGTTCTTTCTCTGGATTCCCACTAACTTTACATCAGGAGTGCAGTGGAAATACTCTGGACTTTTGGCCCCAGTATCTTTCTATCTATTTATCAAATTGGGCTGGTTACTATAAATTTCTTTGCTGTAACAAGTGGTTAGGCTGAATAAATATGTAATCACTAAATAATATCCAATACCTCTCACATTCACTTGGGAGGAAAAGCATTATTCATGTGTCAATATGTTTTGATTGCTAAGCAAGTAGAAATCACTTAATGCAAATTGGTTGCTTTCTCTTTACACGAATAAACTTAAGTTAAAAGGTTTGGTAACATGTGCAAATAGATTTCAGTCCAGCATCCGGGTAGAGTTCGGAAAATTATTACTTGAATTTCATACGGTTTATTCAATTGTGCAAGGCTCTGGGGGTAAATTTGACTTTGGGTGATCGTGTACAGTGGGTGATATTGATCCATTTCCATTGACTTTGATTGATATCGCCCATTTTACAATGTTAATCAGTCAAATTTATCCCCACTGTTCATTTCCTGTAAGCCAGTTTTGAATTTCAAAGAATACTAGAGTTATATCTTAGACTATGCGCTCCAAACTTTTCAGTGCTTCAGAGAGTATTGAGATAAACGCTAGAGGCTACAAGAAAATATAAAACCATAGAATTTTTCAGTGCAGGAGGAAGACATTTGACCCATTATGCCTGTGTTGTGTCTTTGCTTAAACAATTCAAAACTAATCACACAGGAACCTCTGGCCATTGCTTTGTATTATTCTCTGTTTCAACTATTTATTCAATGATGTCTGTCTCAAACAATCCATATAACAAAGCATTCCTATCTCCAAGACTCCTCCACATAAAAATTTTCTCCAAGTGTTTCTCCTCACTGTCTCAACATTTTAAATTCATAACCACTTGCCACTGACTCCTATTCACTCTATTGAATCCCTCTATAATTTTAAAAATCTTTATTGATTCTTCTAACCTTTTCTGCTCCAGTGAAAATAGTCTGAGTAGCTAATGTCTTTCATAACTGTAGTTTCACATAAGCTCATAAAATCATACAGCAGGAAAAGAGGCTGCTTGGCCCATTTTGCCTTTGCTGGCTCTTTGAAAGAGCTTCCAATTAGTCTTCCTCCACTGATCTTTCCTGCTAAATTTTCCTTTTCAAGTATTTGAAAGTTATTATTGAACCTACTTCCACCACCCTTTCAGGTAGATCATTCCAGAATCACAACAACTCACTGCGTAAAACAAATTCTCCTTATCTCCCCTTTGGTTATTTTGCCCAAATTACCTTAAATCTGTGTCCTCTAGTTAGCAACACTCCTGCCTGTCAAAACAGTTTCTCCCTATTTACTGTATCAAAACCCTTCATAATTGTGAATACCTCTATTGAATCTCCCTTAACCTTTCCTGCTCTAAAGAAAACAATCCCAGCTTCTTTAATCATCCCTGGTATCATCTTAGTGATGCAATGCTGCATGTGCACTATGGCTTTCATATCTTTTCTATAATGGGATGCCTAAGACTGCACACAGCACTCTAACTGTGACCTAACCAATGTTTTGTATTAATTCATTGTTACTTCTTTAATCTTGTATACTTATGCTCTGATTTATAATACCCAAAATACTCTTGTGTTTTTATCGCTTTATCTACCTACACTTTCATGAAATTATGCATTTAAATCTCTAGGTTACTGTTTATCAGTGCCCTCCAGCATCTTTCCATGAAGTATATAATTTAATTCTGTTATTCCTCCCAAAATGTATTATCTCACATATATTCACAATAAATTGCCTTTGTGTACCCACCTGCTGTTCTGCAAATCTTTCTATGTCTTCTCTAAATCTTTTCCAAACTCTCTATTATTGTATCATCAGCAAATTTCAAGCTTGTTCTCCAAATGCCTGTCCAAATCAGTTGTATCTCTCCAGTAGAAAAGTAGGCCTAGCACTGACTGTGAGGGTACTCCACATCCAATATGTCTGAGCAACAACTATAATGCTTTGTTTCCTGTCGATCAATCAACCAACTTTCTATCCATGCTACTACATTTTCTCTCACAGCACACACCTAAACCTTTGTAACAAATGTCTTGTGAGAAATCTTATTGAATGCCTTCTGAAAATCCATTACATATGTTGCATTCCCTTTTTCTAGCCAATCAATCACCTTGACAAAAAATGCTTTTAGATGTGTTCCACAATGACTTGTCTTTAATAAATCCATGCTGGCTGTCCTTGATTAATCCATGCATTTCTAAATGTTCACGAATTTTATCTGGAATTATGGATTCCAGGAATTTGCTCACAACTGCCATTAAACTAACTAGTCTACAGTTTTAACCTTCTCTCCCTTTTTGAACAAAGGTATTACATGAACAATAAAAACAGAAAGTGCAAGAAATACTCAGCAGGTCAAGCAACATCTGTGGAGAGAGAAGCAGAGTTAATGGACTGAATTTTACATCGCCCCCAGCGGGTTGGATGGTGGCGTGGGAGAGAATGGGGGCAGCGTAAAATTGAGCAGGAGGCTCCAGGAGGCCTACCTGCCCCGTTCCCACCTCTGATCAACTTTACGGCGGTCGGGCAGTGGGGAGAAAATGCCCAGCCCACCCGAGGCCAATCAAGGCCCTTTAGTGGCCACTTAAGGGCCCTTGCCCGCTTCCACTGGTATTTTACCCATGGCAAGCAGGCATGCTGGGGACGTGAAAGGCTGCCCAGCAATAGCTGCAGGCCTTTCTGCGCGCCGGGGGGGGAGGGGGGGGGGTGTGCATGGCAGTCGGGCACAGGGTACCTGATTGAGGGCTGCCCCCGCCTCCCAACCCACCACCGGAACATAAGACGCCTCCCCTCCCCCCAAAGGATCACTCCAGCCTCACCAGAGCACGACTGATCTCACTGGTGAGGCATGCCCAACCTACCTTCGCTCCTGGCTCCATGTCGTCATCTGGGTTGCAGTCCCAGCAGTGGCCACTGCTAAGAGCTGCCGGCCCGCTGATTGGCTGGCAGTTCAATGAGGCAGGACCTCCTCCCTCAAGCAGGTGGAAGTCCCGCCTCGGGACAATTAAAGCCTGGGGGCCTTTAAAATGCGGGACGGATCCCCGGGCCGGGCGCAAGCGAGTTCGCTACCGACTTTTACGTCGGTGGCGAATTCCCATCCGCCTAAGGTAAAATCCAGCCCAATGTTTCAGGTCTGTGACCTTTCATCAGAACTGATTCTGATGAATCAGATCAGGGTTCTGATGAAAGGTCACAGACCTGAAACATTAACTCTACTTCTCCCTCCACAGATGCTGCCTGACCTGCTGAGTATTTCTTGCACTTTCTGTTTTTATTTCAGATTTCCAGCATCTGCAGTATTTTGCTTGAATTACATTAGAACTTGTATAAGTTTAGTATTACTAAGGGAGTTAGAAAAATGTTGTATTTTTACTTTTGTTTATTCTTCTGCTATTTGAAGATTAGGAAAACACAAGAAAGGTTGGGTTAATACACTGAGCTATGGACAAGTAATACAGGTTTCTTTTTGACCTCTAGGCATATATTGTGTACTGATAATTATGCTCTGATTTATGGGAGATGGGTACTCATTTATGGGCGTGGATTTTGGCAATGGGCATACAGTAAAATCTCTATTGAAGCTTTATATATGAAACAGTATGGTTTCAACTTTATTTTGTCAGCAATGAAACTCTTCAAATAAAATGTTAAGAATAAAATAAATGTTTTGTACCCAGCTGCAACCTCAAAAATATTAACTGGCATCTTGTAATTTAACACTGTCTTCTCTCTCATCCATTAATGGAGTTTATATTGTCAGGTTGATACACAGTTTGACCATCTCCAAAAGAGATTGCAACAGTTAAATATAAATTATGTCAATGCATGTAAGCACATTAGAAACATAGTTGGAATGTTTATCATTTTATAAAAAATCTAATGCTGTAATTTGAAAACTGAAGTGAACCCTAATGACTTCACAATAATTTTGTTAAACAAAATTGAAAAACTCAGAAATGAAAACATCTTTTCACTATAAAAGAACAGGCCTAAAATTCGGATCCATAGTGCACCTTGTTTGCATGCTATCAGTGCCCTTAGAGATTCAAAATGGCATCCACGGCATGCATGCGCATGGTGTCATATGGTGAGGGCATTAGCACCCGCAGTGAGTGACTACTAGAAGAATGCAGAGTAGGCAGATTTTCCTACCTGAACCTCTTTAAGGAACAGTATGTGAGAAGAGTGTGCCTCACTAAGGATGTCTACATTGAAATCTGTCATCTGATGCAGCTACAGCTGCAAACTCAGAGCAAGGTGAGCACCGCATTGCCAGTGGCTGTGAAGATGGCCATGGCTGGGCTTCTTCCAGGCTTGAGTTGGGAGTATTTTCAACATCTTACAGTTTGTCATCCACTGTTGGGTAAGGGAGGCCACTGACACTCCCTATTCAGAGATCTCAGTACATTTCATTCTCTCTTACCAGGGAGCAGCATGGAGAGTGAGAGCATGGCTTCACAACCATTACAGGCATCCCCCTGTTGCAAGGTGCAATTGACTGCACACAATTCTTTGTGGGCATTGTATGTCAACTCTGCGATATACTGTAACCAAAAGGGATTTCACTCTGTCAATGTCCAGCTGGTGTGTGACCCTATGCAAAGAATCATGCAGGTTAATGCAGTATCCTAGCAGCAGTCATGATGCCTTCATTCTATGGCAGTTCACTGTGCCATCTGTATTTGAGCCACCATGACAAACCAAAAGGTGGCTACTGGACAACAAGGGCCATCCTTTGACAATGTGGCTGATGATTCTGGTGCGCAACCTACATGCACGTGGGCAGCATGCATGCAATGAAAGCCATGCTGTCAAATGAAATATAATACAGTAGACCATTGGTATGATGAAACACTGTTTCTGTTGCTAGACCATTCTGGAGGAGCCCTACTGTACTCAGCAGAGTGGGTGTCAAGATTTGTGATGGTCTGCTGCAAGCTGCATAATCCCACCATCATAAGGGAACAGCCCTTGCCGCCAGCTATATGGCAAGCAGCTGAGGAGCAGAAGGATGATCAGGTGGAGGCAGAGGAGGAAGAGGAAGGGAGGAAGCAACGTGGACAGCCCATTTCTGGTGAGGCTGTCTATGAACAACTCATCTGACTGTGATACCAGGAAACACAACCCGATTCTCCATTCACAAGTAGTCCCATATCTGTCCTTCCCTCTGTCACTTACCATGACTGGGTCTACTTGACCACAAAGCAAAAATAAAAGCCAACACAAAATAAACATTCTAAACTAAATTTATAAATCACAGCATGTTATATGCAGACAGATGTACACTAATCACCTTTGTGCACTGTTTCAGCTGTGGCTCAGTTGGGAGCACTTTTGCCTCTTATTCAGAGGTTGTGGATTCAAGTCCTACTCCAGGACTCGAGAACAACAATGTAGGCTGACACTCCAGTACACTATTGAGAGAGTACTGCACTGTCAGTGGTGCAGTCTTTCAGATGCGACATTAAACTGAGGCCCTGCCTGCCCCCTCAGGTGGATTTAAAAGATCCCATGGCATTATTTTGAAGAACAGAAGGGTGGTTATCCCCATTGTCCTGGTCAATATTTATCCCTCAATCGACATCACAAAAACTGATTATCTGGTCATTATCACATTGCTGTTTGTGAGAGTTTTCTGTGCACAAATTGGTTGCCATGTTTCCTACATTACAACAGTGACTACATTTCAAAAAGTACTTCATTGGCTTTAAAGTGCTTAGGGACATATAGTGGTCATATAAATGCAAGTCTTTTTTGCTTTGCTGTTCTAGTGCTGCAATGCAGTGCTATCCTAGTGGCTGCAGCATGGTTGGGGGAAAGCTGCAGACTTTCAGTGGTGGTGACTGCAGATGGCCTTGAAGGACGGCCTGTAGCAACTCTGGTCCTAGAAGGCCCGGCTTTGGACTGCACCATATTGGCATCAGCAGTCTGCACGGCTGGCTGATAGGCAACAGCAAGGGCATTGGCAGAGTGGCAGGGGTGAGAGGACGAATGCTGTCATCCTGAGAGAAGACAGCAGTCTCTTGCTCCACAAAGTAACTGCTAACTCCCCGGAGCAGCACCTCAGCAATACTAGTAATTTGTTGGAGGGCAGATTCCTGGGCTCCTATGACACCCTGCAAGGCCCTTTGAACACTGGTACCAGCAACCATGATGGCAGCAGTCTGAAATTGCATGACAGCAACCTGAGCTTACATGGCTTAGAGGTCTGAGCTTCTACCACAGCACTCAGTTGTTGGGTGGCTTCTGCTTGTCATGCAATGGAAACTGAGACATCCACCATCAGATGCTGAATCATGGTTGTATTGAAAGGTATGATAGTCGAATTGACCACCACTTCCATGCTGGAAAGGATGGGCTCCAAGCTCTCTGCAAACCCTGTGCCAAGTTGGTGTTAGGCTCCTCCATGCTCCTTGACATTGCACGTAGACTTTCTGGCAGGCCTGCCAATGGACCAGGAATTTTGTTATGCATACCCATCAGCTTTCTTCTGTAACCTCTGGCTCATCGAAGTGCTCATCTGAGTCTTCTGCAGCAGAACACATGTGAACTCACCCTTAGGTTAGCTAGCACCTGCATTGAGCGCTTTCTCCTTCTTTGCATCTTCTCCACCAAGGTCTTCAGTGCATCATCTAAAAACCTTGAACATAAGAAATAGGAGCAGGAGTAGGGCATTTGGCCCCTCCAGTCTGCTTCGCCATTCAATAAGATCATGGCTCATCTGATTTTGGCCTGAACTCTACTTTCCTGCCTGCCCCCATAACACTTTACTCCCTTGTTGATCAAATATCTGTCTAGCTCAGCCTTGAATACATTCAATGACCCAGCCTCCACTACTCTCTGGGGTAGAGAATTCCAAAGATTAACAGCACTCTGAGAGAAGAAATTCTTCCTCATCTCCATCTTAAATGGGAGACCCCTTATTTAAAACTGTGATGCCTAGTTCTAGATTCCCCCATGAAGGGAAACATCCTTTCATCAACTATCCTGTCAAGCCCCCTCAGAATATTGTGTTAAACACTAATGAATATAGGCCCAACCAGCTCAACCATTCCTCACAAGACAACTCCTTCTTAAATAGGAGCCCCAAACTGTACACATTACTCTAAGTGTGGCCTCACCATTGCCCTGTACACTTGTAGCAATACTACCGACTTTTATACCCCATCCTCCCTTGCAATAAATGCCAACATTCCGAATTACTTGTTGTACCTTTATGCTCACGTTTTGTGATTCATGAACGTGGACACCCAGATCCCTCTGCACCGAAGCATTCTGCAGTCTCTCGCTATTTAAATAATATTCTGCTTTTCTATTCTGCCCACCAAAGTGGATAACCTCACTGTCATGGTGGGCCCCCGCCTGCCAAGAATGAGGCACATTAATTTTGTCATCAACATTGATTTTAAACTGTTACTGGAGTGAAGAAAGGACTTGTTAAACAGATTAGCGGTGGCTGGAAAATATATTTGCATATTAACAGACGGTGATTGGAAGGACAAAGGATCATTCTCTGACACATTCAACCCACAATGGACCTTGATCACCAGGTATTGTGTGTAAGAGGAGCATTCCAGAGACTGCTGAGATGATACAATCCAGGATGTGGTCAGACCAGTTAGTCACATGACTAACCTGCTTGGCAGCCTGGGGTTTTCTGAATTGTACAAACAGTTTGAAGTCAGAGAGTGTCTGTTTGCTCCTGGACTGAAAAGATCACTCCTGGTTGGCTCACCACAACGTCTCCTGTCTGGCTCTCCATCTCTTTTTCATGAAACTCCAAATCCACTGAAGACACATGAACATCAAGAGAGAAAAGTCTCTCTAGTGAACAAGGTTTAAGAAGAATACTGGGCCCCAATGAAAAGCAAGATCTACCTACAATCAAGGAGTCTACAGTGAACTCGAAACCCGTAACAATAATCCTCTTCAGAGATTGCCTCAAACTTTTCCACTTTATTTTTCTTCTGCTTTTTTCTGTCCCTATCTGCATTTGTGTATCGCGTATACATGCAAGCATGGGCGCATCGTGTATCCATTAGCATTAACTGAATTAGACTTTAATAAATTTCAACCATTCTTCTTTAAAGCTCAGAAAACTTGTTTGTGCTGGTTTCTTTGCCTTATAATTGGAAAATGGTAAACAAGGATTCATCAAAGAGGAGCTAAAAAAAACATACGGTGTGTTAAAAATTAAACCCTGTTATGGTAAGACCAGGTGAAGGCTGAGAGGGACCCCTAGACACCTTTCTCATCTGGCCGTAAAACTCATATTTTCCCACATTATACTCTACCTGACAATTTTTTGCGGACTCACTTAACTTATCCATATCCCTTTGTGGACTCTATGTATGTTCCTCAGCAAATTTGACTGCAATACACATGGTGCCTTCATCCAAGTTATTAATATAGATTGTAAATAATTGAGGTCCAAGTGCTAATCCCTGTGGCACACCACTATTAACAATTTGCCAACCTTAAAAGGACCCATTTTTCTCAACTCTGTTTTCTGTTAGTTAACCTATCCTCTATCCATGCTAATATATTACCCCCAACACCATAAGCTCTTATCTTGTGTAGTAACCTTTTATGTGGTACCTTATCAAATGCCTTTTGGAAATCCAAATACACCACATTTACTGATTCTCCTTTATCCATCCTGTTTGTTACATCCTCAAAGAACTCTAATAAATTTGTCAAACATGATTTTCCTTTCACAAAACCATGTTGACTCTGCCTGATTGTATTATAATTTTTTAGAATGTCCTGCTATTACTTCCTTAATAATGGATTCCAGCAGTTTCCCAATGACAGATGTTGGGCTAACTAGCCTATAGTTTCCTGCTTTCTATCTCCCTCCTTTTTTGAATAGAGGTGTTATATTTGCGGTTTTCCAATCCCCTGGGATCCTTCCAGAATCTAGGAATTTTTTGGAAGATTACAATCAATGCAACTGCTACATCTGCAGCCACTTCTTTTAAGACCGTAGGATGCAGGCCATCAGGCCCAGGGAATTTGTCAGCCTTTAGTCCCATTAGTTTTCCTAATAGTTTTTCTCAGATGTAGTGATTGTTTTAAGTTCCTCCCTCCTTTTTGCCTCTTGATTTTCTAGTACTCTTCAGATTTTTTTGTGTCTTCTGTGAAGACGGATACAAAATACTTGTTCAAAGTCTCTGCCATTTCCTTGTTTCCCATTATTAATTACCCAGTCGCATCCTCTAAAGGGCCAACATTTACTTTATCTACTCTTTTCCTTTTTATACACTTGTAGAAGCTCTTATTGACTGTTTTTATATTTCTTGGTAATTTACTCTCATTCTAATTTCTCCCTTTTTTTTAGTCATCCTTTGCTGGCTTCTAAAATTTTCCCAATCTTCTGGCCTACCACTAATCTTTGCAGCATTGTACACCTTTTCTTTCAATTTGATACCATCTTTAACTTCTTTAGTTAACTCTGGATGGTGCATCCTTCTCGTAGATTCTTTCTTTCTCAATGATATATATCTTTATTGAGAGTTATGAAATATCTCCTTAAATCTCTACCACTGCTTATCTACCATGTTAATGTTAATCTATTTTCCCAGCCCACTGTAGCCAAATCTGTCTTCATACCTTCATAATTGCCTTTATTTAAGTTTAAAACACTTGTTTCAGACCTAAGTTTCTCACCCTCAAACTGACTGTTAAATTCTGTCATGTTATGATCTCTCTTGCCTAGAGGATGCTTTACTGTAACATCATTAATTAATCCTGTCTCACTGCACATTACCAGGTCTAAAATAACTTGCCCCATGGTTGGATCCACAACATATTGTTCGAAGAAACCGCCCCAAATACATTATTAACTCAAGTCTACCTTTGCCAATTTGATTTGTCCATTTGATATGAAGATTAAAATTGCCCACAATTATTGCAGTAACTTTCTTACAAGCCCCCATTATTTCTTAGTTTATAATCTGTCCTACATTGTGGCTACTGTTAGGTGACCTATAAACTACTCCCACCAGTGACTTCTTTCCCTTGCTATTTCATATTTCCACCCAAACTGGTTCTATATCTTGATTTTCTCAGCCAAGATCATTTCTGCTACTGTACAGATTGCGTCCTTTATTAACGTAGCAACCTCACTTCATTTTCCTTTCTTTCTATGCTTCCAAAATGTTAAGTACCCTTAAATATTCAGTTCCTAGACTTGATCACTCTGCAACCATGGGCTATATTTTACCAGCCACTCAACGCCGTGGGTCGTGATGGGGAGGCCCGTAAAATGCTAATGGATTTGGCCCTCCATGACCCACAATGCCAAGAAGGTCCCACCGGTTATTAGCAGTGGCGGTGAGGCCTCGGTGCGGTCCCCCACTGCCAAGCAGTGGGGCCTTCATTAAAATACTCAAATGAGAGTAATAAGCATGCAAATGAATTTACCTGTCGCCACCGGCAGTCCCACGCCAAATTTATGGCCAACCAGTCGCAAATCGCGCGCCTTCGGAACTCCATACAGCGTTCCAAGGAGGGGGAGGAATAAAATTATCAGGGTGGGGGTGGGGGGTGGGAAAATCTTTTTCATTGGCTGTGGGGATGGTGGGAAGGGGTTTAGGGTCAAAGGCAATTAAGTTCGGGGAGAGAGGTTGTGATTGAGAACTCACTTTTTTGGGGGGATATGGAAAAAAAACTGACTACTTATTCATTAGGGGGGTGGGTAGGAGAGAGGTTGCAGGTGTCAACAGACTTTTATTTGAAGGCATTAACAAAACGGTCCCTCTAAACATTGAAATTTCATCTAAGGGCATGATGATCTTTAAAAATGGCGCTGGCGCAAGGCGCCAGACGCCGTTGCCGGGGAGACGGCGGCCACCCCCTCTATGTCATCAGGGGCGGCAGCTCTGCCCGCTCCATTTAAATGAGCCCCTGTGCATAATAGCGCGGGGGCCATGCGGCAGCACTTCCATGTCGGAAGGCCACCGACTTCACGGCATGCCGCCGCGGAGTGCGGCATGCTGATAAAATTCAGCTCCATGTCTCTGTAATGGCTATCATATCATACCTGTTTATTTCTATGGGCTATCAATTGTAATGTCACGGAACCAGTAATCTAGAGGGACAAGCTGGGAACATGGGTTCAAATGTCACCATGGCAGATGGTGGAATTTAAATGTAATTAATAAATTCAATTAATTGATAAAAATCTGGAATTGAAAGCAAGTCTCAGTAATGGTGCCCTGAAACTATCATCGATTGTCATAAAATCCCATGTGGTTCACTAATGTCCTTTCGGGAAGGAAATTTGCCATCCTTACCTGGTTTGACCTGCATGTGACTCCAGATCCACAGCAATGTGGTTTGCTCTTAACTGCCCTCTGAAATGACCTAAGCAAGCCACTCAATTGTCAAGGGCAATTAGGGATGGACAACAAATGCTGGCCTTGCCAGCGATGCCAACTTCCATGAAAGAATAAAAAAATCATCCATCTTGTTACAAATGCTGCATGCATTCCAATAAAGAGCCTTTAATTCTGTCTTATTATAGTTTTTCCCTAGTCTGACCCTGTTTGCTGGTGCACTCTTATGTTTGTACACTCTGTTCCTTCTTGTCACAGTCTGGTTATCATTACCTGTATCGCTACCCTGCACTATTGCCTTGTCCTTTCTTGTTAACTTTCTACATTTCCCCCCAAGTGAACTCTCCCTCCCTCTCCCCCTGCCCCCCCCCCCCACTATTTAGCTTAAAACCTTTTCAATAGCTCTAGTTGTTCGATCCACCAGGACACTGGTCCCAGCGCAGTTCAAGTGAAGCCCATCCCAAAGGAACAGCTCCCTCTTTCCCCAGTACTGGTACCAGTGCCCCATGAATTGACATCCATTTCTCCCACACCAATCTTTGAGCCATGCATTCAACTCTTTGATCTAATTAACCCAATGCCAATTTGCTCTTGGCTCAGATAGTAATCCAGAGATTATTACCTATGTTGTTCTGCTTTTTAATTTAGCTCTAGACACTCATACTCCCTGCGCAGAACCTCTTTCTTAGATCTACCTATGTCGTTGGTACCTACATGGCCAATGACAACTGGATCCTTTCACTCCCACTTCACGTTCCTCTCCAGCCCCAAGGAGATGTCCTTAACCCTGGCACTGGGTAGGAAACACAGCCTTTGGGACTCACACTCTTGGCTGCAGAGAACAGTACTTTCCCCCTAACTTTATTGTCCCCTACTACAACTGCATTCCTTTTTACTCCCCCCACTTGAATGACCCCCTGTACCACAGTCCAATGGTCAGTTTGTTCATCCTCCCTGCAGCTCCTGTTCTCATCCACACAGGTTGCAAGCATCTCAAACCTGCTGGACAAGTGCAAGAGCTGAGGTTGCTCCATTGCTACCTTCTGGATTCCCGTACCTGGCTCACCCATAGTCACACCCTCCTACCCCTGACTATGGACCAAATCTGAAGTACCTCACCTAAGGGTTGTGACTGCATTCTGGAACAAAGTGTCCAGGTAACTTTCTCCCACCCTGATGCATCGCAGTATCCTAAGTTTAGACTCTAGCTCATCAACTCTGAGCCGAAGTTCCTCAAACTGCAAACACTTAATGCATGTATGATTGAAGTGAATCATACTGGTGTTCACTAGCTCCCACATGCTAAAGCTGCAACACATCACCTGCCCTGCCATCTTTATTGTATTTATTGAACTAATTAGGGTTTCAAGTTTACAAATATCACTCGGTGATAATTTTCAGTTATATTAAGTAGTTTAACTAGCTAAGCCATAAATTGAATACAATACTTATATCTCCCCGGTATTTGGTCCCCTTATCTCAGGAAGGATGTTCTTGCTATGGAGGGAGTGCAGCAAAACTTCACCTGACTGATTCCTGGGATGGCAGGACTGACGTATGAAGAGAGATTGGGTCGATTAGGCTTGTATTTGCTCGAGTTTAGAAGAATGAGGGGGGATCTCATAGAAACCTACAAAATTCTAATAGGACTGGACAGACTAGATGCAGGGAGGATGTTCCTGATGGCGGGGGAGTCCAGGACTAGGGGTCACAGTCTAAGGATAAGGGATAAGCTTTTTAGGACTGAATTGGGGAGAGATTTCTTTACCCAGAGAGTGAAAAGCAGTTGAGGCCAAATCATTAAATATATTCAAGAAAGAGTTGGATATAGTTCTTAGGGCTAATGGGATCAAGGGATATGGGGAGAAAGCGGGAACAGGTTACTGAGTTTGGATGATCAGCCATGATCGTATTGAATGGCAGATCATGCTCGAAGGGCCGAATGGCCTACTCCTATTTTTCTATGTTTCCATGTATTAGTTCAAATTATTACCCCAGTTTGGAGAAAATAAAAATAAATCCTTTAAACTCACCAACTAATCACCTACCTGCTTACCTAATTAATGTCTCTGGACTTCAGCTCTCAGGTCTCGCTGTGTCCTTCTCCCTCACTCGGACCACTCCTTGTTCTGTAAAGGATTAGAACAGCACCTCTTCCCTCACTGCGCTGAATTCCCACACTCATTAAATTCCTGACTTAAGCACCCTGTCGAAGCAGGCCTCCAAACTGGACTTCGTACTGTTCCATGTTGTGCCATTTTTCAGTCTTTTTCCATGTCATAGTGCCTTGTACAGGACTTCGAGCACCTGTTGCAGACACCATGCACATCCCCTTTAAGTAGTCTAGGGTTGCTTTAACTTGTGCTAGCCGCTCATGATTTTAGGCCCCTGCTGTGGCGTGCAGCCATTCAATAGCATGGTTATCACTGGCTGCATGTGACAAGCATGGTAATGAATAGGCAGTATAAAGTTGCCACCGTGCCTGCATCATATTGAACAGGTGTGGGTAATTGCACATTGCAAACTCTGCACCTGTTTTTGGAGTTGTCCAGTTTAGGCCCCAGCAATTCTAATCAACCAGAAGCAATCTCGATTTGAGCCTTTAGCCCGTGAATATCTTAGTACAATTACAAATAAACAACAAACTTGTCGCAGTAATGTGTCATTCACTTACATATTCTTATTTACATCCCACTAGCTAGTTCTGAGATGGTTGAATTTTATTCCTGATATATTGGGCTGAATTTTACTAGCCCTCTGATATTGGGGATCGTGGGGGTGGGGGGGGGGACCCGGAAAATTCCTCCGGGAGAGGCCTGCCACAATCCCTGACGCCGAGAAGGCCCCGTCGCATTATATTGGCGGCAGTGAGGCCTTGGTGCGGCCCCAGCAGCAGGGCCTTCATTTTAATATTAAAATTTATGAAAACACATGAAACTAAATTTACCTTGTCCAGGCAGTAAACCCATGCCGATATTCTGGCCACCTGTCAAAATTGAAATTTACCTGGATAGAAATCCAGGACGCCAATTGGATATATTTAAATATGATTAATAGTTAATCATGACAGAATTAGTGTTTTTCACCTTCAAATGAAAAGGCAAATCAATGGCTTAGTACTCTGTGACACACTATGGCCTGAATTTTACTGGCGTGGCACAAATCACGGCAGCATGCTTTGACATTGACGGTCTGCCCGCACAGAGCGTTCAGAGTTCCGAGGCGTGTTAATGGTGGGGAGGAAGGAGAATTGAAATTATCAGGGCAGGGGGGTGGGGAGCAGGGAAAACTATTTCCATTGGCTGAGGGGATGGTGAGAAGGGGTTGAAAGGCAAAAATTATTAAGTTTGGAGGTGAAAGGTCAGTACTGGCAAAAATGGTTTTTCAGTGGGGGAGGGAAATAAATATATTGTTTGATCATTGGGAGTGGGGGGCAGTGGAAGAGGGGCTTCAATGTTCAATTGACAGTTTGTATTTAAAGTAAAGGTGCTGTGCTCTTTAAAAATTTAAATTGCTGGTAAGGGCTTGAAGCCCTTTAATAATTGCACTGGCACCTGCGCGGTGGCACCGGATGCCATGCGAAATATTGCGGGGGCTCAGCGACGGCTGCTGTGTGCGGGCTGACCGCCAACTTCAAAGAACGTCGCTGCGATTTGTGCCATGCTAGTAAAATTCAGGCCATCGTGTGTCACAGAGTACTAAGCCATTGACTTGCCTTTCCATTTGAAGGTGATAAACACTAATTTTGTCATGATTAACTATTAATCATATTTAAATATATCCGATTGGCATCCCTGGATTTCTATCCAGGTAAATTTCAATTTTGACAGAGGCACAAAGCCTGTGGTAGTGGATTGGCTTCTCATCATACCTATCCCCTCCCCACCCCCAATTTTCTTTCTATTGAAAAATGGAAAGATAATTAGGTAGGGTGCATAACAGGTGGCTAATCTGCTTCCTCCCATTTTACATCTCCATGAACTTGAATATTATCCCAATAATGTGCAATGGACACTATATAAACACAATTGCAATTTAATTCCCATGTTCAAAAACCAGGGAAGAAAACATAAAGGGGTGAAATCGGTTTTGGACAATAGTGCAGAATGGGTGATATTGAATGGACAGGTGGTTTTACACCCGTCTTTATTTTCTTTTGCATTGAAGCCACTTACACCCTCAAAGTGGTAGTTTAGAGAACCTTAACTCCAATATGCCAGATGTAAGCACATTTTATTTTTAAGTGCGATATCAGTGTTTCAGTGGCCCAATGAAATGCACAGTATGGTGTCCCCCTAGTCAAAGTCACTCAGGTTTTCCATCGCATTAGTGGATTTCCATATCCTTCTCCTTTCTCTCTCCTTTCAGGATCATCTTCATGGCATTTATCTTGCTTAGTTCTACTCCTGTCTGTGCCAATGAAGCCAGCATATCCTGTGCAATGGTTTTTCCTCTCGCCCATGGAAAGTCACTTCAGGGGTACCCCAAAGCTCTTTTCCTGTCATTCTTCTTTTCCTCATCTGTATTCATAGGCATCTGGTCAACTTTTACATGTCCATAAATGACGCTTAGCTCTGGCTTTCTGTCATCACCCATAATTCCTCAGCCAATACTGTGCTATCTGCCTACTTAGCTGATAACAGATCTTAGATGAACAAAAATTTCATTCAACTCAACATCAGTGAGACTATCCCATACTGACTCCAATCAAAAATCTTCCCTTAGTCTATGACTTGATTGCTTGCTCAGACTGAGTATAGCTATGTGCAACCTCAGTGTCATGTTAGATCCAGAATTGAGCTTCAATCCCCATTACTAAGATTGTCTATTTCCACTTCTGCAACATCACCCACAGCTACCACTACTTCCTTCCCTTTGTCATGCTTTATTTTCACATCCACACTTGAATACTACAACACTTCCTTATTCCTGATTGCTATCCCATGACCCTTGCAAGAAAATGCATGTCTGGATGCAGATTGTGGCACATTACATAGTGTGGACCTGATCAAAGACACCAGCAGTGGCAGCAGAGGATAAAAGAGAGAAAGAGAGAGAGAGGGTTGAGGTGGGGGAACAGGGTGAACCTGATTCGAGACACCAGCAGCAGTGTCGGTGAATAAAAGTGAGAGAGCGTTGGGGGTGGGGGAACAGGGTGAATCTGATCATAGACACCAGCAGCAGTGAATCGCCAGACGAATGAGAGATTTGGAAAACTGGAGGAAAATTGACTTCTAAAATTGTGGTAAAGTAAACAAACAGGTTTTCATGTATTCTTCTGTTTTTTTTCTCTATGCTGCTAGAAACAAAAGAGATGGCCACATTTAATGATAAAGAATTTGTAGAGCAGGGAGAGATATCCCATGATAAGTTAAGAAATTAAGTTAAGTATTGAAGGTTTATAAAGCTTAGCTACAGAGGTGGGAATCACTTTCAAACAAAAAGCAAAAAAACCTGAACTGGTGAAAAGTCTAGCTAATAATTTTAAACTTACCCCTGAACCAGAAGAATAATGCCTAGAATTGGAGTCTGAAAGGGTAGCTTTTGTTAGAATTCAGTTGCAAAGAGAGGAAATGCAATTAAAAATGGAAAAGGAGAGACTTTCAGCTTCAGAAGGCAAAGGGAGAGACAGAGTTTCAGCTTCGAAAGGAAAGAGAAGAAAGGAGTTTCAGTTGAAAAGAGAGGCAGTACACTTGCAGAGAGTTGAATTAGAAAGGCTACAAACCCAGAATGAGAATATTGTCAGCCACTGAAGCCTTATTCCCAATTCAGAACAAAACTTCGATGTACTGAGATACTCACAGTTCGTGCCAAAATTTAATGAGGAAGAGGTTGAATCATATTTTATTTCATTTGAGAAAATAGCTACCAGGCTAAAATGGCCAAAAGAATTTTGGACTCTCCTCTTACAAAACGAAATCACAGGTAGGACTTGTGAAGCTTTTTCTCTGTTATAAGAAGAAAAATTCTCTCACTATGAACAAACTAAAACTGCAATTCTAAATGCAAATGAGCTGGTACTGGAAGCATATAGACAGAAATTCAGACACACCAGGAAAAGGTCCACACAGACTTCTATTGAATTTGACAGAATTAAACATTTGGCTTTTGATCACTGGATACAATCTCTCAAGCTAGAACCCTCATATGAAAATTTGAGAGAAGTGATGTTGCTGGAAGAATTTAAAAATAGCATCCCAAGTAGTATAAGAACCCACATAGAAGATCAAAGAGTTACAAGAGTAAGAAAAGCAGCAAAAATGACCACTGATTATGAGTTAATTTATAAATTCCTAACAGCATAAATTTGGGTCTTGTAACTTTTACAACCAAGGGAGAGATTGCAAGGATACGGAGGAAGCAGAAATGGGCTCAAAAGAAAAGGAAAATAGGGAAGGAAAACCAGATCAATCACCCACTTTTAAAAGAAGGAACCCAGGTGATAAACCAATAGGGGTCCGCACGACATGTTTCCAGTGTGACAAATCTGGGCATGTCCAAGCAAGTTGTTGGTATGCCAAAAAAAAACAGGAGGCGCTGCAGTCAAGCCCATGTCTGTGGCTTTGAAAGTGGCAAGCCTGTGTTCGAATATAGCTCAAGAACAGAGCACATGCCAGAACATTTTACACAAAGGAAAAATGACTCCTTTTGTGTCCCACGCACTAGGCAAGGAGATAACCATCCTCAGGGATACCAATTATTTTCAAACCCTATTGGCAGCTAAGTTTACAGAAATGCCACCCGAAAGCAGAACAAATACCACGGTATTAGTAAATGGGATTACTGGCAAATGCTTGAAGGTTCCTTAATTAAAGCTTACCTACAGAGTAAGTTGGTCACCAGGGTAGTAACATTCTGAGCATACCCATGCAGGGGATAAACCTATTCCTGGGCAATGACTTCGCAGGAAGCACAGTATTGTACCCAAAGGGTCCAGAACAGTCTATGGAGTAGAGAAATTGAGGGGAACAAACAAAACTCTGTACAGTGGCAGAGGATTGAGAAAATCCCAAAAATCACACATAGGGCGAAAGAACCAGTGGAATTTAAAAAAAGGCCAAGACAGAGCCAGAAGAATTTAAAGAGGCCAAGATAGAGTCAGAAGAATTTAAAGAAACCAAGATAGAGTCAGAAAAATGTAAAGCAGCTAAGATAAAAGCAGAAAAGGTTGAAGGAAATGCATCATATTTAGCTGAAACCTTTTTAAAGATTTAGATAGTGACAAGGAAAATTCCCAAACAGGCAAGCCAAAAGAGAGGGAGATGCCTCACTTAATTGAAGTGCCACAGGGGAGTGCAGTGGAAGCTGGACAACTGCCTGTGAGCAGTAGTGTCCCAGAGGACATGGGGCAGATTAGGAAAACCTATCCCCGAAGTGAAAGAAAAAGGGAAGATAAAATACCCTAAAGTAAACAATATTTCTGAAAATCACAAGAAAACTTAAAGAAAGGTCAGTGTGGATCTACCCACTGAAGAATCAAGCGATCAGGTTGCAAAACCGAAGCTAATAAAACCCAACAATTTAGATTCAGAACTCAGCAAGAACAAGGGGCAAGAGGAAATCCCAGATGCCTCACAGGGACTAAAACCAATTTATCACCCACTATCACTCTAGAGATAAGAACTAACAATATGCCATAACCTGAATTGTTAAAGCTATGTATTGTGGAAACAATAGTTAAAGTTTTGAAGCTTTTACTGACAAGGAAAGTTGCAAGCAACCCAGAACCATGTTGTAATGGAAATTTGGAAATACAAGCTTCACCAACAGCCATATGCTTATTGAGATCAATGCTCCTCCCAAAGTAGTGCGAATTGATGCTAGATAAACTCCAATCCTATTTGACAATACATAACCAAAAGAAATGCAATTTTTCATGGTACCTCATCCAAAGGAAGGATGACAGAAAAACTTAAACTTGAACATGAAATGGCTGCTACAAGCAATGCCAACTGTAGCAGTTGTATGATTGAGGAGTGAATGAAATGAAAGGGCATTAGTGTGAACCAATATCGTCTTTCTTTCTACAGCCAAAAACAAACAAACATAAAAAAGGAGGAATTTCATTTTTTTTCCCTTTTTGGAGGAGGTGGCCTCATATACGAGAAGTGCGACAATGCAGAATTATGGGCTAGAACTGAAGAGTTATAAATATTGACTTTGTCTTTTAAAAATGAACCATTCTTTTAAAAAGTGAACAATGTGCTCCAAAATGGCCACCAAAGGTTAAAAGCCTTTGTATATGCAAACTGTCTGACAGGAACAAAGGAATATTTTCAAAGCTTACGGGTGCCAATTGCACCCATCCTACCGCTATCCTGAAATTTTCCTGAATTGAATGGGTTCTTCCGAAATAAAGAAGGTGTGAAGTGGAAACATCATAAACAGATTATTCTCATACTGAACCCATCAAGAGACACTTTTGAATTGAATGGGTTCTGCTGAAGCAAAGAAGGTGTGAAGTAGCCATATCCTAGGCCATTGTCGATCACTACAGGGAAGAAAAAATCTGTCTTCCAGCAGAGACAAGCTGTAACACATCTTTACCTTAAAAAGCAGCCGAAAGAGAGAGAGCCAGATCCAGAAAGCAGCATCCAAGAAGAACTTTCAACCAAGACAGCAATCTACAAACACCTCAGGCCTGCAACCAACGAGACCTTGACTTCCAAGAGAATTCAGCAGGGGTCGTTGCGGGGGCGGTGGGGGGGGGTGCTGGAAAATGCCCCTGGGATAGGCTCACCATGGACCTCGACGCCAGGAAGGCCCGGCCCGATATTACTGGTAGTGGCAAGGCCTCATGGCAGCCCTGCCACTCGGCAATGGGAGCCTTATTTAAATATTCAAATTAATTTAAATAAACAATTAAATACCTTTTTGATGCCGCCGTCTGTCCCGGTGTGATATTGGTGCTGGTGGACAGCACTCTCGTGTCTTTGGATCCCTGACTGGGGATCCGAGGCAGAACACTGGTGGGGAGTGGGGAGCAGGTAGGTTTCTTTGTGCGGGAGGGGTGGGTGGGGTCAAAGTAATCTCATTGGTGTAGTGAATGGTGGGAAGGGGTAAAGTGCAAAGTTGATGCACTTTGGAAAGTCAGGTGCATAAGGTAGGTGTTTTGGGGGGTGGAGAGGGCAGGTAATTAAATCTAGGGATATTGGGGGTGTGGGAGAGGGGCAAGATTTATTTAATTTTTTTAATCAATTTTTCTTTAAATATTTAAATTGCAATTTCGGGCTCGAAGCCCTTTAAAAATAGCATCAGCTGCTGTGCACAGGTAGCTGACACCATTGCTGAGGATGGACAGCCCACCCCCTCCATGTCATCAGGGGGGTAGTCCACCCCAGCTATTTAAATGAGCTGCCGCGCTTAATATCACAGCGGCTCTGCGATATCCGGCCTGCTTTGGTGAACACCCATTGTTTTCGTCAGCCGCCGATTAGGTCGGTGGAAGTATAAATTCCAGTCCATAGGGTCTTGGACTTCATAAATAGAAGTATTGAGTACAAAAGCAGGGAAGTTATGCTGAACCTTTATAACGCTCTGTTTCGGCCACAACTAGAATATTGCGTCCAGTTTTGGTCACCACACTTTCAGAAGGAAGTGAGCTTCCTTGAGAGGATGCAAAGGAGATTTCCCAGAATTATTCCAAAGATGAGGGACATTAGTTGCAAGGTTAGGTTGAAGAAGCTGGGTAGTTCTTCTTGGAGCAAAAGAGATTGAAGGGATTTTTGATAGAGGCACATAGGTTATGACAGATTTAGATAAGGTTGAAAAAGCTGAAGGCACAACAACTAGGGGACACAAATATAAGCTTTTGGGCAAGAGATGCAGGGGTGATATGAGGAGGATTTTTTTTTTGCAGTGAGTAGTAATGACCTGGAACTTGTTGCCTACGAGGGTGGTGGCTACAGAGACGATGAATGATTTCAAAGGAAATTGGATGGGCACTTGAGGGAAATATATGTGCAAGGCTATGGGAATATAGCAGGGGAATGGGACTGATTGGATTGTTCTATAGAGAGATGGCATAGACACAATGGGCCGAATGGCTTCTTTCTGTGCCATAATGACTCGATGACTCCAATGTAAATATTGGATGATAGCTGTTTTAGTACATTTGAATCTTTGGGGATAATTACTTTTAGGCTTCATTCTAATAGTGTTACTTAGCTGTGTGAACTTAAGGACATGAGAAGTTAAGTACTCAAATATAAATGTAACTAGATCTTCATAACAGAAGTTTGGCAGCATCTGTACTTTCACTTCTAAAATGGAATACAATGCCCAATAATATTGATTGAAAATATTACTGCATTTATTTCTACAACTAGATGAAGACCAATAGTTCTGCATTTGCAAATAGGTGAGTTTTCCATTCTGGTCATATCTTCAGACCTTGCACAATTAAACTGCAAAAGTGTGAAGTTATATTCTTAGTAGGTTTCTTACTTATAATTATAGAACCTTACAGCACAGAAGCACGCCCATCAGACCTGCACAGGCTCTTTGAAGAAGCTATCCAGTAAGTCCCACTCCCCAGCTCTTTCTCCATTGCCCTGCAAATGTTCTCCTTTAAGTATATATCCACTTCCCTTTTAAAAGTTACTACTGAATCTGCTCCCACCATCCTTTCATGTAGTGTACTCCAGATCATAACAATTTGTGTAAAAAAAAAATTCTGCTCATCTCCCCCTTAGTTCTTTTGCCGTGATTCTTAAATCTGGGTCTGCTGGTTGCCGACCCGCTAGTCAGTGGAAACCATTTCTTCTTACTCTAACCAAAACCCCTCATAATTTTTTACACCACTATTAATCTTTTCTGCTCTAAGGAGAAAAACCCGAGCTTCTCTAGTCTCCCCACATAACTGAAGTCCTTCATAGTTGATATTCCGGTAAATCTCCTCTGCACCCTCTCAAGCCATGACATCCTTCCTAAAATGTGGTGCCTAGAATTGGAGCCCATGTTCTAGCTAAGGCCTAACCAGTGATTTATAAAGGTTTCTCATAACTTCCAAGCTTTTACTGTGTGGCAAAGAACTTCCTGACCAATAGAACATAAGAAATAGGAGCAGGAGCAGACCATATGGTCCATCGAGGTTGCACCGCCATTCAGTATAATCATGGCTGATCTTTGGCTTCAACTCCAATTTCCCTCCCACTCCCCATGTCCCTTGAGTTTCTCCAATATTTTTTCTCTGATGATATTAATTACCTCAATTTCCTCACTCCTGTTAGCCTCTAGGTTACCCTCTATTTCTGGTATGTAACTGGTGTCTTTTACTGTGAAGACAGACACAAAATATTTGTTCAATGCCTCTGCCATTTCCTCATTTCCCATGATAATTTTTCCCATCTTTGCTTCTAAGGGACCAACATTTATTTTAGCTACTCTCTTCCTTTTTATGTACTTGTAAAAGTTCTTACAATCTGTTTTTGTATTCCCGACTAGTTTACTCTCATATTCTAGGTTTTCCCTTTTTATCAACTTTTTGCTGGCCCTTTGCTGGTTTGTAAAACACTCCCAATCCTAAGGCTTACTAATATTCTTTGCAGCATTATAAGTATCTTCTTTTAATCTAATACTATGCTTAACCTCTTTAGTAAAACACAGATAGATCTTTCTCGCTGAGTTTTTGTTTTTCAATGGAATGTATTTTTGTTGAATATTTTGAATTGTTTCTTTAAATGTTTCCCACTGCTTATTTACCATGATTGTCTATTTACCAATCAACCTTAGCTAGCTCGCCCTTTATGTAATTGGCTTTGTTTCCATTTAAGATTCTTGTTTGTGATTGGAGTATGTTGTCTTCAAACTTAATGTGGAATTCAAATGTATTATGATCATTGTTTGCCAATGGACCTTTTATTATGCCATTGCTAATTAACCTTGCCTCATTGCACAACACTAGATCTAAAAAAAGGCTTTATTCCTAATTGGTTCCACAACATATTGCTATAGGAAATTGTCGTGAAAGTATTTTACAAATTCATCTTCCAGACCACCTTTGCCAATTTGTTTAGTCCAGTCTATATTAAGATTAAAGTCAATTATTACATTCACTTTGTTGCAAGCTCCACAAATTTCTTGTTTAATGCTTTGTCCAAAGGTATCAATACTATTAGGGGGCCTATAAACTACTCTCACCAGCGTGTTTTGACTCTTGCTATTCCTGATCTCCACCCGTACTGACTCTACTTCCTAATTTTCTGAGCCAAGATCCTTTCTCACTACTGTCCTTACGTCATCCTTTATTATCAGGGCTACACATCCTCCTTTTCCATTCTGCCTGTCTTTTTGAAATATTATCTACCCTGGGATATTTTTTTCCTAATCTTAGTCACCTTGTAACCATGACTCTGTAATGGCGGTTAGATATAAACCATTTATCTCTACTTGTGTCACGAGTTCATCTATCTTATTGTGGATGCTCCGCGCATTCGGATCAAGTGACTTCAATTTTACATTTTACTACTATTCTCTGCATGGACCTTATTCTCTGATGCAGTATTACCGTTAAACTCTCTGTCCCTTCCTGTCCCACTCAGCTTGTCTTTACCCACATCAATATACTTTTCTATTGCCTCAACTTTTATCTTTGAATTTTTACATTTCCTTTCACCCAAACCCTCCTCCCCTGTTAGCTTGAAGCCATTTTTCCCTACTCTGACTATATTTGTTGGTGCACTGTTATGTTTGTAAGCTCTGTCCCTTCCTGTCATACTGTATCATTACCCGTATCGCTACCCAGCACTATTGTCTTGTCCTTTCTCTTTAACTCACATGAACCCTCCCACCCATTATTTAGTTTAAAGCCTTCTCTACAGACTTATTTATACAACTCGTCAGGACACTTGACCCAGCGTGGTTCAGGTGAAGACAGTCCCGAAAGGAACAGCTCCCCCTTTCCCCAGAACTGGTGCTAGTGCCGCATGAATCGAAACACACACCAATCTTTAAGCCATGCATTCAACTCTCTGATCTTATTTACGCTATGCCAATTTGCTCGTGGCTCAGGTAGTAATCCAGAGATTATTACCTTTGTGGTTGTTCTATTTAATTTAACTCCTAGCTGCTCATACTTCCTCAGCAGAACCTCTTTCTTAGTCCTACCTGTGTCATTGGTACCCACACACACCATGACAACTAGATCCTTTCCCTCCCACTCCAAGTTCCTCTCCAGCTCTGAGGCAATGTCCTTAACCCTGGCACCAGGCAGGCAACATAACATTTGGTACTCATGTTCTCGGCTGCAGAGAACAGTATCTATCCCATAACTATACTGTCCCCAACTACAATTACATTCTTTTTTACTACATCACATGAATGGCCCCTTGCCCCACGGTGCTGTGGTCGGTTTGCTCATCCACCCTGGCACGGACATGACGGAATGAATGGCCTCCTTCTGTGCTGTAATTTTTCTATGATTCTATTCCCTGCTCTCATACACACATGCTCTAAGAACCTCAAACCTGTTGGACAATTGCAGGGACTGAGGCTCCTCCATTGCTACCTTCTGAGTCCCCATACGTGCCTAACTCGCAGACTCACCCTCCTGTCCCCGACCACAGACCAAATCAGAAGAACCTAGCCTAAAGGGTGTGAGTTCCTCCTGGAACAAAGTGTCCAGGTAACTTTCCCCCTCCCTCAATAGATATCCTGGTCAATATTTATCACTCAATCAACGTCACAAAAACAGATTATCTGGTCATTATCACATTGCTATTTTTGGGAACTTGCTGTGTGCAAATTGGTTGCTGCATTTCCTGCATTACAACAGTGATTGCACTTCAAAAGTACATCATTAGCTATAAAGCTCTTGAAACATCCAGTGATCATGAAAGAGACTATCTAAATGTAAGTCTTTCTTTCTTTGATATCAGTTTTAAATCTGTCTTTTACTGGTGTGAACCTGTGGTTCATTGTCCTACTCTTGCAGTTTAAAGTAATTTTATTAGTTTATCTTTCCATACTATTTCCTACTTATATACTTGCATAAGATCACCTCTCAGATGTCTTCTTTTAAGGTTGAGAAGCTGCAGTTTCTCCAGTCTTTCTCCTAACTTAGACCCGACACTGAGAGTTGGATATTGAGGAGGAGATGGGGCTCCCAGCGCAGGGCCGAAACAATGGGAGGAACACTGCCTCGCCCTTTTTGTGCCCCCCCCAGAGCGATCGTAAGGTATTTTGCAGGTTAAGTTTCCTGCGCCAGGATCTCTGTCTCTTTAAAGTCAGGGATCTCGCCTCAAGTGCTGCTGACCAATCACAGGACCAGCAGCTCAGCAGTATCAGCAGTGTCACTGCTAGCAGAGACCACAGCTGGGACTGCAGAGGCCTTGGACCCAGGCCCAGCGCTAGAACCCTGGACCTCAGGTAAGTGAGGGGAGTCACCGGGACCAGTCCGGAAGGCCCCAGCGAGGGGGGGATGAGAGGGTGGTCATAAAGCCCAGGGGCAAGGGGGTCCTGGGAGCTGCATTGTTTCCTGGCCAGGGCCCTGCATGGGACCGCCCCACCCCACCAAGCCCTCATTTTACAAGGCGCCCTCCCCGCGTGGCGGATGCACCTCCCACTGCTGATTAGATCCCAGCGATAGTGGGAAGAGGCACTTAAGTGGCCATTAATAGTCCACTTGAGGGCCTCAATTGGCCTCGAGGCGGGAAGGCTGTCATTGGCCTATCCCGTTCCCGGCAAGGTCGCTTGGTGACGGGGCGGTGATGGGCCCTCTGACCCCCACCACCCATCACGATTCTATGGTTCCCCATTCCTACAGCTTCGCCTCAAGGAGGCCCATAAAATCCAGCCCTGTGGATCAGTCTTGTTCTGCTCTGCAGTTCTTCCAGTGCTTATTCTTTTGGTGATGAGAACTGGATACAGTATTCGGGGTGTGGCCTGTTGAGAGTATTATACAGTTGGATCATTACCTCCTCTAACTTATATTATACTGTATTAGCTATATAGTTCAATGGTCAACTGGCTCTGTCGATTGCTGCTCTGCGATAGTTAGGTAGGTTAAGTGTCATGTCAGTCATTCCTCGGTCCTTTTCATTTTCCTCCTTATCTATTTCATCAGCATTCATTGAGTATGAGTGTTGTGTGTTTTCTCTTCCTGTGTGCAGTACTGTTCGTATGTCTGTATTAAATTTCATCTGCTATTATTCTGCCCACTTAAATAATTTGTTCAACTTATTTTGTAATTCTATGCTGCCTTCTCCAATTCCATTGCTTCTTACTTCTGTATCATCTTTGAAAGTAACCAATTTAGATTGGGTTTCTCAGTGCAAATTAAAAGCAGTGGTGGTCCTTGGAACACTGTAGACAGCAATGCCCTCCTCCCGCAGCCTACTCAAATGTAACTCCTCGAAGCTTTTATTTTCTGCACTTAAGACAATTCCTTATCCTTACGCAGGATTTATCCTAAAAACGCATAGCCTTCACCATGATCCATCCAAGCACAATAGTGAGAGTCTAGAACCATATTCATAATCTGGTCTCATTAGAATTGGATTGGCAAGCTTCCAGCACTCAATGAGTGCTGACAGGCCACTCAGCCAGCAAGGAAGGGAAATCGAGCAACTTCTCCACAGAGACAATCCACAAGTTAAATGTAAAAGATGGGATAGGGAGGTGATCCCAGGGTAGGGGCACTGAACAGCCAGCAGCAGGTGGGAAGGTTTATTGCAATGCCAAGATGAGCATTCAAGCCCTGCCAAGTCCCACAAAAAATAGCTGTGATCCTGTAAGTAGCACTAATGAGGCTGCTCTATGTCTGGCACCATTGATCAGCATGGGCATTTTGTATGCTCTGCACATCGGTATTTGAAGATTGCATCAGGGTCCTTCAACCAACATGGGACCACAATTTAAATATTTAAATAAGGCTCCTATCTGTTTTGGCCAAGAGTGCTGGTTGTCCATTTCAAGACTTACTTGAGCATGATTAAAATGGGGGGGGGCGGGTTTCAAAAAAATTGTCCACTACCAACCTGTTCCAAACAAAATCTGCTATGGTACTGGGACAAAAATCATTCTCAGGGCCTATCCTATGAAGCCAGATATTGTCAGTTTCAACACTGTACTCTTAGGATTTCACTTCCTCAAAGTTAAGGAGGTTTTTCAAGCAGCCTCTTTCCTTTACAACTATCTGCTGTGAAATCTAGCATGACTTTACATTTTAGTTTCCATTAGAAGATTTCCAGTCAAAAGAGTTGTGATGTATAATCAAAAAAAAACTTCTTAGTTGCTAACTGACTTCACTTCAGTGCACTTTGATCTTATGTTGTTAAGTACACTTTAATGATGTAAGCTATTCCTTTTATTTGCACAGCTCTTGGGCCTGCCAATCCAATAGCTTTCTTTATTGAAGGGATCTGCAACTTCTAGGATTCTAATGAATTTTTATTGTTATCATTATGGAATTTAGGTTCGTTGTTATTTTTAAAGGAGTTCATTTATAAGTATTTAGCAGCTATCTAGCCTACAGATATTTCATCCCTGAATTTTCATGCAGGTTCTCTTGAGCGCCTGCTATTACTGAAACAAACAACCAAAAATGGCAGTTTCTCTGGGGGCAGGTGGGGAGAGGTAGTTCTACCACTATGCTCTGGATGTTAGGGCAGGAGATTGAATCAACCATAGTGGAAATTTAACACTTCCTGTACAAATTCCATCCATCCCTAATTTAAGCATATTTGCCCCAATTTATCTTTAGCTAGTTGAATTTGTAAATTTTTCTGTAAATGGCAAAAGTCTGCATTTGAAATCTAAAGCGATATTGTTTAAGATATGTTAAAATTTTCATTTAAGACATTTACAGCCAATAAAAAGAGGGAGCTTTATTATGAAATTGGAATAGATTTAAATAGAGGTTTCAGAGGTTAGTGTGATAACCCACTGTACTAATATGTTCCCAGATGTTCCAATTGTATTGACATTGGGTTTGAATTTACATCGGGTGGACGGGAGCTGGCCACCGATGTAAAAGTCGGTGGCGAACCCGCTTCCGCCCGGCCTGGGGGATCTGACCCACATTTTACGGGTCCCCGGGGTTTAACTGATCTGAGACAGGACTTCCACCCGCTTGAGGTAGGAAGTCCCACCTCATTGAGCTGCCGGACAATCATCGGGCCAGCAGCTCTTAGTCCCAGCAGCGCCACTGGGTCTGCAGCCCAGCCGAGGACATGGAGCCAGGACTACAGGTAAGTTTGGTTTGCCTCGCCGGTGTGATCAGTTGCGTCCTGGCAAGGCAAGGGTGGTTGTGTGGGGGGAAGACAGGGTGTCTCGGGTTCTGGGAGGTGGTTGAGAAAGTGGGAGTGGCCCTCAATCGGGCACCCTGTGCCCATTTGTCTGGCCCCCCAGCCCCCCAGATACCCGCTTGCTATGAGAAAAATCCCTGTGGAGGCGGGCGAAGGCCCTTAAGTGGCCGTTAAGTGGCCACTTAAGGGCCTTGATTGGCCTGGGGCAGGCAGCCTGTTTCTCGCCCCCTCCCCCCTCCCCCGGCCCACGTAAAGTGGGGCGGAGGTGGGAGCGGGTCGGGAAGGCCTTCTGGAGCCTCCCACTCAATGTTATGCCAATCCCACCTCCCCCCCCCACCGCCACCATCCAACTCGCTGGGGTGGCATAAACGTCCCGCCATTCTATTTTAGAGAGATCCACATTTTCTTTACAGAATTTTTAGTTCTTAAGGTAAAGGATATTCAACTAGCTCCAACATCAAGAAGGGATGATCTGGCAGCTGGAGCCAGAGCTGCAACTGTACCTAGTGGCATTTTGCCAATTTTGATCTTGACTTTGTCCGATAGTGTAAAACAGGTAATAGTGCGCTTGTAGCCAGTCTCTCCCAATTTTTATTTCCATTGAGATTGTCTTATTTCCCACACCAGCCATATTTATAGCTATATAAATGGGATTGAAAATTTGTACAGAATTGTGAGCAATTATCTACTGCAACCAGCTGCCCATTTGGAACTGATTTGAGACTACTCCAGCTCCAGAGGTAAAGGGGCAGAGCACTAACCCACTGCATCACCTAAATCAGTTTCAAACCTGCTGAATATTGTCTTCACAGAGAGGCATATAAAAATGATTCTGGCAAGCTATTTAAGAGAGTTTATTGAAGAATTGGGGAACATTTCTACCATTCCTTATTTGTAATGAAGCTGTAAATATGAATATAAATAAAGTGTTTATGATTATGCTACAAATAGTGAAGAATTCCTTTTGTTGCTTTTTGTTTTAAGGATTTACTTTTAAGAATTCAGTAACCTTCTAGTGTATGTCTGTGGCATTACTTAAGGTGAATCAGAGATTACACTGCTTTACGATGACTAGCATTATACCATGGAACATTTAATGTATTATTACATAACAGAAGATCCAACCCCCTTCCCCATACACTGATGTAATGTTTTACCTAAAAACTAATATAAAATCATAAGCCTCCAAAGAAATAAAGCAAGTACAGAAAATCTCCTAGTGTGCAAATACTATTTATTCCCTTTCTGATTGAAAAGAAGTTGTTTATTGCAACCCTTCTGAAAATATTCCTCTGGCTGTACTAAAATGGGACTTAATAGCAGCTTGCAAAATTAACCAGAAAATTATAAAATCTCTGAGAAATAGTGTAAAAAAATCCCTTTGTACCTTGAAAAGAAATGATGTAAGATTTTTGTTTAACTGTAACTTTATTTGATAAATTCCCTGCAATGGATCATTCTGTTCCAACACGCAGGGTCTCCATGTCAGGGTTATTATGTTCCACTGCAGACCCCGGTTGCATTGCATTTTACCCCATTGATCGGAATAAGCGTCACTCTGCTTTACAGAATTGTGACATGCTTACTCAGAAAGCAGCACTTGACAAATCTGCAAACACAGTTCCTTCACCCCACCAACATGGTTTGGCTTCATGTGCTTCTTCTGCAGCTGAGTCCTGACTGGAGATCTTATACTTGGTGATGCAAGCTGGTTTTACATGCCAGGAGCATAGAATAAGGTACTTGTAATACCTGCCCCACATTCATGCTGCACTACAGCAACCATGCAGGTCTACAGCCGGGAGACAGACATCTCCAACAATGGTCTTGGTGTAGTTGCAATCCTAGTCCAGCTGTCGGGCCATCTGATCTTGATATCAATATCAGTGAGAAGTCTCTGCCAAAACAGTCATCCTCTAACTGCTGAAAGACGAGAAAATGTAAGATAAAATTCATATGCTTAAACATTGAGTGATTCAACGGCAGAAGATCATGATGGACCATTGTATAAAAGGAGAAAGAATATGCTCAGAGATCAAAAATAGTGACATAAGTGGACCAGGAAACCTATGGGGCTGACATTTCAGCAGGACTGCTGTCAGTCCCTCTCAGTTACTCTTATTCAAACACAGATGGCATTGTTTGGAATATGTGGAGTCTGTGCTGACACTCTTACTTGCCGTATGGTGGACGTACACCAGAGGGGTTATGGAATTTTGTCACCATTGTTTTATGATTGGTTGCTGTGAAATTTGAGCCAATCATCATGCTTTGCATGCTTTATTAATCCCTTTGGACATTGTCAGATACAAAATCTTTAGTCATATGAGTTTTTTTTTACGTCTTTATAAAGATTGTATGCAATCAAATGCTCATGTATCCAATAGGACTCTCATATTTTACAAGCTATTAATCACTTTTAATACCTCATGTTATGAATGTAAAATAGTTTTTAAAAACTGCTTAATCTCATACACTTTTTCTTGATTAAATTATTGTTACACCAATGTGTTTTGTTGAATGATAATTTTCTTTAATTCACTGACGGCAAATTTGAATTTTTTGTTAAGACATTTTTTGAAAGTCATCTTTTCAGTTTAAGATGATCACCTAATTTGCAACACTGCAATGCTTGTGAGGAGAGAGACAAAATGTCTGCTATGTCCCCAGCAAGAACCAAGACCCAGGAAGTTTAATGGAACTATCTGTTCTCTCAGTAAGCAATGTTTGAATAACTGAGTGACTGTCATGTGACAAGCTCCTCCCCATTTGTGGTTTTAAGCTTTGTTTTTCTCTGCAGCAGAGGAGATGTTTTTGGACTATGACATGTACAGACCCTGACTGGGGGTCTCTCTCTCTCCCTCTCCATTCCAGTCTGAAAGCTTTCAAATCCTGCTTGTTGACTGACCACCTTTGCATAATCCGGCTACAATCCGAAACCCCTTTGGAGGAAATCATCTGCATCGCTATGTCCAAGTGACTCACCGAACCAGTCATCTACCTCTTCACACTAAAAGCCTCAGGACCAATGAATTCAGCTAGAAGTCAGCCAAATCACCAGACTCCACAGACTGTACACCTTTTTTATGGACTCGAACTCAACCAATCTACCTTTCCTCACTCTGTATCCTATTTGTGTGTGTGTGTGTGTGTGTGCGTGTAAACCTCGAGTGTGTGAGAGAGTGAAAGTTGGTGCATTATTATTTTATTCATTCAGTTTAGGTACAATAAAGTTAACCTCTTCCTTTGTTAATTCAAAAATACCTGTCTGATTGGTTCTTGTTATGATCATAGCAGGTAAGTAATCAAACACCTACTGAATTGGCAATGCATCCACTCTAAGAAAGAATTAAACCTGTTGTGGTCAAACAGGGAGAGAGAAAAGAGGGAAGCCCTTCGACCCCTCCTCACTTGACCATAACATTATAAATTGGAATTTCTTGATCTCTCAAAATTTCGGCAGAAATCTAGGGAAAACAGTGTAAATTCTACTTCAATATATATTTAAAATAAAAAAGATGCCTGTTATCTCTGTACAGTAAGGAGAGAAAGTTATGATGTTCAGTATTTGACTGAGTTTAGTTATAGCTGTACAAAAATATTGTGTGAAGGAAATAGTAAAATGTATAATGAGCTATCATCGATAGCAATTTACCAGCATGCAGGACTGATAGACAACTACAATATCTGTTACATTAGGAGCTTTAGATTAACAATATTTTAGAAGACGCCATGCCTTTGTTACCTCTAGACTTGACTATTCCAATGCACTCTTAATCCACCCATGTTTAACCCTGTGTAAACTTGAGGTCATCCAAAACCCTACTGCCCGCGAGCTTACTCGCACCAAGTCCCGTTCACCCAATACCTCTGTGCGCCCTGATCTACACTGGCTCCTAGCCAGTTAAGCCTAGCCTGGATTTTAAAATTCCCATCCTTGTTTTCAAATGGCCTCGCACCTTCCTATCTCTGTAATCTCCTCCAGGCCCACAACCCTCTGAGATAACTGCTCTTCTCTAATTCTGGACTCTTGAGCATCCTTGATTTTAAATCACTCCAATATCAGGGGCCATGCCTTCAGCTGCCAAGGCCTTAAGCTCTAGAATTCCCTTCTTAAACCTCTGCACTTCTCTTACTCACTTTCTTCCTTTAAGACACTCCTTAAAACCCAACTCTGGCCAAGTTTTTGGTCATCTGGCCTAATATCTCCTTATGTGGCTCGGTATCAAATTTTGTTTGATAATGCTCCTGTGAAATGCCTTGGGATGTTTTATTATGTTAAAGATGCTATATGCAAAGTTGTTGTTGTTGCTGAGTTGGAAAGGGTATCACTCAGTGAAAAGGTCCAAACTATCATCCCACCATTTGTGATAGTTTTGATAATCTGTTACACCAGAGTGACTAATGCTTAAAAAAAACTTAAACAATCAAATAACAATTTTCTGAAAAATGACCTCACTCTATATATTATTTGATCTCAGTCTAGTAAGTTTTTGTGACTGTGGCTGCAAAATTCAGCTCCATAGCATTTGTAGTTTTGGCACTACAGGTGCTGTTTTGGTACCGAAATGGCATCTGCACATGCACTTCCGGCTTGGCTGGCATCGGACACCATTTTGGTGAGGGCTGATTTGATGCCAGCGCTGCCATTTTAGACCTGGCCGCTCCAGTTAATGTTCTTTCTTAAAAACACACAGCTGAACATGCATTAAGCAGCATGAAGCACCCCCCAACAGCGCGATTTAAAGGGATCATCAACTACTTTCAGTTTAATTGCTGATTGATTTTTACTGACTCTGTCTGAATTTATCGAAGTTCTGTCCGTTTTCCACACTTAAAGTTGGTGATATCTTCAGGGAGTGGTGCTGCAAGTGGAGAATGGCTTTGGTTTTGACTTCATGTGTTCTGCTCAGATCATTTGCTCCCAATGATGAGTGTTGTAGATACCATCCCTTTTGACCTGCAGCATGAAATGGAGATTGAGCAGATGCAGCACAGAAGAGGAGAAGCTGCTCGTAGAGGGAGGACGGGGTCAAGAAATCTCAGCAGGAGGCCCTTATCCACCTACGGTCTTCAGGGAGCATTTTTCTTACTTCAACCTAACCCAGAGAGAGTTTATACATTGTCTTAGTTTTATGAAAGAGGTGCCCACAGAAAACTGTCATCTCTTACAAGCAGACCTGTAGCCTCAGAGAAGAACGAGGACGTCGCTGCCAGTGGCTGTGAACTTGACTGTGGCCATGAGTTTCTTTGCACAGTATCCTTCCAGATTGGGGCAGGTGACTTCTGTAACATCTCCCAGTTTGCTGTTCCCTCAGTATTTGAGCCACTATGTCAAAGCAAGCATGGCTGCTGGGTGGCAAGGGCTATCTGCAGACCACTTGGGTCATGACTCTGGTGCGCAACCCAACCACACATGGTCAATATGCATGTAATAGGAGCCATTTTGTCACATCAATCAGCTGACCATTGGTGTGCTCAAATAACACTTCCCCTGCCTGGACCACTCTGGAGGAGCCCTGCAGTACTCGGAAGAGCATGTGCCACGATACGTTGTGGTCTGCTCTATCCCATCATGAGGTGGCATGACCCTTGCCACCAGGGATACGATGAGTAGCAGAGGAGGAGGTGGAGCAATGGAGGGAACAACTAACACATCCGCTTTCCGTGATGGCCTCATCCAACTGCAGTACCAGTGAGCGCAACACCAATTTTCCATTCTACAACAGTCACACAGCTTACCTTTCCTGTGTAACTGACTATCACAGTGACTCTGGGCCGCAATGGTGAACTAAAAAACATCACAAAAGAACTATTCCAAACCGACTTTATCAATAAAACCATCCAATAGTCAATACAAAAGTCAACTAATCAGCTGTCTTGCGGGTGCCTTTGCCTGGCCTAGTGCTCCCATGCAGTGAGATCTCAGTGGCTGCAGCTTTGCTGGTGGAAGGCTGCTGACTTTCAGTGGGGGAGAATGCAGATGGCCTTGCAGGATTCCCTTAAGCAGCTCTGCCCTAAAAGGCCTAGCTTCGGACTGCACCTTGGCACGGGTGGCGACAGTCTGGATTGGCTGGCTGAGAGGCAACAGCAAGGGCAGTGGCAAAGTGGCAGGGGTGGGAAGACAAATGCTGCCATCCTGAAAGAGGACAGCAGGCTCATGTTCCATGGACACACAGCCACTCCCCCAAGGGCAATGCCTCAGCAGTCCTGGTAATCTGTTGGAGGACAGATTGCTGCACTGCTAAAAGACCCTGCAAGTGGCTTTGAGCACTGGTATCCACAGCCAGGATGGCAGCAGGCTAAGCCTGCATTGCAACAAGCTCAGATTGCATGACCTCGGTCTGAGCTTTCACAGCAGCACTCAGATGTTGGGTGGCTTCTACTTGTGCTGCAATAGAAACTGACACATTGGCCATTGAACACTGCATTGTGGTTGGTTCTGCAAGTGTGCTCTTGGAGTTAACCACCACTTCCACACTGAAAAGCTGGGCTCCATGATCCGCGCAGAGCCCTGTGTCAAGTTCAAGTCGGACACCTCCGTGTTCCTTGACAGTGACAGCAGGCTTTCTGGCAGGCTTGCCAATGCACCAAACATGCCCACCAGCTTTCTTTCTGTAAATCACCCCATCAAAGTCCTCATCTGAGTCCTCTGCATCAGAACTCATGTGTGGCTTCACCCTCCAGTGAGCTGGCACATGCGCGACCCTTTCTACCTGCCCTGGCTGCAGGCCACTGCTGCCCAGTGACTCACCAGATGCATATCCCGCCTCTATGCCGCCCTCTGAAGGATGTGCAGTGCCAGTATCTGAGCTGCTGGCTGCTCATGCGAGATCAAGTGACGGTGTCTCACCATCATCAGTCTCTTGTTCTTCTTGGACTTCATGCTCCCGCACACTGAAAGATGAAAGGCACAAGGTTAGGGTTTTGGTGAAGGTAAGGAGGGATTGCAAGAGCTGCATGCTTACACCATCTGCAGCTTGTAAATCAGAAGAGATGCTAGGGTGAGGGGGAAGTTGGATATGGGAATGTGGATTAGATAGGAACATAAGGAACATACCATCATCTTCGGAAAATGCTGGACATACTCAAGTTCACAGACCTGAAATGTTAAGACTGTTTTTCTCTCCACAGATGCTGCCTGACCAGTTGAGTATTTCCAGCATTTTCTGCTTTTGTTTCAGATTTTCAGCATCCACAGTATTTTGCTATTGTATACCATCATCTTCAATGGTTTCAGCCCCACCACTGGCCAGGGTTTCAGTCATGGCCACTCCAATGGTGGGCAGCACCATCTCTTCTATCAGGGTGAGGATATGCAGCCAGTTAAGGTGTTGCTCTCTTATGGTAATGCAGCACCTTGTCCTGCAAGAAAGGGGAAAAAGTGCCATTAATTGTGATGCAGTGTGTTTGGATGATATGCCTATCATAATTGAATAGCTGGTAATGTGTGCAAGCTGTCACATGTAGGTGTGAGGCTTTTAGCAGTGGGACTTGGAATCTCTACCTCTAAAAATATATTGATCATGTTGAGAAACTCGAGTGCACTTTTTATTTTATTCGTTCATGGGATGTGGGTTTGCTGGTGAGGCAAACATTTATTGCTCATCCCTAATTTCCCTTAAGAAGGTGGTGGTGAGCTCCCTTTTTGTACCATTGCAGTCCATGTTGTGGAGCTGCACCCACAGTGTTGTTAGATCGGGAATTCCAAGATTTTGACCCAGCAATTATGAAGGAGCAGCAACATAATTCTAAGTCAGAATGGTGTGTGATTGGAGGGAAACTTGAAGGTAGTGGTTTTCCCATCTGCTTGCAGCCTTTGTTCTTCTAGGTGGTAGAGGTTGCAAGTTTATGAGGTGCTGTTGAAGAAGCCTTGGTGAGTTGCTGCAATGCATCTTATAGATGGTACATACCAGCCATGGTGTGCTGGTAGTGGAGAGGGTGTATGTTCAATGTGGTGAATGGGCCACCAGTCAAGCTTTGTCTTGTATGGTGTTGAGCTTCTTCAGTATTGTTGTAGCTGCACTCATCCAGGCAAGTGGGGAGAATTCCATCATGCTCCTGACTTGTGTCCTGTAGATGGTGGAAAGGCTTTGGGGAGTCAGAAGGTGAGTTACTCGTTGCAGAATATTCAGCCTCTGACCTGCTCTTGTGGTCACAGTATTTATTTAGGCTGCGTTTGCTGACAATGCAACCAGTAGGTGGCACTGCACTGGCACATGCGCAAATGCAGCATGTTCAACTAAAACGTCACAGTCAGCGACGTTCAGGCAGCTGCCAGGACTAAAGATGGCACTGCTCAAATAATCACACAATGGCAACGTAAACACATGGCAGCACTTAATGGCCAGAGATCGGGCGGTGGGGGAATGGCCGGAGAGATCGGGGGGGGGGTGGGGGTGGGTGGTGAATGGCAGGAGAGATCGGGGGGTGGGGGGGGGGGGTGAATGGCAGGAGAGATCGGGCAGGTGGGGGTGGGGAAATTACCGGAGAGATCGGGTGGGGGGAATTGCCGGAGAGATTGGGCGGGGTGGGGGGGAGGAATTGCCACAGAGAGCGGGTAGGGGAGGGAGGGGGGATTGTCGGAGAGGGCGGGGGGGGGGGCGGTGAGAAGAAGATCGCACCCGCCACCACCAGGGTCTGCGGCCGCCCTCACTCCGCTTCCCCCCACTCGCTTTGCCAGCTTCTCCACTTGCTCCCTCTCCCGCGTTATGCGATGACGTCATCTGCACATGCGCCAACCTGTCCTGGCAATGCGGAACGCCGCACACACGCAGAGAGCAGGAGCCCATTTGCGCATGTGCGCAGTCAGATGACATCAGTGGCCAGTTGCGTTGTCAAGAATCACTTTGATTTATTTAGCTGGTCCAGTTAAGTTTCTTGTACCTCTAGGATGTTGTTGGTGGGGGATTCAGCAATGGTAATGCTGTTAAATGTCAAGAGGAGGTAGTTAGACACTCTCTTGTTGGAGATGATCATTGCTTGGCACCTGTGTGGTATGAATGTTACTTACCACTTATCAGCCCAAGCCTGAATGTTATCCAGGTCTTGCTGCATGCAGGCTCAGTCTGCTTCATTATCTGAGGTGTTGCAAATGGAACTGACTACTGTGCAGTCATCAGCAAACATCCCCACTTCTGATATTAGGACAGAGGGTACTGCCTGTGTGGAGTTTTCAAGTTCTCCCTGTGTCTGCGTGGGTTTCCTCCGGGTGCTCCGGTTTCCTCCCACATGTCAAAGACTTGCAGGTTGATAGGTAAATTGGCCATTATAAATTGCCCCTAGTATAGATAGGTGGTAGGGAAATATAGGGACAGGTGGGGATGTGGTAGGAATATGGGATTAGTGTAGGATTAGTATAAATGGGTGGTTGATGGTCGGCACAGACTTGGTGGGCCGAAGGGCCTGTTTCAGTGCTGTATCTCTAAAACTAAATCATTGATGAAGCAGCTGAAGATGGTTGGGCCTGAGGAACTCATGCAACCATGTCCTGGAGCTCAGATGATTGGCTCCCAACAACCACAACCATCTTCCTTTGTGCTAGTGGAGAGCTTGCTCCCGATTCCCATTTACTTGAATTTTACTAGGGCTCCTGCATTGGGCTGGATTTTACGTCGGGCGGATGGAAGCTGGCCACCGACGTAAAAGTCGGTGATGAACCCGCCTCCGCCTAGCCTAGGGATCTGTCCCACATGTTACAGGTCCCTAGGCTTTAATTGTTCCGAGGCAGGACTTCCACCCGCTTGAGGGAGTAAGTCCCGCCTCATTGAGCTGCCAGCCAATCAGTGGGCCGGCAGCTCTTAGTCCCACCGGGAGTGGTGGCCACTGCTAGGACTGCAGCCCAGCCGAGGACATGGAGCCAGGAGTGCAGGTAAGTTTGGGTTGCCTCGCCGGGGGTAATCGGTCGGGCCCCAGTGAGGTGAGGGTGGTCGTTTGGGGGGAAGGGGGGTGATTTGGGTCCTGAGGATGTTTGGGGAAGTGGGGGCGGCCCTCAACTGGGCACCCTGTGCCCGTTTGTCAGGGCCCACCCCCTGGGGCGCTGAGAGGCCGCCAGCTTTCATCGGGCGGCCTTTCCTGGCTCCGCAACGCCCACTTGCCACGGGTAAAATCCCCGCGGAGGCGGGCGAAGGCCCTTAAGTGGCTGTTAAATGGCAATGTAAGCGCCTTGATTGGTCTGGGGCGGGGGCCTGTTTTTTGCCCCCCCGCCCTACCTAAAGTGGGGCGGATGTGGGAATAGGTCGGGAAGGCCTCCTGGATTCTCCCGCTCCATTTTACACCACCCCCCCCCCCCGCCACCATCCGGCTCACTGGGGTGGTGTAAAATTCCGGCCATTGAGTCAAAAGCTGCCTTGATATCAAGGGCAGTAACTCTCACCTCACATCTGGAATTTAGCTCTTTTGTCCATGATTAGACCACCTTCCATCACTTTGCTGATGATTGAGAATAGACTGATGGAGCGGTAATTGACAAGATTGGATTTGCCCTGATTTTTGACAATATAAGGGGCCGGATTGGATTTGTCCTTTTTGTGGGCAGATTTCACAATGTAATTTATTTGAGACAGAGTAGGAGAAACTTTCTTACACAGAGGATTGAGAGGCTGTGGGATGTAATTAAAGCAGAGACCAGTCAACGTTTAAGAATAGGTTAGGTGATTGAAGGAAAGAAGTATAAACAGGGATAAAGAGTTTTCAAATGAGATTATGACCTTTGCACCTGTGGAGCTTAAAAAATAACATGGCTTGTTTCTGTGTTGTAATCTTCTGTATTACTTGATCAGAAATCTGTGGTAAATTCCAGTCATGAACTGGGCAAATGAGTAATATTATAAAATAGCCTTTATGCTACTGATTTGAAACTATAGACAGGGTACATAGCTGCCAATAAATAAAATTGTTGATCACCCCCCCGCCGCCGCCCCCCCCCCCCCGCCCCCACCCCCGAGAAATTTCCTTGGATTTCTCTGATGGGATATCAATCTGGAAAAGTGGAAGAATGGCTCAAAATAGTTGTTTAAACCATTACTCTATGTATTCCATCAAACTCTCAGCAAAGTTACGCCAGGAGAGGGGAAGAATTCTATGGAAATTCAAGATCTTTACATCAATCTCTTTGTAATAGTGTGGGATGCAGTATAACTAATGCAACCAAAAAGATAGGGAAATATGTGTCTTCCACTAGTCTATAAATCTTCAAATAATAATATCCTTAATTTGCCTGGCTTTCTGGTGCACATGGGGCTAGATTTAGTAAGCCAGTTGCAGATCCCAGCACCAGACCCAGAAGTGGGTGCTGTTCCCGCTCGTCACGTGTGCGGCTGGCTGACCGCAATCACGTGGTGGGCAGTCACTTATCATAATGGAGGCATGGGACCCAGCCAATGTCCTTTAGGGAAGGAAATCTGCCGTCCTTACCTGGTCTGGCCTAAATGTGACTCCAGCCCCACAGAAAGGTGTTGACTCTTAAATGCCCATTGAAATGTTCCAAACCGCTAGCACTGTTCAGCAGTTCAAGAAGGTAGCTCAGCACCTTCTCAAGGGCAATTAGGGATGGGCAATAAATGCTGGTCCCACAAACAAATAAAAAAAATCACATAGCAAGGGGTGGGATGCAAGAACAAATATGGCATCAACTGACTCCGAAGCAGGTGCTGGCGCCATATTTAAAGGGCTTTAAGCCCTGCATTCACCCCAGCCTGTTTTAGAAGGGTGCTTTCCTGAATGCTCTCTGCTGCTCCAGGACCCCTTCTTCTGCCTCTGCTGCCTGATAGACAAGGTGCTGAACGCGAATCTGCAGCTACCATGGCTAAAGGATGACACCAGGTGGCCCCATGGATTAACAATGCTTCCCTGCAGGTTCTCCATCAGGCTACAAGGGAAAGATGGGAGGTCCTCTTCCTCAGCGCTAGCAAGAAGAGGTCCTCCTGCCTGATCAAACAAGCCTGCACTGGAATCACAGAGAAGGTCAGCAGCCATGGGACCATACACCCAGACATGGATACAGTGCTGCAAGAGGTTCAATTACCTCCTTCATTCTTCCAAGGTGGCTGCTCCACACTTCTCTTCTTTTTAGGGTTTGCAAGTGGCTACGAAGGAGGAAGCAGGACATGGGGAGGGAGCCACCACAAAGGCACTGGCAAAGGGGTTTAAGCATCACCTCATCCTGACAGAGGCATGACTGCATGTCGGCCACAGCCCACCCTCTTTCACAGCTCACCCCATCAACTCCCCTGAAAGCTGACAGGAGGATGAGCTATATAGGAAACCTCAGTAGGGCACAAGGGGCTTCCACTCGCAGAACTGTCATGTTGATCTTGCGAAGTATGACTATCTCCATCTTTCCACTTGCAGGACAAGAGGGCCCATAACAGGAGGGAGACAACCCGGACTGGCAGAGGCATCTCAGCAGGGATAGGCACCAATATGTTGCACATTTGACATTTGACAAAATTAGACTTCTCTCCACAGTTATCGGACCTCTCTCCACAGCTGAGGAGGAGGCACTAGAACTAGTGGGGACCCATGGCATCCACTCAATAGTGGATGGTGAGACTGAAGTCTCTGCACAAGTGAATAAGGATTGTCTTCCATTGACATACAGATCACTTCAGGAGACCTCCATCATGCACGGTCGGCATGATGAGATCTGCTCATCCAAACCCACATATGTTTGTGTTCTCTTATGCAGGTTGGCGCCCGCAGGAAACTCCAGTACAAAGGGGACATAATTCCACTTTGAGGATAATCCGGAGTCAGAGGATGCATCATCCCATGACTCTCCTGCACCTTCCACCAGCGCAGATACTTTCACCTCGGTGGGTTTCTGCTTGGCTGTCGAATCAGGGTCACAAGCTGGTATGAGCACCGCACATGCACCCGAGCAACTGGCTGAGATTGAGACAGCCGAGGTCTCTGACAGTCGTGGGACTATGTGTGGCCAGACCCTTGCTGAGCCTCTGGCTCATGACAAGCTTCTGGGGTCGACAGCACAGGGCCTGTTCAAGAGATGGGTAAACCAACATCCCAGCAGAGATGCCAAAGGCAATGCGCAGCTGTGAGCGGATGATGGAGAAGTCCATCCATGCCATGAGTGCTGCCATGTCTCAGGCATGCGAGCGCATGGCTTCCTCCATTGAGAGGTTAGCAACCCTCATGGAGAGCCAGATTCCAGAAATGCACGCAGACCTGTACACTATCGCATTGGCCATGAGCTCAATGCTGCAGTGGCAGAGAGAGAAGGACGTGGCCCCTGCTGTCTTCTCCAGCTCCTCATCCTTCTCTGGTGAACAGGGAGGTTCAAGTGAGCATTGCAAATGAGGAGAGGCTGATCTTCAAAGCTGGGGGCTGCCCTCACGTTGCTCCGAGTGTGGACAGTGGCTCCTCATCCCCTCTACCAGTGAGCCCAACACTAGTAGCTGTGATGCCTGAGGAGAGTCCTGCACCAGTGCAGGAAGCCCTCAGGCAGCCGGGGCCTCTAGACCTCAGGCATCTAGAGGATGGCTGCTGAAGTCATCACAGGCCAAGGGGCAGCGTGATCAACAGCCTGTCTCCAGCCCAGCTGCTAGTGCAGGGATCACACTGTGTAGAAACACTTGTCAACGTAGAAAGAAACCATCTGGAGACACTTGGGGCTTCATGGGCATTTGGCATTTGTCATTTGTTTTGTCATGTAAAGTATTTTTGTCATTGAAACTAACTTTCATTGTAGAAGATGATTATTCTATCATGCCTTAATTGTGAGCTGCTAACTTCACCCTTCTCCCTTTCTGGATGCCAATGTTGGCACAGCCCTCATTTGATAAGCCTTTCCCAAGGGCCTTGGAAACTTGGTTCTGCTGGGCACTAGGCACGAAAGACAAATAGAAAGAGTATGTGAGTAGAGGCCCTTAAGTGGCTGCGACCACTTAAGAGCCTCCAATGGCCTGGGCTGGGAAAGCTGTCCTCGATCTTCCCCCTCCTGCACAAAACAGCAGGGGGCCCAGGCAACATTGGAATGGCACTTCCTGCCATTTTGTTTGGTTCCTGTTTCAGTGCCCACCTCCAAGGGCAGAACATGGGGTAGTGAGATCTCTTCAGAGCTTCATTTAGATCCTTTGGATTGATGCATGCTCTCAGCTTTCCAGGTTGTTTCACTGCTGCCATGCAGTTACTTCGTTCTGTAAGAGTTATCACTTTCTTGATTATTCCCTTTTCCAGCTCTTCTATTTTGTCTTTCAGGCTGGCCTTGAGGGCAGCTGGAACTTTCCTCAGCAAATGCTGAATTGGTCTTACCCTCTCATCTACTTCAAGATGATATTCTTCAGGAAGCGCTCCTAAATCTGTAAATACATCATTGTACTCCTCGAGGATCTTTTCCACAGTCAATGGTTTAGTTTGCTGTGACATGTTGCTTATCTTTTTTGTATGTTGAGAGTTATCAGTCCAAGCTTTAGATTTGCTCCGGCTGAGATGAGTGGTTTTTGCTTGCCGTCTATGATCTGGAACTCCAGATCTTCATTCTCATCATTGCATTGGGCTCTGAGCAATTTGTCCTCTTGGCACTGGTATGGTGCCATCATATAGCCTCAACCTTATGTTTGAAGGCTTCATTTTTGGATCACTATGTTGAGCCACTTCACGCAGGTCTGTGAAGGTCATGATTTTGCATGACGCACTGGTGTCTGTCTGACACTTTATGTTGACTTGATATTCTCTTTTTGCAGTCATTCTTCCAACAGTCACAAACCATTTATCACCTATCGACCTGACTGAACTAGCCTGTTGTATGGTGTATAGTGATTGGTCAGAATCTTCGGCTGATATCTCTCCAGTGGCTGTCTGTACCTGGTTGTTGTGCTTCCTTCTAGCGAAACACTTGTGTGCAAAATGATTCGGTTTCTTGTAGTGAGAAGACTGTTTTCCCCACGCTGGACATGCCTTCTTTTCCTTTGTGTGATGTCCTCTGCAGTATTTGCATCCTGCCCTTTGTCTGTGATCTTTCTGCCCTTTCAGCCTGGAATGTCTTGGCATAATGCAAGGCCTGGTCTGTTCTGCCATGAATATGATCTAGCTGCTGATTTACAAACTCAGCATTTCTGCACGTCGATCGCTTTCCTGAGAGTAAGTATGTCGTTTCTCAGTAGACGTGCTCTCACTGCAGGATCACTTATGCCTAATACAATCCTGTGTTTAGTTAGATCATTTCTTAGTTGTGCAAATTCATAGGATTCTGTTAATGCAGTCACATATTGATCAATGGACTTCTTTTTCACCTTGGGGCCCTGAGGGCGGCACAGTGGCGCAGTGGTTAGCACCGCAGCCTCACAGCTCCAGGGACTCGGGTTCGATTCCGGGTACTGCCTGTGTGGAGTTTGCAAGTTCTCCCTGTGTCTGCGTGGGTTTTCTCCGGGTGCTCCGGTTTCCTCCCACAAGCCAAAAGACTTGCAGGTTGATAGGTAAATTGGCCATTATAAATTGTCACTAGTATAGGTAGGTGGTAGGGAAATATAGGGACAGGTGGGGATGTTTGGTAGGAATATGGGATTAGTGTAGGATTAGAATAAATGGGTGGTTGATGTTCGGCACAGACTCGGTGGGCCGAAGGGCCTGTTTCAGTGCTGTATCTCTAATCTAATCTAAAAAGGCGACAGACTGCATGCATTGATGTGAGTCTTTATTGATTTAACTCTGAGAAGCCATCATTGTGGCTGGGAGTGGGTAAATATGAGATTATCTCTTGTCTCCTTGGTCCATTGCTGAATGTGCCTGGCCTCCAGTGCAAAAGGTTCAACATCCAGTGCTGTCTGCTCATCACCCTCCTCTGCATCCTCTTCATTGATGGAGGAGTGGCGATCATTCATGTCTTCATCATGCAAGGTCTCCCCCCTCTGCAGTGCTAGAATGTGCAGAGCACAGCAAGCACCTCAATACGCGAGTCCCTCATTGGAACATACTGCAGGGTTCCACCGGATCGATCCAGGCAATGGGATCTCATTTTAAGCAGCCCAATGGCCTGCTCGATGGTCACTTGGGTGGAGCCATGGTTGGTGTTGTAACTCTCCTCTGCTGCAGTGTGAAGCTTCCTCAGGTGTGAGTAGCTGGGGGAAATCTTATCCTGGCAGCGGGGGTCTTGACGTGCAGAGAAACCAATGCCAAGATCCCAGTGTCGCCTCTTCTCCGGATGGCCCACCAAATTTAGTGCCGATCAGGCACTTAAGTGGACAGCAGCAGGCCTTCCATAGGATCTAGGACTGTCGCCAGAAATCCCACCCTTGGACAGCTACTGGCCAATCAGAGGTAGTGGCTGCTGCTGAAGGTGACCGTGCTGGAGACTGAGGCGTGTCTCTGGAGCCAGGCCTCAGGCAGATCAGGGTGGAAGGAGTCTCACGGGGTGGAGTGTTGGCAGCAAAGGTGGGAGTTGGCCCTCAGTGGGCTCCCCCTTCCCGATGCCGGGCCTCTCGTCGAGGCACTAAGTACCTTCTAATGATGGACTCCCCCCACCTCAGAGCTGGGAGGCAGCCCACATGGTTTTCTGTTCTGTGCTTCCCTTGTTGCATCAGGGCCGTCGCTGCATGGCTAATTGCGGCTGCAGCGGGAAGAGGCCCTTATAATTGGGGGTTAATTGCTCAGTTAAGGGCCTCAGTTGGCTGGGCAGGAAGGCTGTTCACAGGCCTTCCTGCTCCAGACTAAATTTTGGCGAAAGCAGGATGGTGGTGGGAACCTCCGCCATCACCTCTTGTCCCCCCACCAGTCTACCTGATTTTATGCTCTCTTGGCCTCCAAACCCGCCGCGGGGGAGAGCATAAAATCCCCCCCCCCCCCCAGCTCTTCAATGGATAGCCCTTGTCCCTGCGAATCCATCTCTGAAGGCGAGCAGGGGACCTGAAAAGCTGTGGAACCTGGGACTGTTGAAGTATATACACACTGTGGCTATTTCCTGGGAAGCGGTCACACACCTGCAGGAAAGCCTTTCGGTGGTCGCAGACCATTTGAACGTTGATCAAATGAAAGCCCATCTTGTTGCTGGCTGGTATATTAGAGCCTTGATGGCCACATGCCTGCTCTCTATCACACCTTGCCCCTGGGGAATCCAGTGATGGCCCCGAATCTGATAGCCCTCTCGACCTGACAATCAGGGTCAGTCCGGTAGCACCCATAGTTGCCGGCTCTCTTGAGCAAGGCATTGGTTAATGTGGAATATTGTCATATCTTTGCCAGTTCTATTTGCCAATATCTATTGCCAGTTCCGAAGAAGGGTCACTGACCCGAAACGTTAACTCTGCTTCTCTTTCCACAGATGCTGCCAGACCTGCTGAGTGATTCCAGCATTTCTTGTTTTTGTCATATCTTTTGTATACTGCCTCTCTGCTGCCCTCTCCGTTGGGAGGTGTAAATAAAAGTTTCCAACATGGCTGCTCCCAGTAAAGACCTCATCTAGTTTTCCACTGAATGTACAACGGAAACATGGTGACGAGGATGGAATTTTTTTTTTTACATCTCATTCGGAAGTATGATATCAAAGCTAAAAAGCCCAAGTGTTACTTCATGATGTCAAGTATAATATACCTGGGTCACCAAATAGATGGTGAGAGTATTCACCAATGCAGGAAAAGGTTAAGGGGTCTTTAAAAGCAAAGAGACCAGAAAACACAGAAGAACTTAGAACGGTCATAGGAATTGTGTATTATTCTAAGTTCATCGCCGACTTAGCTAATGCATTTGCTCCATTGTATCAAATGCTCAAAGGTGGAATAGATTGGAACTGGTCTGTGACGTGTCAGAAAGCATTTTGTGCTCTCTTGGCCTCCAAACCCGCCGTGGGGGAGAGCATAAAATTCCCCCCCCCCCCAGGTCTTCAATGGATAGCCCTTGTGATGCTGTTTTGACCCATATGATCCCAAGAAAGCACTGGTTTTAGCATGCGATGCCTAACCACAGGGGTTAGGTATAGTGTTATCTCACCTAATGGAAGACGGTGTGGAGAAACCTGTAGCATGTGCTTCATTTACTTTGACAAAGTCGGAGCAAAATTATTCACAAGTTGAGAAAGAGGCATTAGTGATCATATATGGCGTTATAAAGTTCCATAAATACCTGTGCAGTAGAAAGTTCACTTTGTTAACTGACCACCAAGCTCTTACAGTAATATTTGGTTCAAGGATAGGAGTACCATCTCTTGCGGCAGCACGGCTTCAGATTTGGGCATTGATTTTGATGATCCATCCGTACGATCATGCAAATTTAGTTTAGTTTAGTTTAGAGATGCAGCACTGAAACAGGCCCTTCGGCCCACCGAGTCTGTGCCGACCATCAACCATCCATTTATACTAATCCTACACTAATCCCATATTCCTACCACATCCCTACCTGTCCCTATATTTCCCTACCACCTACCAATGCTGATGTTCTTTCAAGATTTCCCATGAAGACTGATTCATTTTTAGCCCATACGTTACCTATAAATTACTTTACTTATGCAAATGATATGCCAGAGAAATTTCTGAAGAAACTCGCAAGGTTGTGGTGCTCAGCAAAGTACTCAATTATGTCGTGAATGGCTGGTATAAAGAATGTGATGAAAAGCAATTGCAAGAGTATTTCACACATAGAAATGAACCAAGTGTAAATCAAATCTGTCTCCTATGGGGTTTAAGAGTTCTTATTCCACCAAGGTTTAGAGAGAAATTGTTGGAAGAACTTCATCAAGATCAGAGGGATAGTCCACATGAAAGCAGTAGCAAGAAGCTATTTTTGGTATCCAGATATAGATAGATATAGACAAGTTGGTGACAAGTTGTGAAGTGTGTCTCAGAATGAGAAATGATCCAACCAAAGTTCCTTTTATTCCATGTTCAAACAGAAGAAAATCATGGGAACGAGTACATGTTGATTTCTTTGAAGTGGAAGGTAAAGAGCATTTTGTTTTGGTTGATCGCTATAGTAAGTGAATAAATATTGAGTTTATGCCCAATACCACAAGTGCCAAAACTATTGAGATTTTGAGAAGTTGGTTTGCAATTTATGGATTGCAAGAAGTGTTGGTGTCAGATAATGGCCCACAGTTTACATCAGAAGAGTTTGAAATATTTCTGAGTAAGAATTAAGTTAAACATAGTCTCATACCTCCGTATCACTCAGCATCAACCAGGCTAACTATAGAAGGTCAAGAAGGGAAGTGAAAAAGCAAATAAGAGAAGCAAAGAGAGAGCATGAAAAGAGATTGACAGCTAGCATTAAAGGAAATCCCAAAGTTTTCTATGGGCATATAAATAGTAAAAGGATGGTAAAAGGAGGAATGGGGCTGATTAGAGACCAGAAAGGGTATTTACACATGGAGGCAGAGGGCATAGCTGAGGTATTAAATGACTACTTTGCATCTGCCTTTACCAAGGAAGAAGATGCAACCCAGGCAATGTTGAAACAGGAGGTAAGTCAGACACTAGAGGGGTTTAAAATTGATCAAGAGGAAATATTAGATCGACTGTCTGTACTTAAAGTGGATAAAGCACCAGGACCAGATGAGATGCATCCAAGGATGCTGAGGGAAGTGAGGGTAGAAATCACAGAGGCACTGGCCATAATTTTTCAGTATTCCTTAGACCCGGGGGTGGTGCCAGAGGACTGGAGAATTGCAAAAGTTACACCCTTGTTCAAAAAAGGGTGTAAAGATAAGCCCAGCAACTACAGGCCAGTCAGTTTAACTTCAGTGGTGGGAAAACTTCGAGAAAAAAAAATTAGGAATAAAATCAACAGTCACATGGACAAATATGAGTTAATTAAGGAAAGCCAGCATGGACATCTTAAGGGAAAATCATGTTTAACTAACTTGCTGGAGTTTTTATGAGGAGGTAATAGAGATGGTTGATCAGAGCAATTCTGTTGATGTGGTGTACATGGCCTTTCAAAAGCTGTTTGACACAGTGCCACACAACAGACTTGTGAGCAAACTTGTAGCTCATGGAATAGCTACCCGACCCGAACCTGACCAAACCCGACTTCATTTGTTGGGTTCGGGCCGGGTCTCTATTCTGCGTCGGGCATTCGGGCTTGGGTCGGGTCGGGCTGGACTGTACTGTTTTGTTTTGTATTGTTTTCGCTTTAGTCTATAATATTTTTCTGTTTCAAAAATATGTTTGTATTTTCGAGTCGGATCGGGCATTTAAAAAAATTAAAGGACCCGTGCCCGGGTCGGGTTTGGGTTGGCGGTTGTCGAGTCGGGCCAGGGACGGGTTTTAATTTTATACCCGAACCAGGCTTTAACGGTAGCAACATGGATACAAAATTGACTGAGTGACAGGAAACAAAGAGAAGTGGTTAATGGATGTATTTCAGGCTGGAGGAAGGTTTGTAGTGGAATTCCCCAGGGATCAATGTTGGGACCCTTGCTTTTCCTGATGTATATTAATGACCTAGACTTTGTTGTAGAGGGCACAATTTCAAAGTTTGCAGATGATAATAAACTTGGAAGTATTGTGAACTGTGAGGAGGATAGTGTAGAACTTATAAAGAACACAGACAAGTTGGTGGAATGGGCAGACAGGTGGCAGATGAGGTTCAATGTAGAGAAATGTGAAGTGATTCATTTTGGTAGGAATAACATGGAGAGACAATATAAAATAAAGGATACAATTCTAAAGGGGATACAGGAGCAGGTGTATATGTACATAAGTCATTGAAGGTGGCAGGACAGGTTGAGAGCCTCAGCTGGAGTACTGCGTCCAGTTCTGGGCACCGTACTTTAGGAAAGATGTGAGAGCACAGTGGCGCAGTGGTTAGCACCGCAGCCTCACAGCTCCAGCGACCCGGGTTCAATTCTGGGTACTGCCTGTGTGGAGTTTTCAAGTTCTCCCTGTGTCTGCGTGGGTTTCCTCCGGGTGCTCCGGTTTCCTCCCACATGTCAAAGACTTGCAGGTTGATAGGTAAATTGGCCATTATAAATTGCCCCTAGTATAGGTAGGTGGTAGGGAAATATAGGGACAGGTGGGGATGTGGTAGGAATATGGGATTAGTGTAGGATTAGTATAAATGGGTGTTTGATGGTCGGCACAGACTCGGTGGGCCAAAGAGCCTGTTTCAGTGCTGTATCTCTAAACTAAACTAAACTAAATACAGAAAAGATTCACTAGAATGGTTCCAGGGATGAGGATTTTCAGTTATGAAGATAGATTGGAGAAGTTAGCACTGTTTAACTTGGAGAAGAGAAGACCGAGAGGTGAGTTGATGGAGGTATTCAAAATCATGAGGGGTTTGGACAGAGTAGATAGAGAGAAACTGTTCCCACTCATGAAAAGATCGAGAACAGGAAGGGCACAGATTTAAAGTATTTGGTATGAGAAGCAAAAGTGACATGAGGAAAAACTTTTTCACACAGCGAGTGGTTAAGGTCTGGAATGTGCTGCCTGACAATGTGGTGGAGGCATGTTCAAGTTTTTTTTATTCATTCATGGGATGTGGGCATCGCTAGCTAAGCAAGCATTTATTACCCATCCCTAATTGCCCTTGAGAAGGTGGTGGTGAGTTGCCTTCTTGAAGTGCTTCAGTCCATGTGAGATAGGTACACCCACAGTGCTGTTAGGAAGGGAGTTCCAGGATTTTGACCCAGTGACAGCGAAGGAACGGCGATATGGTTCCAAGTCAGGGTGGTGTGTGACTTGGGAGGGGAACTTCCAGGTGGTGGTGTTCCCATGCATTTGCTGCCCTTGCCCTTCTAGCTAGTATGGGTCGTGGGTTTGGAAGGTGCTGTCTAAGGAGCCTTGGTGCGTTGCTGCAGTGCATCTTGTAGATGGTACACACAGCTGCCACTGTGCATCGGTGGTGGAGGGAGTGAATGTTTGTAGATGGGGTGCCAATCAAGTGGGTTGCTTTGTCCTGGATGGTGTTGACCTTCTTGAGTATTGTTGGAGCTGCACCCATCCTGGCATGTGGAGAGTATTCCATCACACTCCTGACTTGTGTCTTGTAGATGGTGGACAGGCTTTGGGGAGTCAGGAGGTGAGTTACTCGCTGCAGGACTCCAAGCATCTGACCTGCTCTTGTAGCCACGGTATTTATATGGCTAAGCCAGTTCAGTTTCTGGTCAATGTTCTAGGATGTTGATAGTGGGGGATTGAATGTCAAGGGGAGATGGTTAGCTTCTGTCTTTTTGGAGATGGTCATTGCCTGGCATTTGTGTGGCGCGAATGTTACTTGCCACTCATCAGGCCAAGTCTGAATATTGTCCAGGTCTTGCTGCATTTCTACATGGACTGCTTCAGTATCGGAGGAGTCACGAATGGTGCTGAACATTGTGCAATCATCAGCAAACATCCCCACTTCCGACCTTATGATTGAAGGAAGGTCATTGATGAAGCAGCTGAAGATGGTTGGGCCTAGGACACTACCCTGAGGAACTCCTGCAGTGATGTCCTGGAGCTGAGATGATTGACCTCCAACAACCACAACCATCTTTCTTTGCGCTAGGTATGACTCCAGCCAGTGGCGGGTTTCCCCCCCACCGATTCCTGTTGACTTGTTTTGCTGGAGCTCCTTGATGCCACACTCAGTCAAATGCTGTCTTGATGTCAAGTGCAGTCACTCTAACCTCACCTCTTGAGTTCAGCTCTTTTGTCCATGTTTGAACCAAGGCTGTAATGAGGTCAGGAGCTGAGTGGCCCTGGCAGAACCCAAACTGAGTGTCACTGAGCAGGTTATTGCTAAGCAAGTGCAGCTTGATGGCACTGTTGATGACACCTTCCATCACTTTACTGATAATTGAGAGTAGACTGATGGGTTGGTAATTGGCCAGGTTGGACTTGTCCTGTGTTTTATGGACATGTCATACCTGGTCAATTTTTCACATTGCCGGTTAGATGCCAGTGTTGTAGCTGTACTGGAACAGCTTGGCTCGGGGCGCGGCAAGTTCAGGAGCACAGGTCTTCAGTACGATTGCCAAAATATTGTCAGGACCCATAGCCTTTGCAGTATCCAGTGCCTTCAGTCTTTTCTTGATATCACACGAAGTGAATCGAATTGGCTGAAGTCTGGCATCTGTGACTTCAGGAGGAGGCCAAGATGGATCATCAACTCGGCCCTTCTGGCTGATGTTTGCTGCAAATGCTTCAGCCTTATCTCTTGCACTGATGTGCTGGGCTCCCCCATCATTGAGGATGGGGATATTTGTGGAGCCACCTCCTCCAGTTAGTTGTTTAATTGTCCACCACCATTTACGATTGGATGTGGTAGGACTGCAGAGCTTAGATCTGATCCGTTGGTTTGATTAGCTCTGTCTATCGCATGCTGCTGACGCAGTTTGACATGCAAGTAGTCCAGTGTTGTACCTTCACCAGGTTGACACCTCATTTTGAGGTATGCCTGGTGTTGCTCCTGGCATGCCTTCCTGCATTCTTCATTAAACCAGGGTAGGTGTGCTGGATTGCTGGTAATGGTAAATTGGGGGATATGCCATGCCATGAGGTGGCAGATTGTGGTTGAGTACAATTCTGCTGCTGCTGATGGCCCACAGCGCCTCATGGATGCCCAGTTTTGCATTGCTAGATGTGTTCGAAATCTATCCCATTTAGTACGGTAGTAGTGCCACACAACACGATGGAGGATATCCTCAATTCAAAGGTGGGACTTGTCTCCACAAGCACTGTGCGGTGGTCACTCCTACCAATACTGCCATGGACAGATGCACCTGTGGCAGGCAGATTGGTGAGGACAATGTCAAATATATTTTTCCCGCTTGTTGCTTCCCTTACCATCTGCCGCATACCCAGTCTATCAGCTATGTCCTATAGGGCTCGGCCAGCTCGGTCAGTAGTGGTGCTACAGAGCCACTCTTTGTGATGGACATTGAAGTCACCCACCGAGAGTACATTCTGTGCCCTTGCCACCCTCAGTGCTTCCTGCAAGTGGTGTTCAATACGATAGAGGGTATCCTCAATGTGAAGGTGGGACTTTGTCTCCACAACGACTGTGTGGTGGTCACTCCTACTAATACTGTCATGGACAGATGCATCTGCGGCAGGCAGATTGGTGAGGACGTGGTCAAGTATATTTTTCCCTCTTGTTGGTTCCCTCACCACCTGCCGCATACCCAGTCTAGCAGCTATGTCCTTTATGACCCAGCTTGGTCAGTAGTGGTGCTACCAAGCCACTCTTGGTGATGGACATTGAAGTCACCCACCCAGAGTATATTCTGTGCTCTTGCCACCCTCAGTGCTTCCTCCAAGTGGTGTTCAACATGGAGGAGTACTGATTTATCATCTGAGGGAGGGCGGTCAGTGGTAATCATCAGGAGGTTTCCTTGCCCATTTTTGACCTGATGCCATGAAACTTCATGGGGTCCGGAGTCGATGTTGAGGACTGCAAGGGCAAATCCCTCCCAACTGTATACCACTGTGCCACCACCTCTGCTGGGTCAGTCCTGCTGGTGGGACAGGACATACCCAGGGATGGCGATGGCAGTGTCTGGGACATTGTCGTAAGGTATGATTCCTTGAGTATAACTATGTCAGGCTGGAGCTTGACTAGTCTGTGGGACATCTCTCCCAACTTTGACATAAGCTTCCAGATGTTCCCAGAGTTTGCCGTTGTCGTTTCTGGTGCCTAGGTTGATGCTGGGTGGTGCGTTTGGTTTCATTCTTTTTTATTGACTTTGTAGCGGTTAGATACAACTGAGTGGCTTGCTAGGCCATTTTGGAGGGCATGTAAGTGTCAACCACATTGCTGTGGGTCTGGAGTCACACGTCGGCCAGACTAGGTTAGGACAGCAGATTTCCTTCCCTAAAGGACATGAGTGAACCAGATAGGTTTTTACAACAATCGACAATGATTTCATGGCCATCCTTAGACTAGCTTTAAGTTCCAGAATTATTAATTGAAGCATTCAAAAGCGAATTAGACAGTTTTATGAAAAGGAGGAATATGCAGGGTTATGGAGAGAAGGTGGGGAATGGAACTGAGGGAATTGCTCTTTCAGACAGCCAGTGTGGACACAATGGGCCAAATGGCCTCCTCCTGTAACAATTCTGTGGTTCTGTGAAATGGTGCTGCAGAAAGAATTGTACAAAGTGTGAAGTGGTCTTTACAGAAGTGTTTGCTAGGTGACAAGCTAGGCAGTAATTTCTAATTTTCTCTTTGACACAGGCGAGACAATTTTCTCTTTTCTTATAGAAGAACACCACAGACTGCAACAGGTTGCTCACTTTATGAGTCAGTGTTTAAACACTCTCCGAGGACAAGGTTTAGCAAGACGTTAATAGCAAGGTAAGAGAAAAACAAGACAAAGTCGATTCATGATACATGAAACATGAAACTTTGAGAGTTCAGTGCAGGTCAGAAGGTAATGGTGAAAAACCACCGAGATGATAAGGAGAAGTATGTGTTTGGAGTTGTTGTAAAAGGACTAGGTGTGTTTGCATATCAAGTAAAGGTTGGAGAGAGACTCCATCAGTGTCATGTAGATCATTTGCTTGAAAGAGAAAATGTGACGAAGGGAGAGCACGAGAAGCCTCCACAATCCAAGTTCCTACAGTTCCAAGTGAAAGTCAGGGAGAAAACGAAAGTCACAAAGAAACTGAAAGTTTGCCGGTATCACATAATCCAATGGTATAGTAAAGTGGATCAGGGTCTTTGATTTAGACTAATCAATCATTTTCACAATCACAACCATTAAGTGGAGTTGATACTCAAAGTCAACGTTCAAGATCAACACAGTCTGAGATGTTTGGACAGCAAAGTCAAGCTAATGAAAATGGACAAATAAACCCAGACAGAAAGAGAAGAAGCCAGGTAGCTTAATTGAAAACATTTAGGAAGGAAGAAGAAATAAGTTGCTCTTTTCATTACCTCTTGTCAATCATGATATTTTTGTTGACCTGTGTCTGCGTGGGTTTTCTCTGGGTGCTCCGGTTTCCTCCCACAAACCAAAAGACTTGCAGGTTGATAGGTAAATTGGCCATTATAAATTGTCACTAGTATAGGTAGGTGGTAGGGAAATGTAGGGACAGGTGGGGCTGTTTGGTAGGAATATGGGATTAGTGTAGGATTAGTATAAATGGGTGGTTGATGTTCGGCACAGACTCGGTGGGCCGAAGGGCCTGTTTCAGTGCTGTATCTCTAATCTAATCTAAAAGTCTCCTTTTTGATGCAATAGTGGGCTACTGCCTGGGAGACCCCACACATGTCCCCAGTGGATCCTTGTAATGATCCAGAAGCATAAAAGTTCAGTGCCATGGTGATTTTCAATGCCACAGGCATAGCGTGCCCACCAAATCCCATAGGTCATAACTCGTCCTGCAGCGTTCGATTCACTCCATGTGACATCAAGAAACAGCTGAAGGCTCTGGGAACTGCAAAGACTATAGGCCCTGACAACATTCTGGCAATAGTACTGATGACTTGTTCGGCAGAGCTGGCCGCACCCCGAGCCAAGCTGTTCCAGTACAGCTGCAACACTGACATCAACAAAACAATGTGGAAATTTCCCAGGTATGTCCTCTGCACAAAAAACAGGACAAATCCAACCTTGTGCAAGGGAAGATGGTTCTGGTTGTTGGAGGTCAATCATCTGAGCTCCAGGACATCATTGCAGGAGTTCCTCAGGGTAGTGTCCTTGGCCCAATCATCTTTAGCTACTTCATCAATGACCATCCCACGATCATAAGGCCAGAAGTGGGGATGTTCGCTGATGAATGCACAATGTTCAGCACCATTCGTGACTCCTCCGATACTGAAGCAGTCCATGTAGAAATGCAGCCCGACTTGGACAATATCCAGGCTTGGGCTGGTAAGTGGCAAGTAACATTCGTGCCACACAAGTGCCAGGCAATGACCATCTTCAACAAGAGAGAATCTAACCATCTCCCCTTGACATTCAATGGCATTACCATCGCTGAATCCCCCACTATCAACATCCTAGGTGCTACCATTGACCAGAAACTGAACTGGAGTAGCCATATAAATACCATGGCTACAAGAGCAGGTCAGAGGCTAGGAATGCTGCGGCGAGTAACTCACCTCCTGACTCCCCAAAGCCTGTCCACCATCTACAAGGCACAAGTCAGGAGTGTGATGGAATACTCTCCACTTGCCTGGATCGTGCAGCTCCAACAATACTCAAGAAGCTCGACACCATCCAGGACAAAGCAGCCCACTTGATTGGCACCCCATCTACAAACATTCACTCCCTTCACCACCAACGCATAGTGGCAGCAGTGTACCATCTACAAGATGCACTGCAGCAACGCACCAAGGCTCCTTAGACAGCACCTGCCAAATCTGCGACCTCTACCAACTAGAAGGACAAGGGCAGCAAATGCATGGGAACACCACCACCTGCAAGTTCCCCTCCAAGTCACACACCATCCTGACTTGGAACCATATCGCCGTTCCTTCACTGTCACTGGGTCAAAATCCTGGAACACCCTTCCTAATAGTACTGTGGGTGTACCTAACCCACATGGACTGCAGGGGTTCAAGAAGGCAGCTCACCACCACCTTCTCAAGGGCAATTAGGGATGGGCAATAAATGCCAGCGACACCCACATCCCATGAATGAATTTAAAAAATGACAGGTTTTCTTGTAGGTTAAAAAAGATAGCTATTTTTAAACCTCACTCACACACACAGTCACCACACATGCATACACAAGAACAGATAGATAGAGAGAATGGGTAAGAAGGAGTTTAAACTCCCAAGTGAGGTAAGTGCTCATAGTTTATAGATGATTATTGACTCTTCTCAGGAGGAAAAGTATTTTTCTTTAAGTTGCAGGTCTGATTATTCGCAGTCTTGGACTTATGGAGGCATTGTAAACCTCTAGTGGGTGCAATACAGCCGGTGCTATGTAGTTTGTTACCTTCACAGATGGTTAGTCTCAAAGTCACTTTGTAATGTCTCTGCTGTGGTGGCTGTCCTTGGTCAACAGGATTCTTCTCTTGTCTGCTGGAACCTTCTCACAGGCTTTCTGTAATATTAGCTTGATCTCCCCTCACTCTCTCTCCAGAAAAATATAGTTTTAAAGGTGAAAATCTATCATATTGGAGTTTCTGTTAGGAGATGCATGGCCCTCTCTCCTGCTGTGACCACACTATTGGCTAGGATGATAACCAGGGCCATTGTTTGATGTTTTAATGGGAATCATTCTGTTATGGTGTTGCTGCTTCACACCAGATTCATTTTGGTTTGGCTATGAGTCAGACTGTCTCCAACATTCTCTGTTAGTTCACTCATGTTGATCAGAGTCATTAATATGCAATTGGTCCTTGCAATTTAAAAGGGGTTCTCCCCAGAGTTATTTCAACTGAGGTTAACGATCTTCATCTTTGCAAACAATTTTGTTGATTTCCAGTACAGGAGGAGTCACATGGCCGCTACTCCATTTTGACTGTGGTTCAAGTGTCCAAGTTCTTATGATTTAGTTTTAACAGTTGACTTTTTAACTTCATAATTCCTTCATTTCATTGTTCATTTCATCATGGCTCCTTCCATGCTATCACGCGGATATTCTGCCTTCCTAGAAATCTGTATAGAAGTGCTGAGTGCAGCTGGACATTGACTCAGGAATTTGCTCTATGAACGCTTTGTTCACCCATTTTTCCACCAGATTTTCTACCCCTGGTTTCAAAGCTTCACATTCCTGCAGGTTGCCCAATTACTGCAAACACTTTAAAATCGAGTAACTCACTGAACACCTCGATAAATTGCCAGCAAAAATATCTACCAAATATTTGCAGCATTTTGAATAAGAGCAGATGAAGATCCCTTTAATTAGCACTCCTATTTGAGACTTGTCCTTGTTAATTGGACTTAACAAGTACATTCCTTATCTCTCTCAATGATAATCTGCGGGGCATTCTTAATAAACCTGCACTTTTCTTTCTCCACTGAGCTTCCAAATGTGCCCACAGCTGTATTTACTCAGTCTACATTATTAATAACTCTTACAAGCCAATTATGATTAGAGTGAATGAAAACATTACTGTAGGTGTGAGCAGATTGATGGCTCTATTGTGTTAGTCATACCTCAAAGAGTAAAGTGGTGTGGAACTTATAACAAGCTGTCATGAAACATGCAATGCTGAATGATGATTTTTAATTCAGCAGTTGGAAACCTAAATTAACTTTTAAAAGGAAAGCTGGAGTCCTAAATTTGACTTTTAAAAAGAAAACAGCTAAGATGGCCACCACACTTTGCATCGAAATACCTCACATTCCAAGGTATTGAGGTGGAGTCGCATGTCTGAATAGCCCTCATCCAGAACAATGGCTTGAGAAGTTTGAATGCTACCTGATACCACTTTCATTAGCAAGACATTCAAAGCCATCTTGGAACATTAACACGAGTGGAGACAAACCTCCAGGGCATAATCATTGAAACAATAAGACTTGAGAGAGTTTGAAATTCTTATACTTGGATCTCATTAAAGTGAAAAAGAGAATACACTAAGACAATCATGTCACAGACTGTCCCTCTGTGTGAAAACTTGGAGTTTCTTTTGGACACAGCAGACGCGCTTTGAGTGCTAATCAATGCAGGGCCCCAGTGGGGCTGTCTCTCTCTCTCTCTCTCTCTCTCTTCAGGTAATACTGTAAGCTTCAAACCCTGTCTGTGAACGACAAAACATCCAAGTCAATCATTGCTGCAGACAGAGTTTCCAGGGAGAAAACCATCTACACCACTGTCTCCAAGAACACCCTGAACCAGGTGGCCGCCTCTAACAGCCAGGAACTTCAGGACTGCAAATTCAGCCAGAAGACAACTCAATTACCAGACTCCACAGACTGTATATTACTTTATTTGTTCTTAACTCTAAACTAACCAATCTATTCTTCATCACTCTGTAACCTAATTGTGTGTGCTTGACTAGTCTGTGGGACAGCTCTCTCATTTTGACACAAGTCCCCAGATGTTAGTACGGAGGGCTTTGCAGGGTCAACTGGGCAGGTTTTGCTGTTGTCGTTTCCATTGCCTAGGTCGATGCAGGGTGATCCGTCTGGTTTTATTCTTATTAACCTTTTCTATAGCAGTTTGGTGCAACTGATTGTCTTGCTAGGTCATTTCAAGAGGACAGTTAAAAGTCAACCACATTGCTGTTGCCTGTCAGCCAGCCTGCTCGGTCTGCTGCCATCCATGCCAAGGTGGTGAAGTCTGAAACTGCTCGAGGGAGTCCTCCAAAGCCAGCAGCAGTCTCCACCAGTGAAAGTCAACAATCTTCCAGCAGCCATGCTGCAGCCACTAGGGTAGCAATGTGTAGGAGCACTAGACCAGGCAAGAGCACCTGCATTACAGTCACTAAATGATGCAGAAGAGTGATTAGTTTTTTTTTGTTTCTTTTGAATTCTTTCATGATGTGAGCATTGCTGGCAAGGTCAGCATTTGTTGCCCATCCCTAATTGCCCTTGAGAAGGTGGTGGTAGGCTGCCTTCTTGAACTCGGCAGTCCATGTGGTGTATGCACACTGACAGTGCTGTTAGGAAGGGAGTTCCAGGTTTTTGATGCAGCAACAGTTGAAGGAACAGCAATACAGTTCTAAGTCAGGATGATGTGTGAGTTGGAAGGGGAATTTGCAGGTGGTGATGTTCCTATGCATCAGCTGCCCCTGTCCTTCTAGGTGGTAAAGGTCATGGGTTTGGAAGGTGCTGTCGAACAAGGCTTGGCGAGTTGCTGCAGTGCATCTTGTAGATGGTACATACTGTTGCCACTGTGCACCTGTGATGAAGGGAGTGAATGTTTAAGGTGGGCCTATACCTGTTGGAGTTTAGAAGAATGAAAGATGATCTTCTTGAAGCACATAAGATCCTGAGGGGACTTGATAGAGTGGATACCGGGAGGATGTTTCCTCATGTAGGGGAGACTAGAACTAAGGGACACAGTTTAAAAATAAGTGGTTTCCCTTTTATGATGAAGAGAAGAAATTTATTCTCAAAGGGTCGTTAGTCTGTGGAATTCAGTAGAAGCTGAATCATTGAATTTATTCAAGGCTGAATTAGATAGATTTTCGATAGACAAGGAAGTCAAGGGTTATAGGGGGCAGACTGGAAAGTGGAGTTGAGACTACAACCAGATCAGCCACAATCTTATTGACTGGGGAACAGGATCAAAAGGCCAAACGACCTAATCCTGCTCCTAAGTCCTATGTTCCTATGTGGTGGATCAAGCAGGTTGCTTTGTCATGGATGGTGCAAAGCTTATTGAGTGTTGTTGGAGTTGTTTTCATCCAGGCAAGTTGCAAGTATTCCATCATTCCATTATTGATATATTGTTGGATAAAGTTGTTGAATGAAGGTTTTTGCAGCTGGCCTCTTTGGAATGATTTTGGCCAAGGGGACTTTGTGATCGGGAATCTGGATATTCTGTTCTGAAATGTGTCCATGTTGGGGGTGGAGAACTTTATTCAACTAAAGCAAAACCTCTTGCTCCATCCAGTTGCACATGGCAGATATGGTCCCCTCCCTTGCTCTTCCTCCTCTTCCGCTTCATCTGGAAAAGGACTGCAGATCCCAGGAGATAATGACTGGGCCCTCCGTATTGCAAGGTTGTGAAGGAAGCTGCAATCTACCACAAACATGGACACCCTCTCGGGCATGTACTGCAGAGATCCTCACGCTGTTGCGGTTGGCTCCATAGCTTTCATTGAAGGCCCTCCGACCTCACATAGTGGATGGCAGAAGGGGATCATGAGGGTGTAGCCTGTGTCACTGAGCAGCCAACCTGTGGTGTATCTTGGTGGCCCGAAGATGGTGTCTATTGCTGACTGTCACAGGATGAAATCATCATGGGTGCTACCAGGATAGGGGCATTCATTGAGATGAACTTCTTGGTGTGGTTGCGCGCCAGCTGCATATTGACTAAGTGATCACTTTTTAGTTGTAGTATTACTCCCTGTTGACATGGGAGGCCAGCAGAGCAACATGCATGAAATCAATGGCATCCTGCACCAACAGAAAGCCCACTATCCCTCAAACCCACATGCCCTTTCATCCTGTTTTTCCCTCCTCAGGTAGAAGAGGATGCGGTCCTCTCTGCTCCTGCGGAGTGCCTCTGTCATCTCGCTGATGCGTCTGTGCATTGCAAACTGTGACATGTTGCTGATGACACATGTTTCTGCCTGGAAGTATCCTGTTTGGTAGAAAGAAAGGGTGACAGTGATCTTCACTGCCACTGTATCATCCTTGTCCTGGTTTGAGGATGCAGGTTATCGTGAATGAGGTGGCACAACTCTGTCACTACCTCCTTTTTAAAGTATAGCCTCCTGAGACACTGTTTCCGGCTCATTGCTAAGTAGGCGTGAGGCTCCCGGAAGACCCTTTCTGGGTAGGGCCTTCTAAGGAGAGCCCTCCTTCTCCTTCCTGTTCACAGAGGTTTCCCTCTTTGCCTCCTCCTCTCCATGTTTTGCTTATGTTGCACAGCAGGTGACACTGCAACTATTGCCCCCATACCTATGTAAGGCAATATTATTTCCTCTCATTTAGTGGTCAGCAAAAAGCTCCAAATTCCTCCAGCAACTCACCACAGTGCTTCCACAATCTTTGCCTGAATATAAGTAAGTCAAAAGCACCCCAGCTGCAACTTGTTGAATGGCCCTTTAAGTAGTCTCAGAACAGGGCCCATCTTTCTTCATAATGCTTGTTGTTTCAGGAATGAGTAAGGAAGATTTTTGTTTGTTGACCAATTTTGGTATCCTGGCATTGCAACAGGCCGTTGTCATCAGTGAAGACATGATTGTGCACTTTCAGCTACTTTGGGCGCATGTAAGGGATGCACCTGTGTGCGCCACTCCCATTGAATTATGCCATGCAGGAAATGGCCTGCGGCTAGCAGCACCTTACAGTGCAAATCATCAGGTAGGCTTTCATAGCACTGTTTCTAAGTTCACCCCATTAAGGTCCTTATCTGAATCCCCTGCAGCAAAACTGTTGTGTGGCCCACAAACAGCAAAGCCTCCCAGTCCTTCCTGTCATCTATCACAGAGGTCTTAGATGACAGCATGAGGGAGAGACTGGACACGCTGCTAACTCTGGACGAGCTGACAAAGGCCGTCAAGTCCTTCGAGACGAATAAAACTCCCGGAAGCGATGGCTTGTATTCGGTTGTATTCGGCCCTGTGGGACTGGGTCAGCCCGGACATGCTGGAAGTATACAAGAGTATGATCCTGGCCGGCAGCATGTCAGAATCCATGAGGAAAGGCATCATCACCCTCATCTACAAGCGGAAGGGGGAGAGGGCAGAAATCAGAAATTGGCGGCCCATTTCACTGCTTAATGCTGACTACAAGATCCTGTCAAAAGTCATAGCCAGTCGAATCAAGTCTGCTCTGGAGTTGGTGATTCACCCTGATCAGACCTGTACTATACCCAGCAGGAAGATCTCTGATAGTCTCGCGCTATTCAGGGATATGATCGCCTATGTACGGGACAGGAGAGTGGACACCTGCCTCATCAGCCTGGACCAGGAGAAGGCTTTTGACAGGATATCACACATCTACATGATGGACGTGCTTTCCAAAATGGGGTTTGGGGAGGGAATCTGCAATTGGATCAAACTGCTCTACACAAACATCAGTAGCGCAGTCTCAATCAATGGATGGGAATCAGAAAGTTTCCCAATCCAATCTGGAGTCAGACAGGGCTGTCCTCTCTCCCCTGTCTTGTTTGTTTGCTGTATTGAACCCTTTGCCGAGTCTATTAGGAAGGATGCGAGCATAAGAGGGGTGACAATCCCAGGCAGTGGAGGCACTTAGGTTAAAACCTCCCTGTACATGGATGACGTCGCCGTTTTCTGCTTGGACCCGCTGTCTGTGCGCAGACTGATGAGCATCTGCGACCAGTTCGAACTGGCCTCGGGAACCAAAGTAAACCACGACAAGAGTGAGGCCATGTTCTTTGGGAACTGGTCTGAACGATCCTTTGTCCCCTTCACCGTTAGGCCAGACTACCTGAAGGTGCTGGGATATGGTTCGGTAGGACCGGGGCATGCACCAAAACCTGGAAGGAGCTAGAGGCAGGGAACAACAGATACTGAGCATGTGGGAGCAGCGATCTCTCTCCATTATGGGTAAGAACCTGGTCATCAGGTGCGAGGCGCTCACGTTGTTGCTGTATGTGGTGCAGGTCTGGCCCATACTCCACTCCTGCGCTGTGGCGGTCACCCGAACCATTTTCCGCTTCATCTGGGGATCCAAAATGGACTGGATCTGGAGGGACATGATGTTCAAACCTCTGGATAAGGGTGGGAAAAATGTACCCAACGTCGCCCTCATCCTGATGACTACCTTCGTGTGCAGCTGCATCAAGCTGTACGTAGACCTCCAGTACACAAACTCCAAGTGTCACTACCTGCTGAGGTTCTATCTGTCCCCGGTGTTGCAAAGGATGGGCCTGGTCACATTGCCGCGGAACGCTCCATCCAGTTGGACTGTTCCGTACCACCTATCCTTCGTGGAAACGTTTCTGCGGAAAAACACCTTCGACCACCAATCCATCAGGCAGTGGCCTGCACGGAATGTCCTCAAGGCCCTACGGGAAAAGGAGATGGTGGATCCTGTCAGATGGTTTCCCAAGCAGACTGCAAAAGTCTTTGGCGGAATGTCTCATCATCAGAACCTTCAAACAAGCACCAAGATGTAGCTTGGCTGGTGGTGAGAAGAGCCCTCCCCATCAGATCCTTCCTGCACGCCCGAAGTCTCACCCCCTCCGCACAATTCCCTCGAGGTGGCTGTGGTGGGGAAGAGACGGTTGCCCACCTCCTTCTGGAATGTGTCTTTGCAAAGCAGGTGTGGAAAGAGATGCAGTGGTTTTTGTCAAGGTTCATCCTAAGCAGCTCTGTAACACAGGAGTCTGTGCTCTTCGGCCTGTTCCCAGGGACGCACACTGAGATAAACATCAACTGCTGCTGGAGGACTATCAATTCGGTGAAAGACGCTCTTTGGTCTGCCCGAAACTTGCTGGTCTTCCAGCGCAAAGAGCTGTCCACGACTGAATGTTGCAGACTGGCACATTCCAAGGTCCAGGACAACGTGCTGAGGGACGCACTAATGCTTGGGGCAGCCGCAGCAAAGGCTCAATGGTGAAAGACCACTGTGTAAGGTCCCCCCACCAAGCTGAACTGAGGGGCTGGATCCATGGAAAACCCCTTGAACTGTATCCGGAAAATTTTTGTTTGCTGTAAAATGTATATGGCATGAAAAATGAAATGGAAGGGTTGTGAGGCAACTCACTCTTGTACTGAAGGAAACTGACCTCCTCTGCACTGTTTGCATTTTTTGATTTGGTGCTGTTTAGAACTGTTTTGTAATGTATTTTTTACAGATTTTTATAAATAAAGTATATTTTGGAAATTAAAAAAAAGTGGTGTGGCCTTGCCTTCCAGGAAGTTTTGCACGAGCTGACTTATCCCCATGTCCTTGCTGCAGCAGCCTTGTGCCCGATGACTCATCACATGCAGATCCTGATGCTAAACTACTGTCTAAAGAATGTGCAGTGCTAATATCTGAGGTTGTAGCTGTGAGTGTAAAGTCAAGTAATGGCACTGCTTCTTCAGAGGGCTGTTCTTCCTCTCACCCTTCTGCCTGAGGCTGTTGTGGCTGAGCCACTGGCAGTTCTTGATTATCTGAAAGCACAAAAGCATAAGGGGAGGGTAAGGGTGATGGAAGGGCAGGTGAGGAGGAAAGCAGAATGTGCACAGTCATTCATGGTCAGCAGCTTCCATTTCATGCCTCCTTTCAGGATGAGTGTGAGGCGTTAGTGGAGAAGATAGACAAGGCAGCAATTTACCATCATCCTGGAAGGGTTTGGCAGTACCCTGGCTCTGCGGCATCGGTGCCCATTAGCTTATGGACCATCTCCTCAAGGGCGTTTAGGTGATAGATGTGTACTGCTTCTCCACTGGTCTTGTGGATCTCCCTTCTGTTGTGAAAAACCTCCTGCAAGAGAGAGGGCCGAATGTTAGTGACTGTGCATCAGTGTGTTTGGCTGATGTTCCTGCCAGAGCTGAATAGCAGTAGGTTTACGGAGGCATGTAGTGGTGTGTGCACGGCTGGCATAATTGGAAGGTGTAGTTCTGAGTGTAAGGGTGTGCTTCTGGGCAAGTGACAAGAGTGTAGTGCATTGAGCAATGTGAGAGGTGTGTGGTATGGTGAGTGTGAGATGTGGTTTGAAGATGCAGATTCATGGTGCCACACTCTGGGCACCCTTGCCTCCTGCTCCCATTCCCTGCAGAGGCTGTGTCTTGAGGGTTCCTGCCCCCCCCACCACCCCCCCCCCCCCCCCCACCCAGGCACAGAGCTTCCTTCCTGGTCTCCACCATTTTGCCTAGTGTATCGAGTGCGGTCACTGATAGGATATTATTGCTATCACAGAGACATGGTTGAGGGAAGGGTAGGAGTGGCAGTTCAATATTCCAGGGTATAGAATCTTCAGGCATGACAGCGGGGTGTAAAAGAGGAGGGGGCATTGCACTATTGATCAAGGAGTCAATTACTGCAGTAAGGAGGGATGATATCTTAGAAGGTTCCTCAAATGACGCCATATGGGTAGAACTTAAAAACAAAAAGGGGGCAATCGCTTTGCTGGGAATGTATTACAGGCCTCCAAACAGTCAGGGAGAGATAGAGGAGCAGATATGTAGGCAAATCTCAGAGAGGTGTAAAAATAATACGGTGATAATAGTAGGGGATTTCAACTTCCCCAATATTAACTGGGATAGTCTTAGTGCAAAAGGCTTAAAGGGAGCGGAATTCTTAAAGTGCATCCAGGAGAGCTTTTTGAGCCAGTGCGTAGAAAGTCCTACAAGAGAAGGGGCAGTACTGGACCTAATCTTAGGGAATGAAGCCGAACAAATGATAGAAGTGTCAGTGGGAGAGCATTTCAGGGATAGTGACCATAACTCTGTAAGATTTAAGGTAGTTATGGAAAAGGACAATGATGGACCGATTCAATATGATAAAACAGGATCTGGCCAAAGTGGACTGGGAGCAGCTACTCATAGGAAAGTCTACATCAGACCGGTGGGAGTCATTCAAAAAGGATGGGGCATGAAAAAACACTGGTGGGCAAGATAAAGGAAAATCCCAAGGCATTTTATAAATATATTAAGGGCAAGAGGATAATCAGGGAAAGAGTAGAAGCCATTAGGGGCCAAAGTGGCAATCTGTGTGTGGAGCCAGAGGACATAGGTGAGGTTTTAAATGATTACTTTTCATCTGTGTTCACTATGGAGAAGGATGATGTAGGTGTAGAGATCAGGGAGGGGTATTGTGATATATTTGAACAAATTAGCATTGAAAGGGAGGAGGTATTAGCAGTTTTAGCAGGCTTAAAAGTGGATAAATCCCAAGGCCCAGATGATATGTATCCCAGGGTGTTATATGAAGCAAGGAAGGAGATGGCAGGGGCTCTGACACAAATTTTCAAATCCTCTCTGGCAACAGGTGAGGTGCCAGAGGACTGGAGGACAGCGAACGTGGTACCATTGTTGAAGAAAGGTAGTAGGGATAAAGCAGGTAATTACAGGCCAGTGATCATCAGTGGTAGGGAAACTATTGGAAAAAATTCTGAGGGACAGGATTAATCTCCACTTGGAGAGGTGGGGATTAATCAGGGATAGTCAGCATGGCTCTATCAGGGGGAGATCATGTCTAACAAATTTGATTGAATTTTTTGAGGAGGTGACTAGATGTGTAGATGAGGGTAAAGCAGTTGATGTAGTCTACATGGACTTCAGTAAGGCTTTTCATAAGATTCCGCATGGAGATTGGTCAAGAAGGTAAGAGCCCATGGGATCCAGGGCAATTTGGCAAATTGGATCCAAAATTGGTTTTATGGCAGCAGGCAGAGGGTGATGGTCGAGGGTTGTTTTTGCAATTGGAAGCATGTGACCAGTGGTGTACCACAGGGATTGGTGCTGGGACCCTTGCTGTTTGTAGTGTACATTAATGATTTAGACGTGAATATAGGAGGTATGATCAGTAAGTTCACAGACGACACGGAAGATGGGCAGAGCAGTGGCAAATGAAATTTAATCCTGAGAAGTGTGAGGTGATGCATTTTGGGAGGACTAACAAGGCAAGGGAATATACAATGGATGGTAGGACACTAGGAGGTACAGAGGGTCAGAGGGACCTTGGTGTATTTGTCCATAGATCACTGAAGGCAGCAGCACAGGTAGATAAGGTGGTTAGGAAGGCATATGGGATACTTGCCTTTATTAGCCGAGACATAGAATATAAGAGCAGGGAGGTTTTGATGGAACTGTATAAAACGCTACTTAGGCCACAGCTGGAGTACTGTGTACAGTTCTGGGCACCACATTATAGGAAGGATGTGATTGCGCTGGAGAGGGTGCAGAGGAGATTCACTAGGATGTTGCCTTGGCTGGAGCATTTCAGCTATGAAGAGAGACTGGATAGACTAGAGTTGTTTTCCTTGGAGCAGAGAAGGCTGAGGTGGGACCAGATTGAGGTGTACATAATTATGAGGGGCATAGATAGGGAAGATAAGAAGAAACGTTTTCCCTTCGCAGAGGGGTCAATAACCAGGGGGCATAGATTTAAGGTAAGGGGCAGGAGATTTAGAGCGGATTTGAGGAAAAATGTTTTCACCCAGAGGGTGGTTGGAATCTGGAACACACTGCCTGAAGGGGTGGTAGAGGCAGGAACCCTCACAACATTTAAGAAGTATTTAGATGGCATTTGAAATGCCATAGCGTACAAGGCTATGGGCCAAGTGCTGGAAAATGGGATTAGAATAGATAGGTGCTTGATGAGCTGCATGGACCTGATGGGCCGAAGGGCCTGTTTCTTGCTGTTTACCTCAATGACTCGATTAGGTCGGGAACCATTTCCTTCTCCTGGTGTGTAATACACCTTATTCCTCAGTGCCAAAATGTGATTATCCTGCAGTACATTGCTGCAATTTCCATTTTACAGAGACTGTGGCTTTAAAAAGGGAAGGCAGCCTGGAGGATGCGGTTTCTTCACAATGCTATTCGGCTCCCTGTGGTGCACAGAGGACGCCGGCAGCCTAGTGGAGTCTGGGGCTGCATGGGAGCTGCTCATGGTCACACTACTATCAAGGACAGGAGGTGGGTACATGAATTTTACCTGCTGCCCACCTTGTTTCCAATTGGTGTGGGCAGCTCACCCAAAAATCAGGGCAGATGAATTTCATGCCCCACTAGTTTATGAGTTCAGCTGATTGGTGGCAATGGTGAAAAACAGATTTTTCTTACCTCAAAAACATGTCTTCCAAATTAGTACATGACAATGTTATTGTGACAAAGGGCCATAGTCTCTCTTTATTGTATACAGATAAAAGCCCATTTGCACAAAGGAGCTAACACTTCCTCTTTGATTTATGGAAGTTACTCTTCACTTTGGAAGGAAGCCAATTTATGTTTCACTTTATAAGTACCAGCAGATGAAATAAAGGTGAGTTAAGTAATCAAGCCAAGGATATGAGAACATTTGAAAAAAAGAACTACAGGTTGAAGCTGGAATCTTACTACAAGTGCAGGGCTGTTTAACATTTGGAATACTGAAGTCCTTTCTGAGAATAATCATAATAGCATACTTATACAGAACTTGAAATTGCTCACAAGCATTCTGTACAAACCTACAATCCTGAGCAATGATTTTCTCAAGGACCAATCTCTATACTTATCTTAAAGCAACACCCTCCTTCTTTGAATTTTTTAGAAATCTTCCCTTTATAAAATCTCTCTCTTTCACCTCTCTTTTCATCTCTTCCCTAAATCTCTGCAACACCAATATCCCAGAGCTGATGGGCTGTGAATTGAGGCTGACAATGCATGGGCTGTAAGTGTGCTCAGTCTCACAGGGAGGAAAGAGGTGGAGGTTGTCTTATAAGTATCACTGATGTAAAGTTTGGTTAGTAGGGCAACTTATAAATCAGAAGGTTCATGATATTCAATCAAAATCTGCAGGAAACACAGCAACTTAACATGAAAGGTTTTGAGGCAACATCCCTTAGGAAGATGTTTATTGTAATACAATAAATATCCATTTATCAACCATCTAAAGTCAAAGGTCAGTAATCTACTGTGCAAAGTCTCAGCTTTCATGGGGCCTGCAGTCTCACAGACCACAGACATAAATGTTGCTTGAAACAGTGCTCCAAACCCACACAAGAGTGCTGCTTTTTGACATCACAAATGTATACTGTTTTCGACCACTAGCATTAACATAGCCTAATTCTGCAAAGCTAGTTCTTTGCTTGATACAGTTTTTAGAGTTGTTCATAATCTTACAATCTAAGGAAATGTCTAGTATAACTATAATGGCCCTTCATAAAAATATAAAAATATAATCATCAACAAAAACAGATTATTTTCCAGTAGAAATAGATTTTGAATAGGGAAACTCACAGAACATTTATTTTATCAGAATTGAGGGTAAGATGCTGGTATATTAGTCGGCACATCAAACAATATGGGAGGGAATAAAAGTCTTACTTTTATGCAAAAATATGCTGCTTCTAATATTAGACATTGAGCAAATTTTAGTTTATGAATTTAGTTTATCTAGCTAGATGTAATACAAGGTTTGTTGCTTTTGTGTGCTAATTCTAATTTATAGTTCTGAGGAAGGTTCCTAGTAGTTTGTATAATGGCTGGGATTTTATCCAGGCGATGGTGGTCCCAGTGGAGAGCCGGAATGCGGGGTAGACCTGGCCTTGGCGTTGTTTTGGACCCTTGGTGCTATTTCATGACAGACAGCCAATTAACTGCCCACCATCGAGGATGCTATCCCTTTAGGGATGAGCTTCCGTCTCCAGAGCTGTCTGCCAATCGGAAGGCCAGCAGCACTGCAGTACTGACAGCGCCATTGGGAGTGGTGGCCACTCCGAATATTACAGGAGGCTTGTGGAGGACAAGATGTTGGAGACCTCAGGACTCAGGTAAGTGGGGTCGGGGTCGGCTTGGTCAGTCAGGCAGGCCCCGGTGAGGGGTTGAGTGGTGTTGGTGATGGTTGGGATGGCCTTCTTGCAGTGGGGGGCAGCCATCACCACCATGGATTGTCCCCAAAGGGGCATTCCCCACCCTGCTGGGACCTGGTGGTGCCCCCACGTGGTGCCAGGTCACTCCGACTTCAATAAAATCAGAGCGGAGGTGAGAGGCTGCCCTTGGGGGCCAGGATAACATCAGGCACACCACCAGATGCCACTCCTTGCCATTTTGTGCCCCACCCCCGCCACTGTTCCCATCTCCAAGGGCAGGATAAAATCCTGCTCAATGTAATTAAGCCCATTTCTTCCTACCATCAGTACTGGATGATTATGTAATTTAATTGAATGAAAAATCTTGTTACTTTCAAAGATTTACATACATATAACACCTGAACCAAAATGCTTACAAGTTTAATTTATTATGTTTACTTTGAGATTGAATGATTTATTATTACATTTACATGAAATTTGATTTTTTTCTCCTTGCTCTTCAAACTTCATGTTGATATTACTCCCTTGATTGGCGGGAGAGGATCAGGGATTAAAAGTTAAAAATTGGGAAATGCATGCTCAACTCAACATGTATGCACCTGTGGTCATTTTTATGGTGGTGTGTTGTGAGGTGTGCCTGTTTCCCATCTTGCAGAGGCAGGGCACTTCATCATAATATTTAATCAGGCTGCTATAGTGCAGTTGGGAGCCAGATTTAATTTAACAGCTGCTGTGCATGTTTCCCAGGGCTCATGAGTAACTGAGTGAAGAAACGGAGAGTGCCAGTGGAACTATACCTGGCCAATGAGTCAATGCCTTCCTAAGCGAGGGAAAAGCTGCTGAGTTGAGTAAAATTACCTTAGTGGAAAGTATAGGGTAATGGATTACTAAGGATAGTTTGTTGATTTTTACAAAGAATTGTATTGGCTTTATGTCAACATAAATGCCGCACTCTCTGACCTGCCCCAATCGCTGTAATGCTCAATCTCCAGCCTGCCCTGATCTCCCATGTTGTACATTACGAATGACTTCTTCACATCACCTCAACTCACAAGTGTACCATTCACACATATGCTGCCATAAAGCCAACTTAATTCTTTGTAAAAACTTGAAACTTAGCCTTAGTTATCCATGACCCGATATATTTCTACCAAGGTAATTGGTTCAGTATAATTTTATTCAAATCAGCAACTCTCCCTCCTCTTATGAAGGCATGGACTCTTTGGTCGGATATGGCTCCACTCAGATATTCATGTACAAGCTTGGGCTGGGATTATCAGCAACTAACTTGAGTGATGGCATCATAACCAAACCCAGTTCCATTCCAACTGACCATCAATACTTGCACACTAAAATAAAAGTAAAATACTGCGGATGCTGGAAATCTGAAATAAAAACAAGAAATGCTGGAACCACTCAGCAGGTCTGGCAGCATCTGTGGAAAGAGAAGCAGAGTTAACGTTTCGGGTCAGTGACCCTTCATCGGAACGCACTGACCCGAAACGTTAACTCTGCTTCTCTTTCCACAGATGCTGCCAGACCTGCTGAGTGGTTCCAGCATTTCTTGTTTTTATTATCAATACTTGCACATTTGCTGTCGGGGTTTCTGGACAGCAGTTGGTGCGCAAAACCAGAATGTTTTCTTCCCTGTCCTTATTTCTGATGCTAGAAACAATTTTAGGAGCTTCACTGTCTCTGCAGCAATAAACAGCTGCCCTGACACAGACAGGGACATTCCTGATCTATATGATTCCGCTACTTAGTGGATAAACACAATGAACAATGGGAGAAGTTAGTTTATTTTTTAATTTCACATAATTACAGAAAAATACATAAAACAGCATGCCTGCATTATTGCCAAGCAGATGGGAGTTATAAAATGCCTTTGATAGTTAGGAATAGCTCAGCCTACACCATTGCAGATGCAATCAAATTAAATGACAACAGACAGTGACAACCAGACTTCTAAATCTGGAAACTGAGCTCCAGGCATATTGATAATGAAGCTGACATTGTACAAGGGAAATAGTGCCGTCATTCTGAATGATCATTGCCATGAAGTGAGATGACACAAATCACAGAATGCTATTCTTCACAAGCCACTTTGCCATGACCCTGTTCCTACGAATATCGAGATGAAATGTTAGTCAAGGCTCTTGTCACAAAAGAGAGAACATAAACAAAGGAGTCACCTTGGATCCAGCCTACCTATTTCAAAGTGGCAGGTGCAACATCAGCATGGGAAAAATCCTTGGAACAGGCTGCTTGAATACCTTGAACACAAAATGCAAAATACTGCAGATGCTGGAAATCGAAAACAAAAATACAATACGCTGTGTCAGCATTTGTGGAGAGGACAAATAAGTTAATGTAGACTCTCTACATCTGAAACATTGTGGAAACATTAATGACGTCCCAAAGCTTGCCAGACAGAGGCATGTTACTGGCTTGAATTTGGGCTACTTACCTCTCTCTCAGATAAATCTCAGGCAGCAAGGGAAGGACAATGTGAGGGAAGCAGTTGTGAAGGGGGAGCAAGCAAGCGTCACTATCAGCCCTCAGACAAAGTTGAAGTTGTACAACACATGGATCCTACAAGTTAATGTACAAGGAGCATGTATCCCTTTTGGGAGACACAAATATACTAAATACATAATACAGCATAAACACTGCTTCAGCTGCAGATCAACAAGTAACTTATTACAGTAAGTATTTTTATATCTTAGCTGCTTAGGATGTCATGAAAATTAAATGTTTGTGGATTGGGGGGGTTGTGCTGTGGAACTGGGAGAAGCACTCCTGCTCCACAGGGAGATTTTTTTTTGAAAAACTTCTCTTTTTGATGGGTGACACTCTTTATGCCACTGGAGTAGAGCTATGCAGCGGCACTAGGATGTGGACTCTTCGGTGAGCTGCTTCATGAACAATCCTGTCCGGTAAATGCCCATGGTGCCAGTCTTTGAGCCAGTGTTTCCAAGTGTAAAGTTGAGTGAGGTCTCCTGTTGCATTGTGCTGGCCTCTTCTTCTGCTTCCTGAGGGCTAAGTACAGCTTCTGGAGCTGAAATAGAAGAAAGGGGTGCTAGCATTTAGTGGCACACAGACAAGCAAAGACAGATGTTTGGCTTCTGAAAACAGCAACAATTTGTAAGGATGAAATTTAAGTCTGAAGAGAAGGAGGGGAAGATAGTTTCAAATGCTGCAGGATTTTTCCTTCAACCTTCCGAAATGCCACACTCATTATACAGTCACTGCCAACCAAGCCCATTGCCAAATCTTCAAGTAGACACAACATTGGGGTGAATCATAATATTCTTTCTGTGGCTGCCTGTTCCTATTACTGTACTCATGCTTGGTCTACAAGGAACGAAGGAAGTGTGACAGTGTTAGAGTATTTTTTTTATTTGTTCATGGGATTTGGGCATCGCTTATTGCCCATCCCTAATTGCCTTTGAGAAGGTGGTGCTGAGCTGCCTTCTTGAACCACTGCAGTCCACGTGGGGTAGGTATAGCCAAAGTGCTGTTAGAATTAGAATTAGAATTAGAATTAGAATATTACAGCGCAGTACAGGCCCTTCAGCCCTCGATGTTGCGCCAACCTGTGAAACCATCTGACCTACACTATTCCATTTTCATCCAAATGTCTATCCAATGACCACTTAAATTCCCTTAAAGTTGGCGAGTCTACTACTGTTGCAGGCAGGGTGTTCCACGCCCCTACTTGCAGGCAGGGCGTTCCACGCCCCTACTACTCTCTGAGTAAAGAAACTACCTCTGACATCTGTCCTATATCTATCACCCCTCAACTTAAAGCTATGTCCCCTCGTGTTTGCCATCACCATCCGAGGAAAACGACTCTCACTATCCACCCTATCTAACCCTCTGATTATCTTATATGTCTCTATTAAGTCACCTCTCCTCCTCCTTCTCTCCAACGAAAACAACCTCAAGTCCCTCAGCCTTTCCTCGTAAGACCTTCCCTCCATACCAGGCAACATCCTAGTAAATCTCCTCTGCACCCTTTCCAAAGCTTCCACATCCTTCCTATAATGCGGTGACCAGAACTGCACGCAATACTCCAGGTGCGGTCTCACCAGAGTTTTGTACAGCTGCAGCATGACCTCGTGGCTCCGAAACTCGATCCCCCTACTAATAAAAGCTAACACACCATATGCCTTCTTAACAGCCCTATTAACCTGGGTAGCAACCTTCAGGAATTTATGTACCTGGACACCAAGATCTCTCTGTTCATCTACACTACCAAGAATCTTCCCATTAGCCCAGTACTCTGCATTCCTGTTACTCCTTCCAAAGTGAATCACCTCACACTTTTCCGCATTAAACTCCATTTGCTATCTCTCAGCCCATCTCTGCAGCCTATCTATGTCCCTCTGTACCCTACAACATCCTTCGGCACTATCCACAACTCCACCGACCTTAGTGTCATCCGCAAATTTACTAACCCACCCTTCTACACCCTCTTCCAGGTCATTTATAAAAATGACTAACAGCAGTGGCCCCAAAACAGGTCCTTGCGGTACACCACTAGTAACTAAACTCCAGGATGAACATTTGCCATCAATCACCACCCTCTGTCTTCTTTCAGCTAGCCAATTTCTGATCCAAAGCTCTAAATCACCTTCAACCCCATACTTCCGTATTTTCTGCAATAGCCTACCGTGGGGAACCTTATCAAACGCCTTACTGAAATCCATATACACCACATCCACTGCTTTACCCTCATCCACCTGTTTGGTCACATTCTCGAAAACTCAATAAGGTTTGTGAGGCACAACCTACCCTTCACAAAACCGTGCTGGCTATCGCTAATGAACTTATTCTTTTCTAGATGATTATAAATCCTGTCTCTTATAACCTTTTCCAACATTTTACCCACAACCGAAGTAAGGCTCACAGGTCTATAATTACCAGGGCTGTCTCTACTCCCCTTCTTGAACAAGGGGACAACATTTGCTATCCTTCAGTCTTCCGGCACTATTCCTGTCGACAATGACGACATAAAGATCAAGGACAAAGGCTCTGCAATCTCCTCCCTAGCTTCCCAGAGAATCCTAGGATAAATCCCATCTGGCCCAGGGGACTTATCTATTTTCACACTTTCCAAAATTGCTAACACCTCCTCCTTGTGAACCTCAATCCCATCTAGCCTAGTAGCCTGAATCTCAGTATTCTCCTCGACAACATTTTCTTTCTCTACTGTAAATACTGACGAAAAATATTCATTTAACGCTTCCCCTATCTCCTCTGATTCCACACACAACTTCCCACTACTATCCTTGATTGGCCCTAATCTAACTCTAGTCATTCTTTTATTCCTGATATACCTATAGAAAGCCTTAGGGTTTTCCCTGATCCTATCCGCCAATGACTTCTCGTGTCCTCTCCTTGCTCTTCTTAGCTCTCCCTTTAGATCCTTCCTGGCTAGCTTGTAACTCTCAAGCGCCCGAACTGAGCCTTCACGTCTCATCCTAACATAAGCCTTCTTCTTCCTCTTGACAAGCGCTTCAACTTCTTTAGTAAACCACGGCTCCCTCGCTCGACAACTTCCTCCCTGCCTGACAGGTACATACTTATCAAGGACACGCAGTAGCTGCTCCTTGAATAAGCTCCACATTTCGATTGTTCCCATCCCCTGCAGGTTCCTTCCCCAACCTACGCATCCTAAATCTTGCCTAATCGCATCATAATTTCCTTTCCCCCAGCTATAATTCTTGCCCTGCGGTATATACCTGTCCCTGCCCATCGCCAAGGTAAACCTAACCGAATTGTGATCACTATCACCAAAGTGCTCACCTACATCTAAATCTAACACCTGGCCGGGTTCATTACCCAGTACCAAATCCAATGTGGCATCGCCCCTGGTTGGCCTGTCTACATACTGTGTCAGAAAACCCTCCTGCACACACTGGACAAAAACTGACCCATCTAAAATACTCGAACTATAGTATTTCCAGTCAATATTTGGAAAGTTAAAGTCCCCCATAACAACTACCCTGTTACTCTCGCCCCTGTCGAGAATCATCTTCGCTATCCTTTCCTCTACATCTCTGGTACTATTCGGAGGTCTATAAAAGACTCCCAACAGGGTGACCTCACCTCTCCTGTTTCTAACCTCGGCCCATACTACCTCAGTAGACGAGTCCTCAAACGTCCTTTCTGTCGCTGTAATACTCTCCTTGATTAACAATGCCACACCCCCCCCTCTTTTACCATCTTCTCTGTTCTTACTGAAACATCTAAATCCCGGAAACTGCAACATCCATTCCTGCCCCTGCTCTACCCATGTCTCCGAAATGGCTACTACATCGAGATCCCAGGTACCAACCCATGCTGCAAGCTCACCCACCTTATTCCGGATGCTCCTGGCGTTGAAGTAGACACACCTTAAACCAGGTTCTTGGTTGCCAGTGCCCTCTTGCGTCCTTGGAACCTTATCCCTGACCTCACTACTCTCAACATCCTGTACACTGGCACTACAATTTACGTTCCCATTCCCCTGCTGAATTAGTTTAAACCCCCCCGAAGAGCACTAGCAAATCTCCCCCCCAGGATATTGGTACCCCTCTGGTTCAGGTGAAGACCATCCTGTTTGTAGAGGTCCCACCTACCCCAGAAAGAGCCCCAATTATCCAGGAAACCAAAACCCTCCCTCCTGCACCATCCCTGCAGCCACGTGTTCAACTCCTCTCTCTCCCTATTCCTCGCTTCGCTATCACGTGGCACGGGCAACAACCCAGAGATAACAACTCTGTTTGTTCTCGCTCTAAGCTTCCACCCTAGCTCCCTGAATTTCTGTCTTAAATCCCCATCTCTCTTCCTACCTATGTCGTTGGTGCCTATGTGGACCACGACTTGGGGCTGCTCCCCCTCCCCCCTAAGGATCCCAAAAACACGATGCGAGACATCACGAACCCTGGCACCTGGGAGGCAACACACCAACTGTGAGTCTCTCTCGTTCCCACAGAACCTCCTATCTGTTCCCCTAACTATGGAGTCCCCAATGACTAATGCTCTGCTCCTCTTCCCCCTTCCCTTCTGAGCAACAGGGACAGACTCTGTGCCAGATACCTGTACCCCATTGCTTACCCCTGGTAAGTCGTCCCAGGGAGTGTAAGGAAGGGAGTTCCAGGATTTTGACCCAGCAACTGTAAAGAAATGGCGATATAGTTCCAAGTCAGGATGGTGTGTGACTGGGAAGGGAACTTGCAATGTTGGTGTTCTCATGAATCTGCTGGCCTGTCCTTCTAGGTGGTAGAGTTTGCAGGTTTGGAAGATGCTGTCTAAGGAGCTTTAGTGTGTTGCTACAGTGCATCTTGTAGATGATACACACTGCTGCCACTGTGCATCGGTGGTGGAGGGACTGAATATTTATAAATGGGGTGCCAATCAAGCGGGCTGCTTTGTCCGAGATGGGGTTCAGCTTCTTGAGTATTGTTGGAGCTGCACCAATCCAGTCAAGTGGAGAGTATTCCATCACACTCCTGACTTGTGCCTTGTAGATTGTGGATGGGCTTTGGGGAGTCAGGAGGTGAGTTACTCGCTGCAGGATTCCTAGTCTCTGACCTGCTCTTGTAGTCATGGTATTTATATGGTTACTCCAGTTCAGTTTCTGGTCTGGTAACCCCCAGGATGTTGTTAGTGGGGGACTCAGCAATCGTAATGCCACTGAATGTCAAGGGGAGATGGTTAGATTCTCTCTTGTTGGAGATGGTCATTGCCTGGCACTTGTGTGGCGCGAATGTCACTTGCCACTCATCAGCCCAAGCCTGAATATTGTCCAGGTCTTGCTGCATTTCTACATGGACTGCTTCAGTATCAAAGGAGTCGATAATGGTGCTGAACATTGTGCAATCATCAGCGAACATCCCCACTTCTGATCTGATGATTGAAGGAAGGTCATTGATGAAGCAGCTGAAGATGGTTGGGCCTAGGACATGACCCTTAGACACTCCTGCAGTGATGTCCTGGAGCTGAGATCATTGACCTCCAAAAACCACAGCCATCTTCCTTTGCGCTAGGTATGATTTGAACCAGCAGAGATTTTTCCCCGATTCTCATTGACTCCAGTTTTGCTACAGCTCCTTGATGCCGTACTCGGTCAAATTCTGCCTTGATGTCAAGGGCAGTCACTCTCACCTCACCTCTGGAGTTCAGCTCTTTTGTCCATGTTTGAACTAAGGCTCTAGTGAGATCAGGAGCTGAATGTCCCTGGCGAAACCCAAACTGGGCATCACTGAGCAGGTTATTGCCAAACAAGTGCCACTTGATGGCACTGTTGACAACATCTTCCATCACTTTACTGATAATTGGGAGTAGACTGATGGGGCGGAAATTGGCTGGGTTGGATTTGTCCTGCTTTTTGTTTACAGGACATACCTGGGCAATTTTTCACATTGTCGGGTAGATGCCAGTGTTGTAGCTGTACTGGAACAGCTTGGCTAGGGACGCAGCAAGTTCTGGAGGACTGGTCTTCAGTACAGTTGCCGAAATATTGTCAGGTCCCATAGTCTTTGCAGTATCCAGTGACTTTAGTTATTTCTTGATATCACGCGGAGTGAATCGAATTGGCTGAGGACTGGCATCTGTGATGCTGGGGACTTCAGGAGGAGGCCGAGATGGATCATAAACTCGGCACTTCTGGTTGAAGATTGTTGCAAATGCTTCAGCTTTATCTTTTGCACTGATGTGCTGGGCTCCCCCATCATTGAGGATGGGGATATTTGTGGAGGCATCTCCTCCAGTTAGTTGTTTAATTATCCACCACCATTCACGGCTGGATGTGGCAGGACTACAGAGCTTAGATCTTATTGGTTGGTTATGGGATCGCTTAGCTCTATCTATCGCATGCTGCTATGCTGCTTGGCATGCAAGTAGTCCGAGGTTGTAGCTTCACCAGGTTGACACCTCATTTTGAGGTATGCCTGGTGCTATTTCTGGCATGCCCTCCTGCATTCTTCATTGAACCAGGGTTGGTCTCCCGGCTTGATGGTAATGGTAGAGTGGGGGGTATGCCGGGCCATGAGGTGACAGATTGTGGTTGAGTATAATTCTGCTGCTACTGATGGTCTACAGTGCCTCATGGATGCCCAGTTTTCCATTGCTAGATTAGTTCGAACTCTATCCCATTTAACACTGTGGTAATGCCACACAACATGATGGAGGGTGTCCTCAATGTGAAGACGGGACTTTGTCTCCACATGGACTGTGCCGTGCTCACTCCTCCCAGTATTGTCAAGGACAGATGCAACTGCGGCAGGCAGATTGGTGAGGATGAGGTCAAGTATATTTTTCCCTCTTGTTGGTTCTCACACCACCTGCCGCTTACCCAGTCTGGCAGCTATGTCCTTTCGGACTCAAACAGCTCAGTCAGAAGTGGTACCACCGAACCACTCTTGGTGATGAACATTGATGTCCCCCACCCAGAGTACCTTCTGCGCCCTTATCACCCTCAGTGCTTCCTCCAAGTGGTGTTCAACATGGAGAAGCACTGATTTATCAGCTGAGAGGGAGGGGTTGGGGCGGTAAGTGATAAGAGGCAGTAAGAGGTTTCCTTGCCCATATTTAACCTGATGCCATGAAACTTCATGAGGTATGGAGTCAATGTTGAGTCATTGGGATGTTCGAGATGTCAGGACATGCATGTAAAGGTAGAATATGCTTCTTGGTGTGTGAAAGTGACAGAGGTATGAAGAGGTGAAGGAAGTAATAGTGAGGAGAGTAGCAGATTAAGAGTGCTACAGTAGGAACAGAAGGAAATTGTAACAAAAGGTGCTGCAGTGATTCACTGAGAGTGCTAGTAATCAGGGGAAGGAAGGGTTATGAGTGCTGGGACTACAGTTATAGAGTCATAGAGTCGTACAGCACAGAAACAGGCCCTTCGGCCCACTGCGTCCATGCCGACCATAATGCCCATTTATACTAATCCCATCTGCCTGCATTAATTCCATATCCCTTTATGCCTTGCTCATTCAAGTACCTTTCCAGATGCCTCTTAAATGTCACGACTGTTCTTGCCTCCACCACCTCCTCAGGCAGATCATTCCAGATACCCACTATTCTTTGTGTGAAAAAGTTACCCCTTTGATCCCTCCTCCCTCTCACCTTAAATCTATGCCCTCTAGTTTTAGTCACCCCTACCATGGGAAACAGACTCTGGCTATCTACCCTATCTGTGCCTCTCATAATTTTATATACCTCTATCATATCCCCTCTCAGCTTCCTTCGCTCCAGGCAAAACAAACCCAGCTTATCCAATCTCTCTTTATAACTCAAGCCCTCGAAACCAGGCAACATCCTTGTGAATCTTTTCTGCATCCTCTCTAGCTTAATCACATCTTTCCTGTAGTGCGGCGACCAGAACTGCACACAGTACTCCAAATGCGGCCTAACCAACGTCATGTACAACTGTAACATGATGTCCCAACTCTTGTACTCAATGCCTCGGCCAATGAAGGCAAGCATGCCATATGCCTTCTTCACACCCTGTCTACCTGTATTGCCACTTTCAGGGAACTATGTACTTGCACCCCAAGGTCTCTCTGCTCAACAACACTCCCCAGGGCCCTGCCATTCACTGTATATGTACTGCCCTGGTTTAACTTTCCAAAATGCATCACTTCACACTTGTCTGCGTTAAATTCCATTTGCCAATCCCTTGCCCACTTTCCCAGTAGATCTTTATCCTGTTGTAACCGTAGACAACCTTCTTCACTGTCCACCAATTTTGGTGTCATCTGCAAACATACTAATCATGCCCTTTACATTCACATCCAAGTCATTAATATATATGACAAACAACAGAGGGCCCAGCACCGATCCCTGCGGCACACCACTGGTCACCGGCCTCCAATCTGAAAAACAACCCTCCACTACCACCCTCTGCCTCCTATCACCAAGCCAATTTTGTATCCAATTTGCCAGCTCACCCTGGATCCCATGTGTTCGAACCTTCTGGACCAGCCTACTATGCGGGACCTTGTCAAAGGCCTTGCTAAAGTCCATGTAGACAACATCTATCGCCCTGCCCTCGTCAATCCTCTTGGTCACCTCCTCAAAAAACTCAATCAAATGTGTGAGATATGATTTCCCACGCACAAAGCCATGCTGACTATCCCTAATCAGACCACGCCTTTCCAGATGCATATCAATCCTGTCTCTCAGAATCCCTTCCAATAACTTTCCCACCACTGATGTAAGGCTCACCGGCCTGTAGTTCCCTGGCTTATCCCTGCTCCCCTTCTTAAATAAAGGCACAACATTAGCCATCCTCCAGTCTTCCGTACTTCACCCGTGGCTAACGATGATACAAAAATCTCTGCCAGGGCCCCAGCAATCTCCTCCCTTGCTTCCCATAGCATCCTAGGATAAACCTGTTCAGGCCCTGGGGATTTATCCACCTTAATGCGCTTCAGAACCTCCAACACCTCCTCCTTTGTAATGTTGATATACTCCAGGATATTGGTGTTCCCTCCCTTGAACTCACTAGCTTCCATGACCTTCTCCACGGTAAATACGGACGAGAAATATTCATTTAAGACCTCGCCCATTTCCTGTGGCTCCACACATAGATTGCCACACTGATCCTTAAGGGGACCAACTCTGTTGGTGCACGGTGAAGCAGAGAATAATGGCAGATATGATTTCGGGGGCTTACCTTAACTGCCTTTGTGAGGTCATTGAACCTTTTCCTATACTGCTGCCATGTCCTGGAGGCAATGCATCTGGCACTGATGTGCTTTACCAGTTCTGCCCAGTCAGGCATGCTGCTTGCCAGGATATCTTTCTGCTGCTTGGTGGATAGAAGGTGTCCCTTCCCCCACAGACCTCCTCTCCCAAAACTTCCAATACAGCATCAGAAAACTAGAGGGTCCTTGCAGCTACTGCTGTGTCTAACATAATGCATAATGTTCAGGAACAGTTGCCTGCAGCCAATGTGCACCTCACCATTGAGAGGTGTAGACTGCCTTTAAATGGCAACAGCAATGTGCAAAATTGACTTGACCGATTGTGCGAACTGCCAATGAACAGCACGAGGCATGCAAGCAGCCTGCATATTTTATTTAAATTAGTAAGGAGGATGAATTTTGGACTTCTTTGGGGCATATGATTGGGCACATGCTCCAGACATGGCATCCATTCTGCAGACGAAAATGGACTTACAGTAATTTCTACACCACTGTGTTTAGCTGACATATGTGTAAGTAAGGCTACTGCAACGAGGAACAAAGACACTGAAGACTGGTCTCTCAATATTAACTTTATATGCCTAGGTTTTAGACGTGTATATCAGAAAGATATTGTCAATTTAGCTTCAATTGCACACAAATGCAGTTTTGTCATATGTAGATGGGATTCTGTTCTTAAAATGTTCGGTGACAAAACAAATCCATTCAGAAAGGAGAGCTGGGGCCAGGTTTTTACAGTGCTTTGGGGATGAGCATGAATACAGGACCGGACTGAAGATCGTGTTCCAGGAAGGCATCTCTGAATTCTGATGTCTCAAGGACCCGCTCCAATTTTCAATGTGAGACTGGGGGGAGGGAGTTGGAACCCACTCTTTTCCAACTAACTGGCTCTTAAGCTCCTTGAGGAAGTTGTTAATGGGCTGGGGAGCGGGTATCTTGCATTGGATCCTGCGCAGTACATCTCATTTGGTTGTATGACCACTTTCCTGCACGGTTAGGTTGCTGGCCCTCCAAGGTGCTGCCTGCTCGCTTCTGTAAGGCAGTGGCAGGCCCCATCATGGATACCGTCTGCCTTTGCCACTTGCGGTCTGCAGGCATCTCCCACCTTCTGGTAACACTCAGCATTACCAATTGGGCACTCAACTCACATCTGGCCCAATTAGGACATTTACATTTAAAGATAGTATCACATGAGCGACACAGAAGTGGCAAGGGGCCGGGCCCAAAAATTATCTGGGGGTCAGTTTCCCCATCCAAATTGAAAATCAAGCCCCTGGAATTATTAATTTCCACACTGGATGAATCTAAGTTCTAGAAAATTAGACATAATGTCCATTCTTGTGGACATTCAGTCACGGAAGGATAGCAGGTACTTTGAGGTCACTTGATTATTTTTCCTCTAAGGAATCCTCACAGAGTAGGGTTGAGGAAAGGTCTTACAGCCAAGAAACTCCTCCTGAAACAAATACACTTAAAAATAAACTTTAATCAATTTTTTTGAGAAAACTGTCAATCACCTGCTTTAACTTTTCCCCTATGACTCGACATCTGCTCCTTTGTATCATTTCCTCTCTAAATACCATCTCGTTCTACATGACAAGTAGAAATCCAAGTTGTTGTCTTTGGAAGTCAGCCTATAATGAAGATGTCTTCAGAGGGTTTGAACAGGATGAACTACCTCTATTTGTGGGTGAAAAATCAAGGTTTAAACAAATGCCTGAAAAAGTGCAATTATATACAAAGAAATACATTAATTTAAGAGTTGCTGTTACGAATGGCACATCGAATGTAAATCTTGGGATTTTGATTTTTCAAAAAGCAATTGACTAATTTATGGATATTTATCTGACCTTTGCATCAGGAAAAGCTTTCATTAAAGATTGTTGTAATAATCTCAAAATGCTTGATTATAGAGTTCATGAATAGCTGATTGAACAAACTAAAATTAAAATTAGTATTAACAGCTTTTCAAGAGCAAAGAAAAAACTCATTATCACCAGGATGCTTTTCAACCATTAACAATACTTACTAATTTATTTCATCTTCTCTCCTACGGTTTTCTGCTGATTATGTCTTGTGTTTATGGGTATGGGTTTCTAGGTTTCTCAAATTTAAAGAAAATCATAATCTGTTTCCCTTCAAAGTTTCTGAGGTACGCAGTAATGTGATACTTTCCTCTATGGCAGCATTTCTGTTTGGAATGTCATTTTTATTTGTGCATACTACTTGATTTGCTATGGAATTCAGAGAATTAAGAACATAGAATGTAGGAAATAAAAGCAGGAATAGGACATATGGGCCCTTGAACCTGCTCCGCCATTTAATAAGGTCATGGCTGATCCTGGACTTCAACTCCAAAAATCTGTTAATTCCAAAGATTCACAACTCGCTGAATGAAGAAATTGCTCCCGATCTTAGTCTGAAATGGCTGTTCCCTTATCCTGAGACTATGCCCCTCAGTTCTAGACTCTCCAGGCATATAAATATGGCTAAAAGAGCAGGTCAGAGGCTAGGAATCCTGCAGCGAGTAACTCATCTCCTGACTCCCCAAAGCCTGTCCACCATCTACAAGGCACAAGTCAGGAGTGTGATGGAATACTCTCCACTTGTCTGGATGGGTGCAGCTCCAACAACACTCAAGAGGCTCGACATCATCCAGGACAAAGCAGCCCACTTGATTGGCACCCCATTCACAAACATTCACTCCCTCCACCACCGACGCACAGTGGCAGCAGTGTGTACCATCTACAAGATGCACTGCAGCAACGCACCATGGCTGCTTAGACAGCACCTTCCATACCTGCGACCTCTACCAACTAGAAGGACAAGGGCAGCAAATGCATTTGAATGCCACCACCTGCAAGTTCCCCTCCAAGTCACACACCATCCTGACTTAGAACTATATTGCCGTTCCTTCACTGTCGCTGGGTCAAAATCCTGGAAATCCCTTCCTAACAGCACTGTGGGTATACCTACTCCACATAGACTGCAGCGGTTCAAGAAGGCAGCTCACCACCACCTTCTCAAGGGCAATTAGGGGTGGGCCATAAATGCTGGCCTAGCCAGCGAAGCCCACATCCCATGAATGAATAAAAAAAAATGAAACAACCACTCAGCATCTACCCTGTCAAGCCCTTTCAGAATGTTATATGTTTCAATGAGATCACCTCTCATTCTTCTAAACTCCGGAGTGCATCGGCCCATTCTACTCAATGACCTGGATTTTGTTCTCCTCCCAATGTCGAGTTCTGTGGCGGGGGAGCCAGAAAATCGGAGTGGCAGTGACCCACCATGGAACCTGATGTTAGGATTGCCTGGCCCGATCTTCCTGGTGGTGGGGAAAATCCGTGGCAGCCCCTCCGCCACTCTGCGATGGGACCCGAGTTTGCATTTTTAAATTACATATTTGCATTAATTAAAATGTAATTTGCAGCAATCTTACCTTCAGTTCCCGATCTTCAGTGCGATGGGTGGCACTCACACGTCTTTCCTTTCCCATCCAGGGAAAGCTGGTGCCACCGGGGAAGGGGTCAACTCTGTGTTGTGTTGTGCTGTTTGTAGGGCTGGCAGCTTTTTAAAAATGGTGCCAGCACCTGCTTCTTCAGCAGGTCATCCGTGAATGGCCTAGCTGAGGCAACCCCCCCACCCACCCACCCCCCCCCCCCACATGATGGTGGGGGGCACTGCCATGAATATTCAAAGTGCCCACCAGATGCAAGATCACGGCGGTGGGAAAACAAGATCCAGCCTAATGTCTCCTCATAGGACAACTCTGTCATCCCAGGAATCTAGGAAACCTTCATTGCAACTGCTGAGGCAAGTATATTCTTCCTTTGGTACAGAGACTAAAAGTGTACCTAGTACTCTATTGTGATCACACCAAAGTTCTGTCCAATTGCAGCAAGACTTCCTTACTCTTATACTCTAATACCCTTGCAATAAAGGCTAACATGCCACTTGCCTTCCTCATTGCTTGCTGTACCTGCATGCTAGCTTTCTGTGTTTCTTGTACAGGGACAAGAAAAGACAAAGTCTAGCTCTCAGTTGAACTGAGGTAGACGATGGTTATATAATTGGGCCAGAGCATATAGATTTACTTCAATTGCTATATTAAAGTCTGTTACTTTGTATATTGCTATTATAAATTCTTAAATCCACATTTTTAATGGAAACTACCTAAATAAACTTGTCACACTGTAATTACACTATTCCATCAGTGGTGGTACCACAGTGGATGTAAAAGCTTAAAATGGTAAATTTGATAGGAAGTTCATGCAGATGTAAGATTTTATATATAATGGACTGATATATGAGCATACCTATATATAAAAAAATTACATATCATGCTTCTCGTAATATTGTATGTCAATATTGACAATGAAAACCTACTCGATAAACATTGATAATCAAATTCTGAATGTAAACATTTTATAATTGGCAAACTATATATAAACATGTCATTGTCACACTTTGGGCTGGATTTTACGTTGGGCAGCCAGGAGCTGGCAACTAACATGAATGTCGATGGGGAACTCGCTTCCGCATAGCTTGGGGATCCAACCTGCATTTTACGGGCCCCCAGCCTTTAACTTTTCCAAGGCGGGACATCCAATGAGGAAGTCCCACCTCATTGAGCTGCCGACCGATCAGCAGGCCGGCAGCTCTTAGTCCCAGCAGTGCCACCGGGAACAGTGGCCACTGCTGGGACAGCCGAGCCGACAGTAGATGAAGACATAGAACCAAGATTTAAGGTGAGTTTTGGTTGCCTCGCTGGGGTAATCAATCGGGCCATGGCGAGGCAAGGGTGGTCGTTTGGGTGGAAGGGAGGGCGTGTTGGGTTCTGGGGATGGTTGGGGAAGCGGGAACGGCTCTCAATCGGGCACCCTGTGCCTGATTTTCAGGGCCCATCCCTGGAGCACTGAGAGGTAGCCAGCTTTTACCAGGCGGCCTTTCTCAGCTCCAGGACGTCTGCTTGCCACGTTTAAAATCCCGTGGAGGTGGGCGAGGCCCTTAAGTGGCCATTAATTGGCCAAAATTCCGGCCTCTGTTGCTGAACCAATTGAGTTACTGAAAATGCTTTTTGGAAAACATTTAATCTGCCAATATTTTCCTCATTAATTGAAATTTTTTATGTCTCAATTAAGGCTTTTAATAAACAAAAAAAATACACATTTCACAATAACATGATTAAATGGATCCATTCAATCATTTGTTGCCTTTTAATTCCTTCATTAAAAGCCTAGACTGCCTGAAGCAATTGCTCTGTAATCATGTAAAATTTAAATTAAGTCTTCTTTAAAATAGACACGTGTATGTGAGTGAGAGAGAGAGTAGGGGGCCCAAATTGGATAGATCCTGAAAACAGGTGAGGGGATCATGATGCACGATTAATCTGCATCTGTTGATTGAAATGCAGCCAGCACACCAACTTCATGCTGCCTGAGCATTAGAATGATTGCTGCATTCAGCCAGTGTTAACCGCACTGTTTATCAGCTGTGTGCTTCAGCAGGGGGCCCAAAATCTTAACTTCCTACCACCACTTAAAGCTATTCTGCATTGCATAAAGTTTGCATGCAATGCTTAAAGGAGAGGATCATTGTGGCTGGCACAAGTGTTGGCATTTGTTCAGGAAGTGAATTTGACTTGGGAAACAGTGAAGAGTAGCACAACATAGGAGAGAGTGGGTTCCAAGATTTTCAGTTGCTGCATTAGAGGCCTTGGTGGAGGAGGTGGAAAGTGAGAGAGATGTTCTGTATCCACAGTAGGCCCACCAGACACACATTCAAAAGTAAGTGGGAGCAGATAGCTGTGGTGGTGAATGCCAGGAGTCCAGTTCCGACGACCTAGATACAGTACCACAAGAAGTTCAATGACCTCACACGAGTGGTGAAAGTTATATTCCTTATTCTACCGACTGCACCACAAGCCTCAGACACTCCTCAATTTATCACATCCTCATCACTCACTTGCCAACAATCTCTATCAATCAGGACTCATACTGAACACTCATATGCTTCACCTCAGCCTCACACACGTACCAATGTTGCACCCACATCTCACAGCTTGCACACACTGCCAGCTATTCAATCATGACAGCCACATCAGCCAAACAGATTATACAACATTCACTGACACACTTCCTCTATCTTGTTGAAAAAAGTGATCCAAAATTGGAGGCAATAACACGTAACTGGAGAGGAAAAGGCAGGCCTGCATGTCCTAAACTCCATGGAGGAGATGGTGCTGGCCATTATTGGCATGGCAATCGCTGAGTCTGTGATTAGAAGCTGAATCAATTGAAGATGATGGTAGCCTCATACCTAATCCTCCTTCTCATACCCTACTTTCTCCTCATCCCACAATCGCTCTGACTTACAAGCTACAGATGGTGTAAGTATGCACCTCTTATATTCCTCCTCTGTCCTCACCACAACCGTATCTTTGTGCTATTCTCCTTCTGGATTTCTAAGAAGTTCAACCTGTGCAGGTAGTGGAGGAACAGCAAGGAGACATTGAGGCTGAAGAGATGTAGTTACTCGATTTCGCACTCGCAGCCACCAGCTCAGATATCGACAATGTGCATAATTTAGAAGATAGCATAGAGGCAGGATCTGCGGAGGGTGATGTCACACACAAATTCTGTTGAAGAGGACTCAGATGAGGACTTCGAGAACTAAAGTTGAGAGCTGATAGGCATGCACAACAAAATGCTTGTGCATTCGGAAACCTGAAAGCCTGTGGTCACTGTCAAGGAACATGATGATGTTCAGCACCAGTTTGGCACAGGGCTTTGCCCAGAGCTTGGAACTGATTTTTTTCCAGCATGGAAGTGGTGACCAACTCCATTAGCACACTTGTGGAGCCAACCATGATGCAGCGTCTGATTGCAGATGTCTCAGCTTCCATTGCAACACAAGCAGCTTCTGCTAGAAGCCTGAGCTGCAGTGGAAGCTCAGACTGAAGTTGTGCAGAGTCAGATTACTGCCATGCAAGCTCAGACTGCTGCCATCACGGTTGCAAATACCAATGTTTTCAGGGTGTCACAGCAGTTGAGCAATCTGTCCTCTAACAGATTACAAGGCACCAACTGATGTGAGCAGAAGCCTTGAAGTTAGAAATAAGTCTTTCAGCACTTGCCACACCACACCCTGTAGACTTTTACAACTTGAAACAACTTTGAAAAGCAACAAAAACTTGTACCAACATCCAGGAGCAATCACCCAGAAACTAATCCATAAGTAATTTATAATCCCTTTAAATAGTGCTGGTGTGGGCGTCCCTCCTGCTGCTGTACACATGTTCAGCTATGTGAGGTTAAGAGAGGCCGTCGATTGGAGAATTGAGCACCAAAATGGCAGCACTGTCATCATACTTGTGTTGCATGCTGAGTGACCTCTTGATCTACCTGCTCTGCCTACTTCCAGTGGACTTTAGCTCTGTGCATGCTAGTAGCTTCTCCAATATGGCGTTGGTGCAATTTGCAGCAGAAGTGTACACAAGTGCATTGGACAACATTGTGGTTTCCAAAATGGATGCTACTGTGCCTAATTTTGTGTCCAAAGAATGTTACTAGCGCCTGGCGAATGCTCCTCTGCAGTTGGCCAGGGAGGGAAAGGGTGTGGAAACTGGTTATATTGGGCATTTAAAAGACCCAGAGGCCAATGCCGGCTTCTCTAGGATATCATACATACAAAAGTTTTAATTTCATTTTTATGTGGTCCTCTCCAACCTGCAGCTACACTTCTGGTTCTGCTCTCATTTCCCAACAGATGCTCTTGCCAGGTACAAAACCAAAATACTGTGGATGCTGCAAATCTGAAGCAAAAACAGAAAATGCCGGAAATATTTAGCAGGTCAGGCAGTGGAGAGAAAAACAGACTTACCAGTCTCCCCAAGAACCTGACATGTGAACTGAATTTTGTTCCAGCCCGATGTCAGGTTTCATGGCGGGGGGTGGGGTGGGGGAGGGTGGCGTTGCTGGAGAATCAGAGTGACAGTGGCCGCCACGGAGCCCAAAGCCTGGATTGCCGGGCCCGATCTTCCCGGCGGCGGCAAGGCTATCTGGTGGCACCTCCGCTGCTCTGCGACGGGACCATAATTAACATATTTAAAATACCTCTCTGCATAAATTTAAACTTAATTCCCTGCAATCTTATCTTCAGTTCCCAATCTTGAGCACATCGTGCGACACTCACGCGCCTTCATTTTCCCATCCAGGAGAAACTGGCCCCAACAAGTTGGGGAAGGGGTCAACTCTGCATTATTTAGTGTATGTTGGGGGGAAGGGGTCAACTCTGCATTATTTTGAACTGTTTGTAGGGCTGGCAGCCTTTTAATAATGGCGCCCCACCACAGGATTGGGGGGGGTGGGGGGCAGCTGCCATCAATATGTTAAGTGGCTGCCCGCCATGTAATCATGGTGGTGCGGCGGCATGGCTCCGGCTGCCATTTTCTGCACCCACCATCACTCCTGGTGGCGGGACAACAAAATGCAGCCTGTTAACTCTGTTCCCCTCTTGCCAGTTTTTGAGTTTGTGCCCAGGAGATCATCCAGGAGCCCGTGAAAGATATTGATTTGTTGACTGTGGAGGAAGTTAATCTGCCGCTCCTTAATACAGAGTTCATGTGGCTCAGACAGCTCTGGCAGCCACTTGTTATCAGCAAAGCACTAGAGAGGACTAGCATTCCACAAGAATTCTATTGTTTTTTTTATTGTAATTTTATGCTGTGGACTTCAAATATTCTTTAGCTTCTGGCATGCTTTATGGGATCCAGAAGTAACTGGCATATTACTTCGCTCATAAAAACAAAGTTGTATTATAAAGCAAAAAATAAATCATAAATTAAAGACAATACATAAAGCATAAAAAATAGGAGTAGGGCAAGGCCATACTGTCACTCAAGCCTGCTCCACTATTCATTAAGATCATGTCTGATCTTCTACTCAGCTCCACTCTTCCAGGTCCATATCTCCACTTAACTGCCACTTCAAAATATTACGAACATCCTGACTTGATGATTTCAAATAATTCATGAAACTCTGGAAAACAGAATCAAATGCAATGCAAACAGAATTCCTATTTTGTGGAAAGTTTCTAATCTGTCATCAATTTCATCCAGTATTCATCCAGAATAAGAGGCTATCTGCAGTCCTTATTCCCAATATACACTGTGCACTGTACTTGGAAGATTTAGGCCCTGAAATGCTATGGGCGACAATCCCAGCAGTTGCTACAGGATCAATATTTCCAGTGTCCTCCTACATCGGTTTCTGCCAGAATTTGCAAGGTCATTTGGAGGGCACCTTGTTGATTCAGAGCCAGAGGGCTGAACTGCCACATGGAGCACTGCATTGACGTTCACCTACCCCTGTCAGCAGAAATTCCATTAGCTGCCCACTGACCCCGAGACCTTTCACACACCTACCCTCTCCTCAGTTGCCCAAACCTGGCACTTCCAATCCCCATTTTAATCTTTTTTTTATTTCCTTTTTTGGGATTTAGTCTGTTTGCTAGGCTTGGATCCCAACAGTGTGGCACATATGCACACTTGGGGAGGCCGATATGCCTCATCTTTCTCATCATACCAGTCACCATTGATACGCTGAGTACTCATCCAGGCACATGGGGCAGAATTTTAACCGGCAAGGGAAGACAGTTTCAGGTGCGTGCAGGAAATTAAATTCCCTAAAAGTGACATTGAGTCAGGAGCCTGACATCATCCCATCCACAGGTTTCACCCAGGTGGCTTTGCAGGCAAGTTGTTGGGTAAGTAATTGTCACACACAAATAGGCCATTAACTGTTGTTTTAACTAACCATTCTGTCTTTAACAGCCAGCAGACCTATTTCCCAAGCTGTTAGCAACTCGCCTGGGTCAGCCAGGCAAGTGCATAGTGGTGAGTGATTCTTCAGAGAAACTGACAGGCTGGGAAGGCTTTGATCAGTGAAACTGAAGAGCTGCAGCCATGCCCAAGTGAGAGGCTTGTACTCAAAGCACTCCTTCTCAAAGAGTGCTTTCACTGCTTGACAGGTGATTTCCAACTTCTTGGAAGTCACTTCACCTGTCTTGCATTTCACTCATCTTGAGCTGCACTTCCCGACTGTCAGCATTCAGCACAGCATGGGAGCAGCTTATGCAGCTCCAGCTTGCACATCTGATAAGGAACAAGAGGAACAGCAACAACAACACCAACAACAGCAGGAGCAACATCATCAGCAGCACCAGCTGCCTTCTCCTCAGTCACATACTGCTCCATAGAGCAGAGAGGATGAACACAGAGATTCAAGGTCCGCTTTGAATTCAACAGCCTTCCGACACTGAAGTGCCGCTGAAGAACCCCTACGATATTAAAAATGGGGGCTCATTTAAATAGAGGGGGCAGAGCAGCCACTCATGATGACGTAGAAGGGGTGACCATCTCGTCCCCAGCAATGGCGTCTGGCACCACCGCACAAGTGCCAGTGCCATTTTTAAAGGACTTTAAGCCCTGAGAATGACTTTTAATTTTTAAAGGAACATTATTCTGAATTTTTTATTAACAAATAATAAAGATGTAGAGGCCCTTTCCTAACCCCCACAATGGTCATTTCAATGCCCGAAATGACCAACACTTGCCTTTTTCCCTATCCAAACTTTCCCCCCCAACCTTCCAACTTTTGGCCTTCAACCCACATTCAATGAAATGTGATTTCCCCGCTCGCCCACCCCTCCCACCCTGAATATTTTATTCCTCCCCCCTCCCCACCAGGTTCCTGTCTCAAAACTCTATATGGAGCTCCGAAGGTGCACGAAGGATGAACGGCAGCTGTAAAATTGGCTTGGGACGGTCGCCGCCTGCAGATAAATGAATTTAAATATCATTAAGGTTCATTTTAATATGCAGATGAAGGGCCAGCCGCCAGGCGGTGGAGGGGCCGCACTGAGATGCCCCCGCCACTGATAATATGCGGCGGGTCCTTCTTGACGTTGTGGGTCGAGCAGGCCTCTCCCCACAGAATTTTGCCGTCCCCCTCCACCGTGACCTGCAGTGTTGAGCGGCCGGTAAAATTCAGCCCAACATGTCTGAAATACCAGTGCTTCAGGAAGCTCCGATTCTCACAGCAGATCACTGCTGACATCTGCAGCCTCCTGTAACAAGAGCTCTTGCCCAGTGGAACAGTGCCAGTGGCCATCAAGGTGGCTCTCACTGGCTGGTCAAACCTACGCCCCCTCCCCCACCACACCACCCACCCCAGATCTCTGCGTGTCCCCGAAGTTAGGTGCTCTGTTATCCTGGAAGGAGAGAAAACAGAGAGGTGGGAGTGTTTGTAATGGCTTGTGCGGAGAGGAGGGAAGAGCACCACTTGTGGAGGGTGACTGTGAAGCATGGATATGAGATGGCTCTTCAGATGGGGATGCGAGGTGCCTGGAAAGAGAGGAATAAGTGGAGATGCAAGATTTGTTGTTCTGAGGGGTGCTGTGCAGGGGAATACTGGGAAAGTCAGATTGTGGGGCTTGGCACTTGAAAGTGCCATGCAACTCACCTGTCATACTTTCCTGTGGTCCTTGAACTTCTTGATTCGCTGTCTCCAGATTGGTGGGATCATACTCCTGCTGCTGACTTCCTTGGCCTCTTCCACCCACACCTGCTTGGTTGGAGAGACTAACATATTCCTCCCATCCTTGGGAAACATCAACTCACTGTCGTCCCTCATATCCCACAGTGGGACCTCTCAGAGTGAGAAACCCGGAGTGCAGTGTTCCCAGGTCTTCTCTCCATTTCAGTGGTTTCTGCAGCCTCAGGAATTCATGTCCAGTTGACCTTTTCTGACCCAAGCCAGGATCCCTTTAATTAGAAATCCTTCTTTGATAGATTCAATACGTCATCCTGTCTGCCCTCTCTGATTGGTTGGGAAACCTGAAAGTGGGATGCTAATACTGCAGCTTTTTTTTTATTCATTCATAGGATGTGGGCATCACTGGCCAGGCCAGCATTTATTGCCCATCCCTAATTGCCCTTGAGAAGGTGGTGGTGAGCTGCCTTCTTGAACTGCTGCAGTCCGTGTGAGGTAGGTACACCCACAGTGCTGTTAGGAAGGGAGTTCCAGGATTGTGACCCAGCGACAGTGAAGGAACGGCAAAAGAGTTCCAAGTCAGGTTGGTGTGTGACTTGGAGGGGAACTTGCAGGTGGTGCTGTTCCCATACCTGCCCTTGTCCTTCTAGTTGGTAGAGGTCGCGGGTTTGGAAGGTGCTGTCTAAGGAGCCTTGGTGCATTGCTGCAGTGCATCTTGTAGATGGTACACACTACTGCCAGTGTGTGTCGGTGGTGGAGGGAGTGAATGTTTGTAGATGGGGTGCCGATCAAGTGGGCTACTTTGTCCTGGATGGTGTTGAGCTTCTTAAGTGTTGTTGGGTTTGCACTCATCCAGGCAAGTGGAGAGTATTCCATCACACTCCTGACTTGTGCCTTGTAGATGGTGGACAGGCTTTGGGGAGTCAGGAGGTGTGTTACTCGCCGCAGCATTCCTAGCCTCTGACCTGCTCTTGTAGCCACTGTCTTTATATGGCTACTCCAGTTCAGTTTCTGGTTAATGGTAACCCCTAGGATGTTAATAGTGGGGGATTCAGCAATCATAATGCCATTGAATGTCAAGGGGAGATGGTTAGATTCTCTCTTGTTGGAGATGGTCATTGCCTGGCACTTGTGTGGCGCGAATGTTACTTGCCACTTATCAGCCCAAGCCTGGATATCGTCCAGGTCTTGCTGCATTTCTACATGGGCTACTTCAGTATCTGAGGAGTCATGAATGGTGCTGAACATTGTGCAATCATCAGCGAACATCCCCACTTCTGATCTTATGATTAAAAGAAGGTCATTGATGAAGCAGCTGAAGATGGTTGGGCCCAGGACACTGCCCTGAGGAACTCCTGCAGTGATGTCCTGAAGCTCAGATGGTTGACCTCCAACAACCACAATCATCTTCCTTTGTGCTAGGTATGACTCCAACCAGCGGAGAGTTTTCCCCCTAATTCCCATTGACTTCAGTTTTGCTAGGGCTCATTGATGCCATACGCGATCAAATGCTGTCTTGATGTCAAGTGCAGTCACTCTCACCTCACCTCTTGAGTTCAGCTCTTCTGTCCATGTTTAAACCAAATCTGTAATGAGGTCAGGAGCTGAGTGGCCTTGGCAGAGCCCAAACTGAGTGTCACTGAGCAGGTTATTGCGAAGCAAGTGCAGCTTAATAGCACTGTCAATGACACCCTCCATCACTTTAATGATGATTGAGAGCAGACTGATGGGGCGGACATTGCTGGGTAGATGCCAGTGTTGTAGCTGTACTGGAACAGCTTGGCTAGGTGCGCGGCAAGTTCTAGAGTACAGGTCTTCAGTACTATTGCCGGAATATTGTCAGGGCCCATAGTCTTTGCCGTATCCAGTGTCTTCAGTCGTTTCTTTATATCACGCAGAGTGAATAGAATTGGCTGAAGTCTGGCATCTGTGATGCTGGGGACTTCAGGAGGAGGCCGAGATGGATCATCAACTCGGCACTTCTGGCAATGCTTCAGCCTTATATTTCGCACTGATGTGCTGGGCTCCCCCATCATTGAGGATGGGGATATTTGCGGAGCCACCTCCTCCAGTTAGTTGTTTGATTGTCCACCACCATTCATGACTGGATGTGGCAGGACTGCAGAGCTTAGAGCTGATCCGTTGGTTATGAGATTGCTTAGTTCTGTCTATCACATCCTGCTTACACAGTTTGGCACACAGGTAGTCCTGGGTTGTAGCTTCACAAGATTGACACCTCATTTTGAGGTATGCCTGGTGCTGCTCCTGGCATGCCCTCCTGCACTCTTCATTGAACCAGGGTTGATCTCCTGGCTTGCTGGTAATGGTAGAGTGAGGGATATGCCAGGCCATGAGGTGACAGATTGTGGTTGAATACAATTCTGCTGCTGCTGATGGTCCACAGCACCTCATACATGCCCAGTTTTGCATTGCTGGATCTGTTTGAAATCTATCCCATTTAGCATGGCAGTAGTGCCACACAACATGATGGGGGGTATCCTCAATGTGAAGACAGGACTTTGTCTCCACAAGGACTGTGCCGTGGTCACTCCTACCAATGTCAAGGACAGATGCATCTGCGGCAGGCAGATTGGTGAGGACGAGGTCAAGTATATTTTTCCCTCTTGTCGGTTCCCTCACTGTCTGCCGCATACCCAGTCTCGCAGCTATGTCCTTTAGGACTCAGCCAGCTCAGTCAGTAGTGCTGCTACTGAGCTATTCTTGGTGTTGGATATTGAAGTCCCCCACCCAAGTACTTGCTGCGCCCTTGCCTCCTCAGTGCTTCCTCCAAATGGTGTTCAACATCGAGGACTACTGACTCATAAGCTGAGGGAGGGCAGTAGAAACATAGAAAATAGGAGCAGGAGTAGGCCATTTGGCCCTTCGAGCCGCTCTGCCATTCATTATGATCATGGCTGATCATCCAACTCAGTAATCTGTTCCCGCTTTCGCCCCATACCCTTTGATCCCTTCAGACCCAAGAGCTATATCTAACCCCTTCTTGAAAACATACAATGTTTTGGCCTCAACTGCTTTCTGTGGTAGCGAATTCCACAGGCTCACCACTCTCTGGGTGAAGAAATTTCTCCTCATCTCAGTCTTGAAAGGTTCACCCAGTATCCTTAGACTATGACCCCTGGTTCTGGACTCCCCCACCATTGGGAACATCCTTCCTGCATCTACCCTGTCAAGTCCTGTTAGAATTTTATAGGTTTCTATGAGATCCCCCCCCCCCTCACTCTTCTGAACTCCAGCAAATATAATCCTAACCGACTCAATCTCTCCTCATATGTCAGTCCCGCCATCCCAGGAATCAGTCTGGTAAACCTTCGCTGCACTCCCGCTATAGCAAGAGCATCCTTCCTCAGATAAGGAGACCAAAACTGCACGCAATATTCCAGGTGTGGCCTCACCAAGGCCCTGTATAATTGTAGCAAGACATCTCTGCTCCTGTACTTGAATCCTCTCGCTATGAAGGCCAACATACCATTTGCCTTTTTTACCGCCTGTTGCACCTGCATGCTTACCTTAAGTGACTGGTGTACGAGAACACCCAGGTCTCACTGCATACTCCCCTCTCTCAGTTTATAGCCATTCGGATAATAATCTGCCTTCCTGTTTTTGCTACCAACGTGGATAACCTCACATTTATCCACATTATACTGCATCTGCCATGCATTAGACCACTCGCTCAACTTGTCCAAATCACCCTGACGCCTCTCTGCATCCTCCTCACAACTTACCCTCCCACCCAGTTTTGCATCATCTGCAAATTTGGAGATATTACATTTAGTTCCCTCATCTAAATCATGAATATATATTGCGAATAATCTCTTATGTGGGACTTTGTCGAAAGCCTTCTGAAAGTCCAAATAAACCACATCCACTGGCTCCCCCTCATCAACTCTACTAGTTAATCCTCGAATAATTCTAGTAGATTTGTCAAGCATGATTTCCCTTTTGTAAATCCATGCTGACTCTGCCCAATTCTACCACTATTCTCTAAGTCCTCTGCTATAAAATCTTTGATAATGGACTCTAGAATTTTCCCCACTACCAACGTCAGGCTGACTTGTTTATAATTCCCTGCTTTCTCTCTACCTCACTTTTTAAATAGTGGGGTTACATTAGCTGCCCTCCAATCTGTAGGAACTGTTCCAGAGTCTTTAGAATCTTGGAAGATGACCACCAATGCATCCACTATTTCTAGGGCCACTTCCTTTAGTACTGTGGGATGCATACCATCAGGCCCTGGGGATTTATTGGCCTTCAATCCCATCAGCAGGCTGTTTCCCTCTCCATGTTTGACCTGATGCCATGACTTCATGGGGTCCAGAGTCGATGTTGAGGAGTCCCAGGGCAACTCCTTCCTGACTGTACACAATGTGCTGCCACCTCCGCTGTGTCTGTCCTGCCAGTGGGACTGAACATACCTGGGGATGGGGCGGCACAGTGGCGCAGTGGGTAGCACCGCAGCCTCACAGCTCCAGCGATTTGGGTTCAGTTCTGGGTACTGTCTGTGTGGAGTTTGCAAGTTCTCCCTGTTACCGCGTGGGTTTCCTCCGGCAGCTCCAGTTTCCTCCCACATGCCAAAGACTTGCGGGTTGATAAATTGGCCATTGTAAAAAATTGCCCCTAGTGTAGGTCGGTAGTAGGAGAATTGAGGGATGGTGGGGATGTGAGACAGAAAATGGGATTAATGTGGTATTAGTATAAATGGGTGGTTGATGGTCGGTGCGGACTCGGTGGGCTGAAGGGCCTGTTTCAGTGCTGTATCTCTCTCTAACTCTCTGGCATTGTCTGGAAGTCATGATTCAGTGAGTATGACTATGTCAGGCTTGACTAGTCTGTGGGACAGCTCTCCCACTTTGGCACAAGCCCCCAGATGTTAGTAATGAGGAACTTGCAGGGTCAACAGGGCTGGGTTTGCCATTGTCATTTCCAGCGCATAGGTCGATGCCAGGTGGTCCGTCTGGTCTCATTCTTTTTTATTGACTTCGTAGCGGTTAGATACAACTGAGTGGCTTGCTGGGCCATTTCAGAGGGCTTGTAAGAGTCAACCACATTGCTCAGTTGAAGAGCCATGGTAAAGCCCATTTCAGCAGCACTCAGTTTTCTGTCCCACTACAGGTCCCATCATTACGCCAGGGACTGTCAGTTTAGAATTACACCCATGGATTTCCTTGAAAGAGATGGATAGAAGTTTCACCCCTACATGCTAACTTGGAAACTCACAGAAATGGTAGAAACCTGGTTTATCCAGGCACTGCCAGTTTCCCACCAAATTTACAACAGAGACCAGTAGGACCCCTGTGCAATTCAAGACTTTAATGGCAGAGACTTTTTGGCCTGGTGCATTACTTATGGCAGGCTACTTGTGCCAGTAACAAGTTTCAGTCCAGGTGCTCATGTTGTTTGACTCTATCTTTTACATTGAAGTAGATACAATTTAAAATGATTCTCAGATCCTCTCTTTCAGGGTTCAAAAAAGGCTATAGATTCCTAAAGAATCAGTTTATGCTGATGATGTGTTCCAGCATATGTAAATATACTATTCTTACTTGTCACTTTTGCAAAGCAACAATCCACATCATCAATAGTTTAAAATTCTGGGGTCCCTGCTCCACTCTTGAAATGGGATCCCTGAACATCTGCTGCAGTGGATGTTACCACCACCACAAATTGAGGATGGGGTCCTTTACATCATTGGGTTTGGGAACAGATGGCATCTGCCTGAATAAGGTGACGGAACTTGGAGCAGCACCTTAGATCTCCGAGAAGAGATATCTAAGGCCTAAATGGGGTTACAATAATTTTTCCTCTCTTCTCAGCTAACAAAGGATCATCCATCAAAAGGGAATCAAGCTGGAAATGATTATCTGTGCACGTTTTAAACTTGGCTCTTTCCTGCAGCCCAATGTGGGACCTAACCTGGCTCAGATGAGGCACAGGCCCCACTATTGGGTGGCATTTGGGCAGAAATCCTGGAGTGTCCTCTATATGCCCCCAGATCTGTCCACGGTCCACAAATTTAGTTGTGTACATAGGAAGGGGTTGCCTGGGGGATACTTACCCGTTGCCATTGATCAGGATTATTCATTGTAATTCAATGGGAATCCCAATGGATCCGAGAGTTGCCCAAAATTCCATGACCCCCCACTACCCTCCGGGAGATCATTTCTGGTTGTGCCCTTCAAACTCCTCAGGAATTTCAGGCCCCATATTTTGATTTGATTGGATACACTGACAGAATTATGGTACATTTGTGTGGACTAACTATTGATCATGATACAAAGAAAAGAATGACAAGTAACTATTGTGAGGAGGGGTTGAAGGGCTCCCCTCTTTTCCTACTCCTTCTTTAACCGCAACAGGGTTTATTTCTTTTTAAAAGTAATGTGCTTGCCAATTCAGTGACTGTTTCACTATTTACGTGCTATGATCATAAAAGAACCAATCGGACAAGGTTTTTTGTGTTTAACAAAGAAAGAGGTTAGCTTTATTGCACCTAAACGGATCTACGTAAAATAATAAAGTATGCTCCAACTTTCACAAACACATACACACACACACACTCAAGGATCTCACACACACACACACACACAAGTAAGCTACAGAGTGGAGAAAGATAGATTGGTTGGATTCGAGACTGGAGCAATAAAAAGGGGTATATAGTGTGTGGATGTTGGTGACTCAGTTGTCTTCTGGATGAACTCGGTGGTCCTGAGGCTTCTGGCTTGTAGATGTGGCCAGAAGATTCAGTGGTCCTCCTGGAAAACAGCAATGTGTATGAGTTCCTTCACGGGGTCGCTGTCTGCCACAGTGATGGGCTTAGGTGGTTACAGCCAGCAGGCAGGGTTCGAAAAGCTAGCTAAAACACACAAATGGTGGGCCTGTCACATGATGGCTCAGTGTGTATTCTCTCTTGCAACTTAATTCGTTCATGTCTAGAAATTCCCCTTCTCTAGGTCAGGGTCCTATAGTTCAAGTGATTACCTTTGAGTGGTCTGTCTCCACCAGTTTAATGTCCCAAGATTGCCTTTAATGTCTTGTTAATGGGGACTGGACAGATGAGGCACTCCAAACTTCTCAAGTTATTGTTCTGGAGGGACTGGCCAAATAATTTGACTCCCTCTTGATGCAGTGGAATGCAAGGGATGTTGATGCAAATTTTGGTGACCATTTTACCTGCGAACTGTCACCATTTTTTAAAACTTAATTCAGGTTTCCAGCCAATGGATTAAAAAAAGTCATCATTCAGCATGGCACATGTTTATGACACTATCTTTGCTACCTACATTTAATTCATTTATTAGTCCACAATCTGGCATGCATAGTTTAACCATCTTAATATGAATATTCTGTTCAATATTTGTCACGTAAAACTAAGAAATTAAGAAATAAAAACTTACTGCTTCTGTCATTTCTCATTCTCCACTATGGTTGAAGTAATTTCCAACTCTACTGCTCCTAAACAAGTGTGGCAAATTGGATTTTCATGTATTCTAAATTAATCATAAAAATCCACCCTAGGAAGTATTCTTAGTTTTTAAATTACATGTCTTGTTAATGTGAACTGAATCATTAGACCAACCAATAAGCAGGCTCTATTTCATAAGCTGTGATTGCATACACATTATATAAAATCTGTGCTTCATATTTTTGAAGTCATCAAACCAACCTTTTTTCTTAAAAGTAAATTGAATTCACTAATTATGTCTGAATTAATTATCTACTAAAAGTCATTAATGGAGAAAGAATGGAAGTGAAATCATAAAGATTTGCCAGAGATGTATGATTGATTCATTCCTAATAGGACAGATGTTACTTTTCTACTTTGTAATTATGCATGTATTTCAAATTTATGGTTTATTTGATTATTCATTTTCAGAAAGTGAGCATTGGTTGAAATAACTGTAGTTGTCATTCGTCATTTATCCTTATTCCAATGTATTGTCATGTATTTTTAGCAATCTTACAAATTACATTTTTAATATAATTCTCTTTGTTTCTATCATCACTTGATAATGATGATATGGTTTTCCTATGTATGCATCTAAAAGTCTCGACCCTGAATTTCTGGAGGTTTTCCCGACCTCGTGCCATAACTGAAGCGGGATTCCATCAATTTCTCGCCAAAGTTATGGAAGGATGTCAGAGTTCTCTGATCAGGACACAATATGTTTTTGTCTTCACTTTCAGCCTTGATAGATTGTCGAGCTTGCCGTCTGACCTCGTGTGCAAGTAGACTCCTTCCATAATTGCAGGGAAGGCGAAGGTCAGAAGCATGGAGAAGAAGAAACCAAACAGAGTGGGGATGAGGACACAACACTGTTTCACTCCATTCTTCACTCCAAAAATAGCAGACGTGGACACATCGTGTCCTGATCAGACAACTCCTCTAGGCTGATGATGCTCACACGGAAACTCAGCTACAAAGACTCATAAACTGTTTCTCCCTTGCCTGTAACTTGTTCTCCTTGATTATAAGCGTCAAGAAAACCATGGTCATGGGACAACATGTTGCATCTCCGCCCCTGATCACACTAAATAACACCCCACTGGAAGTGGTTAGCAAATTCTGCTACCTTGGATCCATAGTGACAGACAATCTGTCTCTTGATGCAAAGCTCCATACACGCACAGGGAAAGTGGCTACCACCTGTGGCCGACTTGCGAAATGCACATGGGGTAATACCAAGCTGACCCTTAGGACCATGCTGATGGTTTATAAGGCCTGTGTTCTGAGCACCTTGCTGTTTGGCTGTGAAACATGGATAACTTATAGCTACCAGGAAAAGAAACTCAATAATTTCCATCTTCGCTGTCCACGGCGCATTACAGGTATATCCTAGCAGAACAAAATCATGAATGCAGCAGTCATCTCAAAGGCAGAGCTCCCAAGTGTATTGGCACTAATCAAACAGAGGTTGCTTCAGTGGATCGGACACATCCACAGCATGGAAGATGGTCACATACCCAAGGACCTTCTGTATGGTGAAGTAGCTGGGGCCAGACGACCAATGAGACGCCCAAAGCTCTGCCTCAAGGATGCTTGCAAGCGTGACATGAAGGCCCTAAATGTCAACTATCGCACCTGGGGGATCACTAGCTGGTGCAAGAGGGAAATGGCGACACATCCCGTGGACTGGTGTGCCCTACCACAATGACCAGTTGCTACAGCAGCTTGGCAATAGTCAAAAACAACAACTTACAGCATTACCTGGCAGCTTCATGTGGGGCACTTCTGGCCGAACCTGCCTCTCAAGAATTGGCCTTCACAGCCTTCAGTAGAGCTGCACCAAGAGAAGACACCCCACATAAATGGATTGTTTGCTACGTGTCCATCATCTTTTGTAGATTGAAGGATGCCAACCATTTATGGCAGAGTGTCAGGAAAAGATTGTTGAAATCCAGGGCCCCTGCAGCATTCATTGAGTCTAGCTGTGTTTATTGAATCACAGGTTTCAAAGTCATCACGTTTGAAAGTGTGGCCTCGCTGACATATTTCAATAGTGTTGCACCTCTAGGACTCAGATCTAAAGCACCACATTTACATAGGGATAAAATTTGTAATTGGCTGCAGATTATGGTAATTACTACAAGCCCTTTCTCTTTCCATCTTGACTCCATCTATTTCCTTTGTTAAAGCTTCGATGATCTCTTCCATATACTCCCCTCAGTTGCGGCAGAAGATCAGGGAGCCCTTACAGAAATATTACACCCAGCTAATGTGAAAACATGCAGAAGGGAAAGGAGACATGGCTAAGAAGAAATTTATAGAATCAGTGAAATGGAAACAATGAGAAAAAAATGTTGGACAAAATGACAAACAGTGAGAAAATTGTGTGTCAGCCTTAGAGTGAGAGGTCGATCAAAAACTAGGTTGCGGGGGGAAAGGGGAAATAAAATGGAGTGGGGTGGGAGCTTAACCATTATTTTATTGCCCCAATTTGGCTGACTCAAACTTTAAATTTTAGGCAACAAGGACAACCCACCCCATGGGGTCCTCTTTACATATGTAAATCAAGCTCCTGTGATGTCATCGAGGCCTGAACTATCATTTTAACCTGAGGTCTGAGCAGGGCAGCAGTGGTGGATTTCCAAGTGGTGAGGATCAAAAGAGGCCTAGAGGTAAAAGACAGACTTTTTTTTAGTTTCCTTATGGGCCTGGAGCAGCAGGAGTTCTCGTCAAGGTTCCACAAGGAAACCTTGGGCCATTCCTGCTCTCTGATGGACTTACCTGTGGGAACAGCTCCCGGCAGCAGCCTCCTGTCACCTAAATTCCAGCTCCTGCCTGCTGGCCAGGGAGTAATTCAGGGGTAGGTGTCCAGTTTTGCAAATATAAATGAGCCTCGGAGTTTAGAACTACCCCGGCCTCAGCATGTATGTTTGTTGTTTGATCTGGCCAGCCTCGCCATGCACCAATCCCACTCTACTAAAGTCAAGGCCACAGAGAAGGAGACAACGGGCTGGATTCTATGTTGCCGCCACTGAGTACGACGGCGGTCGTAAACGATGGTGAACCGCACGCGTGGGTTTCACTCCACGGAGCCTCCGCGATCTTATACACAGCGACTCATTAACATGGCCGGGGTGAACACCCGCACCCCCCCCAACCCTCCCCTCCCGGATGACATTGAGGGGGAGGGCGAGCCATCCCCGGCAACGGCGTCTGGCACCACTGCCCAGGCACTGGCACCATTTTTAAAGGGCTTTGAGCCCTTTTGGGATTTTTTAATGAAGCAGTAAACATTTATGAAAAATGTTAAAACTGATATTTTTGAACCTCTCCAACCTCACCCCCATTAACCACAATATCGAATAATTGCTCTCTCCAGCCCAAAGCACTTTCCTTTTTCAAATGACCTCCCCCCCCAAAGTGCATCACCTATAAACTTTACCCCTTTCTACCATCCCCTCTACCAAAAAGAAGACCTTATCGCTGCTCCCCCCCACACCAGCACAGAAAAAATGACCTGCTCCTCCCTTCCAACCAGTGTTGCGTCTTGATTCCCCGGATGGGGATCGGAAGGTGCGGGAGTGCCAGCTAGCGGCACAAAGATCACAACGGGACTAGAGGCGGAGGCAGGCTTGCAATTAATTCAGGTATGTAGATTTATTGAAATATGTAAATCGTGGTCCCATCGCCAAGCGGTGGGGGGGGCCGCCACGAGGCCTCGACGCTGCCGGCAAGATTGGAATGGGCCCTGCCGGTGTCGAGGTCCTTGGTGGGCCTTATCTGGGAAAATCTTCGTGCCCCCCTGCCGCACCACGGATCAACGTCGAGGCCACTATAAAATCCAGTCCAATGTAACACAAAGACAGTGAGAAGATAACATGCAAAAAAGAAAAAAAAGCAAAGCTACTGTTGTAGGAAGAGAGATTTTTTCATCCACGAGCAATGCCAAAAGTGATGAAATATATTATAATGCATCTGGGGTAATTTTGACTTAGCCTGATTCTGTTAAATGGGCGATATCAATTCAGCTGCCCATTTTACATTTCTCTGCTTTTAGTTTCCGCTGAAGTCAATGAAAATGAAAGTCGGGTGAGATGTATAATGAATGGATGGCTGATTCGGCGGCACAAAATTGTTGATATCGATTCAGCCTTCCATTATACATCTTTCCCGATTTTTAGTTTCATTGACTTCAGTGGAAATTGGAGATATGTAAAATGGGCAGCTGAACTAACATTGCCCATTTAACACTCTCAACAATTTCTCAAATTAGCACCCCTAACCCAACCATGGACAAAAATGTCACTATCAGAGTTGTAAGATGAGCTGCAAAGCAGTATCCCAGAGCCAGGTAACACACAGAGGAGGCTAATATTGAAGAACTTTCTTGTATGCTGGTAGAGATTTATTTGCATAGTAATATTTCATTTTTTTTCTCAGAAGCTTCATTAAATTGTTCTCCTGCCATTTACACCTTGCATTGGAGAAATTTAAATTTTGGAGTGGGGAATAGGATTTCCGTCTGGTAATCCCTCTTTTCCTGTGTTCTGAAGAGGAAGAGCAAGAGGCTATATTGGAGGAATATGAAGTGCGATTGTTGCCACGGAAGTTCATTCTTCCCTCTCCTCTTCTGTTCTCAGTCATTGAAAGTGACAATTGGGCAGGTGAATAATAGGCGGCCGATCTGATACTGAGTTTTCTGTCCCCGCCAAAGTTGACAGTTACCCCCATGGTCTGCAATTCTGGTGCAGTATGTGCACTAACCACTTAAAAAACTTTAATCTGCTTTCCAGCTTCACACCCTGAAAAAGCTATAATAAATTTTGGGTGCAGGAAGAACTCAAGAAGGCTTGTGGCCTTCAGCCTCCTTTAAACCCCTACTACAAAATTACCATGAGAGCAAAATCTTCTCTAACAGTGAGAAATCTTAGGCCCCCATGCAATAGCTTCATACCTTAACCTCCTCAATCCTTGCAGATCCCTCTCCCCAATCAGCCCAGACTTTGTAAACCCTTTCTACACAATAGAACCACTCTGCTCCCACATTCTGCAAACTAACAACATTGGGCCAAGATTCTAACATAGCCCCCTGCCCACGCACCCCCCCAAACATTCCAAGTAGTGTCTCACATGTGTAACCCCCTTCCATGGCAAATGTCTTTGGAGCCATGTGCTCCATGGTGGACAGCAGTGCTATAAATTGTCCCAATCATAGTTTGTTTTGTCCCACTATCATAGTTTGTTCCATATGTTTATCACCCTTTTACTGAAACACGTAATAATATGATAGCTCAATTCATGTAGATTCAAATAAAATGGACTTAACTCAGTAAGATTTCTGTATGACAGCAGTTGCCAGTTGTTGGATCATAGGCTTGAAAAAATCTTACTTTATCAGTTTATCACGTTGCCTTACAGAAATGGAACAATTTCTTTTTTTTTTAAACTGAAGTTAAGTACCAATAGATTAGTCATTAATTATCTGAAGAATTTCAGTTCTCCAGAGTAGACTGTGCTAATGGAAGAATTTGAAAATAATTACTGCTGGAAACATCAGTTAATTTTCACTTTTTCTTTCACGTAGCTTTGGCAAGGATTTGAATGGAATCTTTAATATGTCCTGTTTCTGCCAATGTAATTTAGCAAGGGTGTTATGCAGAATATATATGGACAGTTGCTCAATTTTGCATTGTTATGGGTTGGAGCAAACCAAGACCTGACATGAATACTATCTGTTTTACGTAAATGTTCTTTATTTTAGCGACTGTGTCAGTTGAGTTCTATTACAAACAAAATTCAGATGTATTGTCTTTGATCCAACCAGCAAATTACTAAAATATGTTTATAAGCCCTAATATATATGCTCAGTTATGAGTGAGTTGCATTCCACAGCACACCATACATATTTTTATTCTTACATGGGATGTGGGCATCACTGGCAAGGGCTACTCATCTCTAGTTGCCTTTGACAACTGAATGGCTTGCTAGGGCATTTCAGAGGGCAGTTAAGAATCAATTACATTGCTGTGGGTCTGCAGTCACAAATAGGCCAGACCAGGTAAGGATGGCAGATTTCCTTCCGTAAAGGACATTAGTGAACCAGATGGGTTTTTACAACAATCGATCATAGTTTTCATGACTAGCTTTTAATTACAGAATTTTAATGAATTAATTGAATTTAAGTTCCACCAGCTGCCATTGTGGATTTGAACCCATCTCTCCAAGGCATTAGTCTGGGTTTCTAGATTACTATCCAGTAACAAAACTACTATACCACCCTGATACAATGATTTTATGTTTTAAAGTTTAGTTTAGTTTTAGTTTAGTTTAGCACTGAAACAGGCCCTTCGGCCCACCAAGTCTGTGCCAACCATCAACCACCCATTTATACTAATCCTACACTAATTCCATATTCCTACCACATCCCCACCTGTCCCTATATTTCCCTACCACCTACCTATACTAGGGGCAATTTATAATGGCCAATTTACCTATCAACCTGCAAGTCTTTGGCATGTGGGAGGAAACCGGAGCACCCGGAGGAAACCCACGCAGACACAGGAAGAACTTGCAAACTCCACACAGGCAGTACCCAGAATTGAACCCGGGTCGCTGGAGCTGTGAGGCTGCGGTGCTAACCGCTGCGCCACTCTTTGGAGGCAGCATCAGAACAGAACTTTTGACATCATGTCTTTCCTTTCAAGTGACATCGTTACCTGAGGATTTATTTTTGGGCCCAAAATTGGCCCTGTGCCAGCAGCGCACTCCTCACTTGGGATGACTGGGTCTGGCCCAGAACTGGACTCCGAGTCCAAATTTCAATAATTTAGGCAAGCTGCCAGTACCTATCATGTTCCCCCATAGATAGTTCACCCATTTCAGCAGAGGAAATTCAGGTAGCTTGGCTTGCCAGCAGTGCCAGGGGTGGGAGGCAAACAGAAGGAAAGGGGCCAATCCAGGTCACAAGGAGAGATACTGATATTGTAATCTGCATTTTTTAAAAATTAAAACTTCACTTTTCACTGGCGAGTGGTGCCTCAGCAGCATCCAATTCAGGAAAACCTAAGCAGAGAAGGTCCAATGTCTGCTCAACTCAACTCAACTCAAAGCAGTTCAATTGCTCAGAGGATCCTAAACAGGGAATAGGCCCTTCATTAGCATATGCAAGGGCTGACACCTGTCTTTGTTGAGTAGCCAGATGCTGAAAATTGTCTGAGACCAATATGAGGCTCAAATTATTTTTCGAGTGTCCTTGCCATAACTGTCCAAAATTGGTCACTCCCTCCACCCCTCCCCATTTCCTGTCTGAAAAATAGACACAATATTCACTAAGTTGTACTCTTTAGCATGGTGTTCATTCACCAGTGACTATATTTTATATCATGTGAAGACATTGGCTGGGATTTTACACCCCCCTAAAGAGCGGGAAGCTGGCGGGGGCGGGAGTGGTGTAAAATGGAGCAGGAGGCTCGGGTGGCCCTTCCCGACCCACTCCCGCCTCCGCCGCCACTTTATGCAGGGTGACTGCAGCATAAAACTGCCTGCCTGCCCCAGGCCAATCAAGACCCTTAAGTGTCCACTTAACGGCCACTTAAGGACCTCCGCCCACCTCCACGAGGATTTTACCCGTGGCTGGTCGGGCGGCCCAGACCCAAGAGAAGCTGCCTGACAACAGCGAGGCTGCAGTCCCAGCAGTGGCCAGCATTCCCGGTGATGCTGCTGGGACTAAGAGCTGCCAGCCTGCTGATTGGCCAGTAGCTCTATTAGGCAGGACTTCCTGCCTCAAGCGGTCAGCGTCCCGCCTCAGAACATTTAAAGGCTGGGGAACCGCAAAATCGGGTCAGATCCCCAGGCCAGGCAGAAGCGGGTTTGCCACTGAGTTTTCAGTCGGTGGACGGCTCCCGTCCACCAAGGGAAAAATCCTGGCCATGATATCCATGGAAATGTTTCAAGTGATGTTATTGGGAAATGTTCATTAATATACTTCCTATTGATATACAACTTCTAACATTCTTAGTGCTTGCTAGTAGATTTTCTGTGCCCTTGAGAAGGTGGTGGTGAATATAACTGAGTGGCTTTCTAGGCCATTTCAGACAGTAGTCAAGAGTCAATCACATTGCTGTCAGTCTGGACTCACACATTTGTAAGACCTTGTAAGGATGACATGTTTCCTTCCTAAAGGACATTTGTGAACTAGATAGGTTTTACAACCCTTCTTGCCCTTGAGAGGTTTGTTGGGTGTATATGCAAAAGGGGAGGGGAGTGAGGTGAGCTGAGTTGTTCTTGCAGCGAGCCAGCGCAGACACAACAGGCCAAATATCATCACTTTGTGCTGTAATCATTCTACAACATTCCAGTAGATTCATAGTCACCATTACTGATATGATTATTTTTTTATTCCAGACTTTATTTAATTAATTGAATTTAAATTTCCTGGCTGCCATTGTGGGATTTGAGCTTATGTCTCTGAATTATTAGCCCAGAACTCTGGATTAATACTCCAGTAACACAACCCCTTATTACAACCAGGTGAGAGGTTGTCTAGGGGTTCCTTCTCAGCCTTTGCCTGGTTTAACCATAACAGGATTTAATTTTAGAAACACTGTGTATTTAGTTGCCCCTTCAGTGAACTGCTCCAATTATATGGCCAAGAAATCAGACAGGTTTCCTTAGACTTAAACAAGAAAGGTAGAAGTTTATTAATCTTAAACTCTAATCCGGTTAACGACTATGGCCACGCTAGCATTCATACGCGATAAATACACACGCAGATAGAGACAGAAAAAGTAGAAAGAATAAAGGGGAAAAGTTTGAGGCAATCTCTGTTAGTTATTTACTGTCCTTTGAGTTCAATGTGGAGTCTTTGGCTGCCAGTCAGTCCTGCTATTCGTTGGGGCCCAGTTCATGCTTCAACTTGTTTCGATGTCGAATCTTTTCTCTCTTGAGGTGTACGTGTCTTCCGTGGGTCCGGTGGCTTGGGAGAATGTGAGAGAGAGACAGCCAGGAGAGAAGCTTGCTTGTTCCAGCTTCAGTTGCAAAACTGCCTTCTGATCCTTTCTGTGTGGCACAATTCACTAAAACCCCAGGTTGCCCAACAGGTTACTCATGTGACTAGCTCCTTATTTGGAACAGTCTCTCCTGCAAGGTTTGTGGATTGTATTATCATAGCAGGCCCTGGAATGCGCTTCCTTACACCTTCAATGTCTGGTTATCAAAATCCATTTGGGTTAATTGGAGCAGGGAATAGTCCTTTGTCTCCACAAGCAGCATCTCTTAGTATGCAAATGTCCTTCCAGCCCAGTGTCTGGTGATCTTCAAACAAGTCATTTCTTCACTCCAGCAACAGTTTAAAATCAATGTTCATATGACAAAAGTAATATGCCTCATTCTTGGCAGATGGGGGTCTTCATGACACCTCCATACCCTGTGGATTGAAATGCGATTTTTAAAAAAGAGCATTTCATTAAAAGGGACTAGAGAGAAGATCAGAAAAGGAAGATACAAATTCATCTCTCTCATTCATTCAGAACCCTAACAATTGTTACAGATGTCTTTTCTGGGTGGCTGTGCTGCTTTAAACGGCCCTTTTTAACATCCCAATGAACATATGTTTTTTGGGGAAGATCTTTTTTCCGGTTTGCACATTTCCGTGACTGCCTGAGGTGTCTTTGTTCTTGCTGAGGTCTGCAGGGGAGGGGTTAGGTTTAATTTCCCAAGGTTGGAGTTCTGCTCAGGGTCGGCGGCAGTGGGTGGTTCCACTCTGAACACCCTTTCAGTGCTTTGGTGAGTTATGCAAAGGCTTTTCACCATAAGGGATGGCTGGTTCCCTTTTTTTCCTGACTGTGGGGGAGAATTCTTTGCTAATCATCCCTTTGTCCTCTGGGACACTTCTGCTTATAGGTATTTGTCCAGATTAAGCTGCACTCCCATGTGGCACTTCGACTAGGTGAGGCATCACCCTCATGGATTCCTGCCCTCTTGAGGACTTTCTTTATCTCTGCATGTTCCTGTAAATGCTGTTAGGAACTCTGGTGGGGTGATTCTACTGTCTGCATTTACATAGCAGGATGTGGAGTCTAACTTTTCAAATATTTCCGGAGTGGCTGACCGGACAGAAGGGGCTTTCATCCAGGATTCTTCTCAGACTTCCTTTAACCTGCCCTCTTGGGTCCCTTTCTCCCCATTCCTTTCTAATCTGTTGCCAGCCTTGTGCCTGCCTGAGCCCTTTTGTTCTCAGCAGGGATCCCTTACCGTTCACCAGCCTTCTGCTGGAGGGTCCTCCAAACACCGATACAGGACTTAGGTGTGCAGATTTCACTATAGGTTGTGGTTTCCCATCAACCTGGCACATATGGCAACTCCTATAGTACTCCTTCACATCTTTGTGTCAAACTGCTGTCTTATGCGGGCTTTGGTTTTTCGTATACCGACATGTGCAGCCACTGTGGTCTCATGGGCCATTCTTTCTATTTCTGTCCGGGACCTCTAAGGCACACTAATTGGTGAATCACTCTCCACTCCTTGCTCTCTGGTCTGTGAGGAGAAATCCATTTCCTCATCAGTATCTCCCTCTGCTTCAATTTCAGACTGGGCAACCTGTGCTAACTCTTTCAATACTGGGTCAGCTCACTGAGCCTCAGCTAAGGAAAATTTATTTAACTCCTTGCCTGGGTCTTCTAGCTTTCCAAAGAAAGTCTCGGACAGACAGACCTCATGGTCGTCTGCCTGTAGTGCCAGAGATGTCTCCACTGGGGGAGCTGGTTTGATCATGGCCTCACTCATGATGCATTCAGGAAAACTGCAGGGGACCATCTCCTGCCACCGCCCTGTCTCTCTGACCTCCGGCAGTCTCTCTTCAACGACTGGGGAAGCTACCATCTTCGTCCCACCAGATCATTACCTCAGAGCAGGTCAACCTCGTCCACATGCAAACTAGGGACAATCCCTACAGTCACCAGTCCCGAAATTAGGTCGCACGCCAAGTGCACCCGGTGTAAAGGTACAGGCATACACTCCCCTCCAATACCATTCACCACCATTCTGGAGTTTACTGCACTCTCTGGGGGAAAGGTCAGGCCTTTTCCCAATAAAAGGGATCTAGTGGCCCCTGTGTCCCTGAGAATTACTTTGGGCTTGCTTGCCCCACTCAAGGGGTATGGGGTTACTTCCCTTCAGACATAAAACCCTGATAACCTTCTGGAATCCAATTAAATTTTCCTGCACTTGCAGCCGTAAGCTTCCTGGGTCCCATTCACGGCAATTAAAGCCACAGCTTCTTCTGCTGTTCTTTCCATCAGGGTCCCTGCTTCACTGAGCGGGTGTGCCCTGATTAACCCTATAGGTTTTCCCTTTCATTTCCAGCAGTCAGCTCTTAAATACCCTGTTTTATTACAATGGAAGCACACAGGTCTCCGGGTCTCACTCCTGCTTACAGCACCTTCCTTTTTGGCTGGAGGAAGGCCCCCTGTGTCTTCTGCTTTTCCTTTCCTCAGAGAACTGCTTGGGCATCTACCACCTTCCCACCCTTTGTCCGTTTCAGATTTCTGGGGGTGATTAGGAAAGGGTTTTCCCTGGGAAACGGACTTGTAAATGAAAGCAAACTCATCAGCCAGGACTGCTGCCTGCTGGGCTTTATGAGCCTTTTGTTCCTCCATATGTGTCTTTATGGAGAGCAGGAGAGAGTTTTTAAATTCTTCTAGCAAAATTACTTCTCTGAGATTTTCATAGCCGTGCTGTACTTTAAGAGCCCTCAGCTACTGGTCAAAAGCCAGCTGCTTACTTCTCTCAAACTCCAAGTAAATTTGATCAGCTTGCTTCTTGAGGGTTCTAAACTTTTGACGATAGGCTTCCGGTACTACCTCATATGTCCCGAGGATAGCATTTTTTGTCCGTTCATAATCTGAAGAACTCCCATCTGGCAACATGGAATAAACTTTGTGGCTTTTCCTACTAATTTGCTCTGTAACAACATAGTCCAAGACTCAGATGGTTACTTTAACTGCCTTGCCAGTTTTTCAAAAAGCAAAAAAAAACACATTCATGTCTTTCTCATTGAAATTTGGGATCAGTTGGGAGAGTTTTAACAATTTTGTACCCAGCCCTGAATTACGGTCCTCCATATCGGCTTTGCTTTCACTGGGGTTACTCTGTCATCCCCTAGTTAACTCAAGCCGCTTCAGCTCTCTCTCTTTGCATTCTTTCTGGAAGGTTCTTTCTCTTTCTCTCTTCTCCCTTGCTTTCTCTCTTTCCTCTCTCTTTTTCTTCACCTTCCTTCTGGAAGGCTCTTCCTTTCTTTCTCTCCAATCTCTCTTTTTCTTTCTCTCTTTCCAAAAATTCAGGTTTCCTTTGTTCCAGTTGTATCTTTGCGAGCAATACCCTGTCTGGGTCTGCTTCTAACCCTGTTTCTGCTTCTTCAGATTCAAGGGAAAAATGGTTGGCCACTGGTCTTAAGAGTTCAGACTTCCTAGCCTTGCCATGCACAGTGATCCCACACTGCTCAGCTATTTTCCTCAACTCCTCCATAGACAGCGCTTTTAACTTATTGCAAGTTACTTCACCCTGGCTTGGGCAGCTACTGGCATGCAGACATGTTAGTATTCCAGCACACACAACCACAAGAAAACCTGTATTGAAATCTTTTCTCTTTTTTGATTGAGAACAATTCGACTTCCGACTTGCAATTTCACATTTGTTTGTGGGTCAAATCCAGGATGCTAGCCCCCAAATTTCTGTTATGACCAGGTGAGAAGGGGTCAAGAGGCTACCTCTCAGCCTTTGCCTGGTTTAACCATAACAGGGTTTTATTTTAGAAACACTGTGTTTTTAGCTCCCCCTTCAGTGAATCCTTGTGCACTGCTCCGATTGTGAGGCAAATAAATCAGGCAGGTTTCCTTAGATTTAAACAGGAAAGGTAGAAGTTTATTATTCTTGGACTCTAATCCGGTTAACGACTGCGAATGTATGATGCAACCACTCTAGCATGCATACGCGATAAATGCACATGCAATAGAGACAGAAAAAGTCGAAATAATAAAGGAGGAAAGTTTGAGGCAATCTCTGTTAGTTATTTACTGTCCTTTGAGTTCAATGTGGAGTCTTTGGCTGCCGGTCAGTCCTGCTATCCGTTAGGGCCCAGTTCACGCTTCAACTTGTTTCGATGTCGGAGTCTTTTCGCTCTTGAGGTGTACTTGTCTTCTGTGGGTCCGGTGGCTTGGGAGAAGGCGAGTAAGATACATTCAGGAGAGAGGCTTGTTCCAGCTTTAGTTGCAAAACTGCCTTCTGAACCTTTCTGTGTGGCACAATTCAAAAAACCACGGTTGCCCAGCAGGTTAGTCATGTGACTAGCTCCTTATTTGGAACAGTCTCTCCTGCCAGGTTTGTGGATTGTATTATTTTAGCAGTCCCTGGAATGCACTTCCTTGCACCTTCAATGTCTGGATTAAAATCCATTTGGGTTAATTGGAGCAGGGAATAGCCCTTTGTCTCCACAAGCAGCATCTCTTAGTATGCAAATGTCCTTCCAGCCCAGTGTCTGGTGATCTTCAAACAAGTCATTTCTTCATTCCAGCAACAGTTTAAAATCAATGTTCATATGACAAAATTAATATGTCTCATTCTTGTCAGATGGGGGTCTGCATGACACACTATATTACCTTACCCCTCTTTTATGAAATGAAGCACTATTCACAATGCCTTGATAGTGAATCAGAGCCTATGTACACAGAGTTCCTCGGACAAATCTAGGTGGTGGGCCACAGCTTGTTTTTATAGTTGGGAAGGCAGAATCCCCCTTCAATGCATCCTCACCTGATAGACATTCTCATTGACCTCCTCATTCTTTAAGGAAACATAAATGGAGCTCAATATCGAAAAGGAAACCCCATTTTCCAAATTCATACAGTTCAACAAAATATTGCAATATTGTACCAGAACTTGGGGCACAAAGTTTTATCACAAAAATAAAGGTAACAAAAAATCTTCAAAAATGCTTATAAAGCAATTTTGAAAACCTGCAATTTATCTTGTTCTCTACCTTTCAATCAAAAGATCTGTTTATTATAACTTCCCTGGGTATTCCTGTCATCCATTGTACATGGACATTTTTATGAATGAACATAGATCCATGGCAAAAATAAAGAATTTAGAGGATATGTATACAATATAATTCCTTCCTTATCAAAATGGTGAAAAGAAGCCGCTGTCTGATGAAAGCTCTCGACACATTCAAAATACCCATTGGAAATGTGTTTGATGTACATTATGGATGGATATTGTGCAAAACTTAACTCTGTCCACATTTTCCCTCTAGGATCGCCTTTTATAGGGTGTGAGAGCGCTTAAATTCAGAGTTACAAAGTGTCTGGTGCAACATAGAAACATAGAATGGTTACAGCACAGAAGGAGGCCACTTGACCCATCAAGTCCATGCTGGCTGTCTGCAACAGCAATTTAACACTTTGGGGTTGTGTACAAAAGGAACACTACACAGTATCAGATCAGCCTCCTTTTTGTATTTGTAAATGGCCATGAATTCACTTCACTGTTTTAAATCACTGTGACAATTACTAAATTGTATTGTTTTCTCAAGGGCTATTTTACTATTTTGCCATTGTATTGAATCCATCAAGAGGATGATAAACTCTATTAGTACTGCAGAAATGTGTAAATTATTTTGTGGCCATTTTCCTTTTTAGATGTATGAATCCACTAAGTAGACTGTAAATTAGGGTTAGCATCTGTATTTTAAGATCAGAAAGTGAAATTATCCTGTCTCTGTGCTTTAGAGCTTCATTGAATTGCATGTCAGCTGAACCTGTAGCATTGGAATTTATAGACAATGTTTTTGATCTGTTTGTTGACTTCCACTTTTATGCCATTTGCTATGCCATCAAGTTCTACAATGCATTTCTTAAAGACCCACACCTATCTAACCCGTACACTGTGCTTCCACTTAATGGTCTTAAGACAGGTGTTTGTCTTACTCCATAAAGTAAAACTGTAACTGTGATGGCAGTTGAGAGATACAGCACTGTTAGGATAGTTTTGACCTTGAACCACTGAATGTCATAGTGGTACAGGATGGCCCTGCATCACTTGGAACGATGGCAGCAATACAGCAGTTTCCAGCACCAACAAAGTGCCAGAGTGCCAATGCTCTCTGCACTCTATCAATACATTATAGTGCCTGCCAGCAGTGGGAGGATGTGAGAATACCTGGAGAGGAAGTTGCCTCATTTGACCCTTCTCCTGACATAGCCCTTCATGGCACCACAACTGGACCATTAACGATCTGTATGAGAGCAATCCACAGGCTATCTCGATTGTGGCTAACACCTGTTAACACTCCTTTTTCTAAAGTCTGAAAAATCCAGGATTAATAGATGTGTGTGTGCAAAGAATCAATGGAGGCAATTTGTGACAGAGTATACATTCTGTGCTTCTTCCCTCATTATTTTGGAGCTCCTTTGCAGAAGACCGTGAAGATGCCCCTTGCTCATGGTAATCTGTAAGTCTCTCTTGCAGACCATAACGGTGTTAAAGGCAGGAAGAGTAAATGATGCGCCAATGCCTGTATTTACACTTACTCTTGCTTCAGCTTTGACAGAATCTATAGGAAGAACATTTACAATGTATCCCAAAACAATGCTTTCAAAGACCATAAAATATTTTGTGCACATATGTAGCAAGTGTAGCCCTTGCAGGAAGGATGAAGAAATTGAATGTAAGTAGGATAATCAGAAATTAAAGATAATTGCAAGTTGATTGTACCATGCTTTCAAACTCATCTTCAGCAATCCTTTCCACAGATTTTAGGGCATAAAGGCCAAGGTTTTTTTTGTGTGAACTGCCTAACATAGCTGGGCCACCTCCTGTCTTGATTCTTGATTCTTTCTTGATTTGTTAACATAGCCCAGAATTTTATGTTGTGGCAGTGGCCCCGCCCACTGGCTATAAAGTCAGAGACGAGCCCGCCTCCACTGGACCTGGAAGCCATGGAACAATTTTGCTTGGCCTCGGCCCTTGATTGGCCTCAGTTGGGACTTCCGCCCCTCTGAGGCAGGAAGTCCCTGCTCCAAGAACTGCCGGCCAATCAAAGGGCTGGCAGCTCCTCAGTCCTAGCGGCGCTACTGGGAGTTGCTGGGACTGCCCCCAACCAGGAACAGCAACAATGGAGGAGGCTCCGGAAAAGTTAAGTGGGGATCGGGCCTCACCAGGGACAATTGGCTGGGCCCGGGCGAGGCTGAGAGGGTTGATCGAGAGGACGAGTTGAAGTGTTCCAGCTGGGGCAGTTTGTACCGTGGGGGGGCACCCTCCGTGGGGCACAGGGAGCCCGATCAGAAGGCCCCCCACCCCCAGCCTGCAAGGAGGCTGCCAGGTATTAGTGGATGGCCATCTGAGGTGCGGAAGTGCCCATCCACCGCTGGTAATATACCAGCAGCGGTGGGAGGAGGCCCTTAAGTGTCAATTAATTGGTTACTTAAGGGCCTCAATTGGCCTGGAGCAGATGGGCCGTTTGCCACCTCCCCCACCGCTGGTAAAATAGTAGGGGTGGATAGGCGACGGGAACAGCACTTCCCACCTCCCACTCGATTTTATGCACCCCTCCCCCACCAATCCCAGCCCGCCCCTGAGGGGTGGCATAAAATTCTGGCCATATTTAAGAAAATGTTCGCAATGACTTGCATACTCGAGAAAGCATCCCTGTGCCCAAGTCAGGTCATTACCAGAGGTGAACTTTCTAAATACTCGACATGATATTTATGCTGACAATATTCTATGTGAGCTGAACTTTGAAGTGCTATGTGAAAAATACTACTGTGCTCACTGAAACCATGCCCTCCATCTTCTGTTCTATGATGGTGTGTTGTGAAAAGGGGTAATAATTTTCTGCATCCTATTTCCCTGAGGGTTAAGAAGAAGAACATTCCCACCATGGTAGTGTAATTTTTTTTTAACTGGACTGGTTATCTGGAGGCCTGGACTAATAATCCAAAGAATATGTGTTCAGTCCAACTAAGGCAGTTTAAGAATTTGAATTTGGTTTGAAAAAAATTGTAATATAAAACTGGTATCAGTAAAAATGACCCTGAGCTGTTGGATTGTCAGAAAAGTGTAACTGGTTTACTAATGTCCTTTAGGGAAGGAAGCTTGCTATCCTTACCCAATCTAGCCTATTTGTGGCTCCAGTTCCAACAATGTGATTAACTCTTATCTGCCCTCTGAAATAATCCAGCCAGTTGCTCAGTTGTATCAAACTGCTAGAAAGAAAAACAAGAATCAAACCACATGGACTACTGAATCAGGACAATGCCCTGCCCAGTTGACCCTGCAAAGTCTTCCTCACTAACATCTGGGGCTGGTGCCAAAACTGGGAGAGATGTCCCACAGCCTAGTCAAGCAATAGCTTGACAAGTCACACTCACAGAATCATACCTATCAGACAACATCCCAGAGTCCTACGTCACCATCCCTGGGTATGTCCTATCCCACTAGCAGCAAAGTCCCACCAGAGGTGGTGGCACAGTCGTATACAGTCAAGGAGGAGTAGCCCTGTGATTCCTCAACATTGACTCTGGACCCAATGACGTCTCATGGGTTCAGGCCAAACGCAGGCAAGGAAACCTTTTGCTTATGACTACCGACCGCCCACCCTCAGCTCCAACACTGGCATTTAACTGAAAAAGTGAATAATTGTCCTGGCATGCCTGTCCACAAAAGCAGGAAAAATTCAACCCAAACAGTTGCTGATCTACCAGCCTACTTTCAATTATCAGCAAACTGATGGAAGGAGTCATCAACAGTGCCAAATTTGGCTTAGTGGCAGGAGGCAGAGGGTGATGGTCAAGGGTTGTTTTTGCGATTGGAAGCCTGTGACCAGTGGTGCACCGCAGGGATCGGTGCTGGGACCCTTGCTGTTTGTAGTGTACATTAATGATTTAGACATGAATATAGGAGGTATGATCAGTAAGTTCGCAGATGACACAAAAATTGGTGGTGTCGTAAGTAGTGAGGAGGAAAGCCTTACGATATAGTTGGGCTCGTAAGATGGGCAGAGCAGTGGCAAATGGGATTTAATCCTGAGAAGTGTGAGGTGATGCATTTTGGGAGGAATAACAAGGCAAGGGAATATACAATGGATGGTAGGACCCTAGGAAGTACAGAGGGTCAGAGGGACCTTGGTGTACTTGTCCACAGATCACTGAACATAAGAACATAAGAAATAGGAGCAGGGCATTCGGCCTCTCAAGCCTGCCCCGCCATTCAATAAGATCATGGATGATCTGCCCCAGACCTCAACTCCTCTTTCGTGCCAGCTCCTCATAGCCCTCAACTCCCAAATATTTCAAAAATCTATCTACCTCCTCTTTAAATACTTTCAGTGATCTAGCCTCCACTAAGGGGCGGCACAGTGGCGCAGTGGTTAGCACGCAGCCTCACAGCTCCAGCGACCCGGGTTCAATTCTGGGTACTGCCTGTGTGGAGTTTGCAAGTTCTCCCTGTGTCTGCGTGGGTTTTCTCCGGGTGCTCCGGAATATGGGATTAGTGTAGGATTAGTATAAATGGGTGGTTAATGGTCGGCACAGACTCGGTGGGCCGAAGGACCTGTTTCAGTGCTGTATCTCTAAACTAAACTAAACTAAACTCTCTGGGGTAGAGAATTGCAAACATTCACTACCCTCTGAGAGAAGAAATTCCTTCACATCTCAGTTTTAAATGAGTGTCCCCTTATTCTGTAACTACGTCCCCTTGTTCGAGATTTCGCCACTAGTGGAAACATCTTCTCAACATCTACCCTGTCAAGCCCCCTCAGAATTTTGTACGTTTCAATAAGATCACCCCTCATTCTTCTAAAGTCTAATGTTTAAAGGCCTAATCTGTTTAGCCGTTCTTGATAAGTCAATACCTTCATCCCAGGAATCAGCCTAGTGAATCTCTTGAACTGCCTCCAATGCCAGTATTTCCTTTCTTAAATACAGGGACCAAAACTGTACACAGTATTCCAGGTGCGGCCTCACCAACACTCTTTACAGTTGTAACAAAACTTCCCTATTTTTTAACTCCAACCCCCTAGCAATAAAGGCCAAAATTCCATCTGTCTTCTTAATTACTTGCTGTACCTGCATGTTAACTTTTTGTGTTTCATGCACAAGAACACCCTGATCCCTCTGTACTGCACTTTATTGGAGTCTCTCTCCATTTAAATAATAGTCTGCCTTTTGATTCTTCTTACCAAAGTGCATGACCTCACACTTTGCTATATTAAACTCCATTTGCCGAGTTTTTGCCCACTCACTCAACCTATCTATATCCCCTTGCAGAGTCTTTATGTCCTCATCACAACAAACCCTCCCACCTATTTTTGTATCGTCAGCAAATTTGGATATATTACATTCTGCTCCCTCCTCCAAGTCATTAATATAGATAGTAAATAATTGAGGCCCTAAGACTGATCCTTGTGGCACTCCATTAGTTACGCCTTTCCAACCTGAAAAAGACCCATTAATCCCTACTCTCTGTCTTCTGTGAGTTAACCAATCCTCAATCCATGCTAATGCATTACCCCCAATACTGTGAGCTCCGATCTTGTGCAATAATCTTTTATGTGGCGCCTTATCGAATGCCTTCTGGAAATCCAAATACATTACATCTACCGGTTTCCCTTTATCAACTCAGCTTGTTATATCCGCAAAGAACTCTATCAAATTTGTCAAACCTGATTTCCCTTTCACAAAACCATATTGACTCTGTTTGATTGCGTTCAGCTTTTCTCAATGTCCTGCTATTTCTTCGTTAATAATGGACTCTAGCATTTTCCCAACTACCGATGTTATTCTGACTAGCCTATAGTTTCCTATGTTTTGTCTCCCTCTCTTCTTGAACAGGGGCATCACATTAGTGGTTTTCTAATCCGCTGGGATCCTCCTGGAATCCAGTGAGTTCTGGAATATTTTGACCAATGCCTTCACTATCTCTGCGGCCACTTCCTTTAAACCCCTTGGATGCAAGCCATCAGGTCCTGGCAACTTGTCTGCCTTTAGTCCCATTAGTTTGTTAAATACTTTGTCCCTCGTGATGGAGACTGTTACAGGATCTTTCCTCCCATTAGCTCCTTGCTTATCTGATATCTGTGGGATGTTTATAGTGTCCTCCACTGTGAAGACCGATGCAAAATATTAGTTTAAATTATCTGCCATTTCCCTGTTCCCCATTATCAATTCTCTAGTCGCATCCTCCAAAGGTTCCATGCTCACTTTAGATACTGTCTTTCTTTTTATATACCTGTAGAAGCTCTTGCTGTTTGTTTTTATATTTCTTACCAATTTACTTTCATAATCAATTTTCTCCCTCTTTATTAGCTTTTTAGTCATCTGCTGCTTGCTCCTAAAAAATTCCCAATCCTCTGGCCTACCACTAGTTTTTGCTGCTTTGTATGCCTTAGTTTTTGATTGGATACTGTCCTTGACCGTCTTCGTTAACCATGGGTGGGTCATCCTTCTCATCGAGGCCTTCTTTTTGACCGGGATAAATTTTTGCTGAGCGTTGTGAAATATCTGCTTAAATGTCTGCCACTGCTCAGCCACTGACCTTCCCCTTATCCTATTTTCCCAGCCCGCTTTAGACAACTCTTTCTTCATATCTCCATAATCGTCCTTGTTTAAGTTGAGGACACTGCTTTGAGACCTGAGTTGCTCGCTCTCAAACTGAATTTGAAATTCTACCATGTTGTAATCACTCCCCCCTAGAGGATCCTTAACTACGATATCTCTTATTAATCCTACCTCATTACACATTACTAGATCTAAAATAGTCTGTTCCCTGGTAGGTTCTGCAACATAGTGCTCTAAGTAACACTCCCTGATGCACTCTACAAATTCGTCTTCCATGTTACCTCTGCCAATCTGATTAGTCCAGTCAATATGCAGATTAAAATCCCCCATGACAATTGTAGCGCCCTTCTTACACACCTCCATTATTTCCTGAATTATACTTTGTCCTGCAGTGAGGCAAATCTTCTGGGGCCTAGAGATGACGCCCACCTGTGACTTCTTCCCCTTGCTATTCCTTATTTCCACACAAACTGATTCCACATCACGATATATTGCACCGATATCACTACTTACCACTGCACTGATACCTTCCTTTATTAACAAAGCTACCCCACCTCCTTTTCCTTTTTTCCTACTTTTCCGGAACATCGAATACCCTTGAATAATGAGTTCCCAGTCTTGGTCACCCTGCAACCATATCTCTGTAATAGCTATCAAGTCATATTCATTTATTTCTATTTGTGCCGTCAACTTATCTATATTGTTACAAATGTTGCATGCATTCAGATAAAGAGACTTAAGCTTTGACTTTTTACCATTATTATTCATTCTGGTTCTAATTTCTGCTGCACTCTTCTGCTTAGATTTTCTGTCCCTTCCTGTCACACTTTGATTACCATTCGCCTCTTCACTACCCTGCACCTCTGCTCTCTTGTTTCTTTTTGATTTTTTAAACTTCCCTTCAATTGAACCCTTCCCCCCACTAATTAATTTAAAGTTCTATCGACAAGCCTAGTTATACGATTCACCAGGACACTGGTCCCAGCATGGTTCAAATAAAGCCCGTCCCAATGGAACAGCTCTCTCTTTCCCCAGTACTGGTGCCAGTGCCCCATGAATCGGAACTCATTTCTTCCACACCAATCTTTGAGCCACACGCTTACCTCTCTAATCTTATTTGCCCTACACCAATTTGCACGTGGCTAAGGTAATAATCTGGAGATTATTACCTTTGAGGTTCTGCTTTTTAATTTAGCCCCAAGCTGCTCATAGTCCCTCAGCAGAACTTCTTTCCTTGTCCTACTTATGTTGTTGGTACCTTCCCCTCCCACTCCAAGTTCCTCTCCAGCCCAGAAGAGATATCCTTAACCTTGGCACCAGGTAGGCAACATAGCCTTCGGGACTCCCTGTCTTTGCTGCAGTGAACAGTATCTATTCCCCTAACTATGCTATCCCCTATTACTACTACATTTCTCTTTTCTCCCCCCACTTGAATGGCACTCTGAACCATGGTGCTGTGGTCAGTTCAGTCATCTTCCCTGCAGTCTGTGCCATCGTCCACACCGGGAGCAAGAACCTCGTACCTATTGGATAAGGGCACTGGCTGAGGCTCCTCCAAGCTAAATTCTGGATCCCTATATATGCCTCATTCGCAGTCACACCCTCCTGTCCCTGACCACAGTCCAAATTTGATGTAATTAATCTAAGGGGTGTGACTGTCTCCTGAAACACAGTGTCTAGGTAACTACCCCCCTCCCTGATGCATCGCAGTGTCTGCAGCTTGGACTCCAGCTCATCAACTCTGAGCCGAAGTTCCTCGAGCAGCCAACACTTGCTGCAGAGCTCTCTCTCAGGTTCCCATCCTCTTGCCAATTGAGTTTAAATTCTTCCCCAGCAGCACTGGCAAATCTCCCTGCGAAGATATTTATCCCAGTCCTGTTAAGATGCAACCTATCCATCTTGTACAGGTCCCACCTGCCCCAGGACCGGTCCTAATGTCTCAGAAATCTGATGCCCTCCCTCCTACACCAGTTTTCCAGCCAAGTGTTCAATTACTCAATACTTCTATTTTTATATAATATATAATATTGGTTTGGTTTGGTGAGTACCTTGCACATGGGAATGGGAGTAATCCTGAGATTACTGCATTTGAGATAAAAACAAGAAATGCTGGAAATACTCAGCAGGTCTGGCAGCATCTGTGGAGAGAAAAGCAGAGTTAACGTTTCAGGTCAGAGATCCTTCTTCAGAACACACCGTTAACACAGATGCTGCCAGACCTGCTGAGTATTTCCAGCATTTCTTGTTTTTATTTCAGATTTCCAGCATCCGCAGTATTTTGCTTTTATTTTACCGCTTTTGAGGTCCTGCTTTTACTCTCCTTCCTAGCTCCTTAAGGACCTCATCCCCCTTCTTACCTATGTCATTGGTACCGATGTGGACCATGACCTCTGGCTGTTCACCTTTTCCCAGAAGAATGTCCTGCAGCTGCTCCGTGACATCTTTGACCCTGGCACCAGGGAGGTAACACACAATCCTGAAGTCACGTTTACTGCCGCAGAAATGCCTGTTTGTTCCCCTAACTAACGAATCCCTTACCACTGCTGCTCTTCCACTCCTGTTCCTCCCCTCCTGTACAGCTGAGCCACCTGTGGTGCCACAAACTTGGCTCTGACTGCACTCCTCTGAGGAACCCTCACCCTCACCAGTATCTAAAATGGAAAACTGATTAGCGAGTGAGATCGTCTCAGGGGACTCCTGCACTGTCTGCCTGGTTCTCTTAGACTGCCTGGCAGTCACCCATTCCCTATCTGCCTGCATACTTCTAACCTGTGGTGTGACCACCTCCCTAACTATACTATCCACATAGTCCTCTACCTCGCAGATGCACAACAGTGACTCCAGCCACAACTTGAGTTCCGAAACCCAGAGCTTAAGCTTCTGCAGCCAGGGACACTTCCTGCAGATGTGTTCGTCTAGGACACATGGTGCGTTTATGACTTCCCACACACCGCAGGATGTACATTCCACTCGGCAGAGCTGCCCTGCCATACCTTAACTTTACAGACTATTTATTATAAGTAGAACAGTTCACCAGGTACTCACCAAACAGTTCCTTCCACTGCACCGAAGCAGGAACCAAATACTGGAGGGTTAAAAAAGTATAAAAAAAGTAGAAAAATGGAGCACCTCCTCCCTCCTTCACCAAACTCTCCACTCACCAAACTCGAATCTCCACACTCAGCTTGCAATCTGCCCTCCGTTTCTGCACTCTGTGATGCTGGTGATTTCAATGTAGATCAAGAAAAGCAGTGGTCCTAATACTGACCTCTGGGAAACCCCACTAGCTACCTTCCTCCAGTCCGAAAAACAATCACTCATCACGACTCTGTTTCCAGTCATTCAGTCAACTTCAAATCCATGCTGCCACTGTCCCTTTTATTCCATGGGCTTTGAATTTGCCGATAAGCCTGTTATGTGGTACTTTATCGAACGCTTTTTGGAAGTCCATGCACACCACATCAACCGCATTACCCTCATCAACCCTTTCTATTACCTCATCAAAAAACCCAATCAAATTGGATAAATACGATTTGCTCTGAACAAATCCATGCTGGCTTTCCTTAATTAATTCACATTTGCCCAAGTGACTGTTACCTTTTTCCCGGATTATCATTTCTAAAAGCTTTGCACAACCAAGTTTAAACTGACTGGCCTGTACATGCTGGGTTTATCCTTAGGCCCTTTTTTGAACAAGAGTGCATCATTTGCAATTTGCCAGTCCTCTGGGATCACCCTATATCTAAGGAGGATAGGAAGATTATGGTCATTGCCTCCACAATTTTCAGCCTTACTTTCCTTGGTATCCTTGGATGCATCTCACGCAGTCCTGTTGACTTACTAACTTTAAGTGCAGCCAGCCTTTCTAATGAAAGGTTCTGATGAAAGGTCACTGACCTGAAACATTAACTCTGCTTCTCTCTCTCCACAGATGCTGCCAGTCATGCTGAGTTTTTCCAGCACTTTCTGTTTTTATTTTAGCTTTTCTAATATCACCTTTTTTTTAAATCAATTTTTAGCCCATCCAATGTCTCAACTCTTTCCTCTTTCTTACAAGTTTAACAGTATTTTCTTCCTTGGTAAAGACAGATGCAAAGTAGTCATTTAGTACCTCAGATATGCCCTCTGCCTCCATGCATAGATCCCCTTTTTGATTGCTATTTGGCCCTCCTCCTCCTTTTACCACCCTTTTACTATTTTTATGCCAGTAGAAGGTGGCCTAATTTTAAGGAAGGTGCCCTAATTTTAATACAATCAAACATCTTCCTTACTAGCTCCCAAGTTCAATGGATCTGGGAGACTGCATTGACTTGCTTGGGCATCTTCCTCTATATTGCTTGCATCTCAGCTTTGACAGGGGTGTGGCATTTTGCCCCATAATAGAGCACCTCTCATTTGCTACAGCTCCTGAGGATTGTGAGTATTAGTAAGCCTGAGGATTGGGAATGTTGGCAACCTTGTTGGGAGTGTTAGTAAGTTTGAAGTTTGGGAGTGTTTGTAAACCTGAGGATAGGGAGTGTTTGTAAACCTGAGGATTGGGAGTGTTTGTAAGCCTGAGGATTGGGACTGTTTGTAAGCCTGAGGATTGGGAGTGTTTGTAAACTTGAGGATCGGGAGTGTTTGTAAACCTGAGGATTGGGACTGTTTGTAAGCCTGAGGATTGGGAGTGTTTGTAAACTTGAGGATCGGGAGTGTTTGTAAACCTGAGGATTGGGAGTGTTTGTAAGCCTGTGGATTGGGAGTGTTTGTAAACCTGAGGATTGGGACTGTTTGTAAGCCTGAGGATTGGGAGTGTTTGTAAACTTGAGGATCGGGAATGTTTGTAAACCTGAGGATTGGGACTGTTTGTAAGCCTGTGGATTGGGAGTGTTTGTAAACCTGAGGATTGGGACTGTTTGTAAGCTTGAGGATTGGGAGTGTTTGTAAGCCTGATGATAGGGAGTGTTTGTAAGCCTGTGGATTGGGAGTGTTTGTAAGCTTGACGATAGGGAGTGTTTGTAAGCTTGAGGATCGGGAGTGTTTGTAAGCCTGAGGATTGGGAGTGTTTGTAAACCTGAGGATTGGGAGTGTTTGTAAGCCTGAGGATTGGGAGTGTTTGTAAGCCTGAGGATTGGGAGTGTTTGTAAACCTGAGGATAGGGACTGTTTGTCAGCCTGAGGATTGGGAGTGTTTGTAAGCCTGAGGATTGGGAGTGTTTGTAAACCTGAGGATTGGGAGTGTTTGTAAACCTGAGGATTGGGACTGTTTGTAAGCCTGAGGATTGGGAATGTTTGTAAACCTGAGGATGGGGACTGTTTGTAAGCCTGAGGATTGGGAGTGTTTGTAAGCCTGAGGATTGGGAGTGTTTGTAAGCCTGAGGATTGGGAGTGTTTGTAAACCTGAGGATTGGGAGTGTTTGTAAGCCTGAGGATTGGGACTGTTTGTAAGCCTGAGGATTGGGAGTGTTTGTAAGCCTGATGATAGGGAGTGTTTGTAAGCCTGTGGATTGGGAGTGTTTGCAAACCTGAGGATTGGGACTGTTCGTAAGCCTGAGGATTGGGAGTGTTTGTAAGCCTGAGGATTGGGAGTGTTTGCAAACCTGAGGATTGGGACTGTTTGTAAGCCTGAGGATTGGGAGTGTTTGTAAGCCTGATGATAGGGAGTGTTTGTAAGCCTGTGGATTGGGAGTGTTTGTAAGCTTGAGGATCGGGAGTGTTTGTAAACCTGAGGATTGGGACTGTTTGTAAGCCTGAGGATTGGGAGTGTTTGTAAACTTGAGAATCGGGAGTGTTTGTAAACCTGAGGATTGGGACTGTTTGTAAGCCTGTGGATTGGGACTGTTTGTAAGCCTGATGATAGGGAGTGTTTGTAAACCTGAGGATTGGGAGTGTTTGTAAGCCTGAGGATTGGGAGTGTTTGTAAGCCTGAGGATTGGGAGTGTTTGTAAGCCTGATGATAGGGAGTGTTTGTAAGCCTGATGATAGGGAGTGTTTGTAAGCTTGAGGATCAGGAGTGTTTGTAAGCCTGAGGATTGGGAGTATTTTAAAAACCAGCAAAAGAATGACCAAAAACTTGATTAAATAAAAGGGAAAAAATAGAATGAGAGTAAACTAGCAAGGAATATAAAAACAAAGGGCTGGAGTTTAAGAAGCCCTCAACGTTGTGATCCGTGGCGGGGTTGGGGGTGGGGGTGGGCCTGAAGATTGCTCTGGATGAAGCCCGCCACCGACTATGCTGTCGGCAGGGCCAGCCCAATCCTTTCAGCAGCAGCAAGGCTCAGTGGTGGTCCCCCACTCCCCCCTGCTGCTGGGCAATAGGACCACAATTAACATATTCAAATTGATAAAATTAATACATTTAAATATACTTACCTGAGATCTTGAGGGCCTGCTGCAATCTTCGGCACAGTGGCCAGCTCTCCCGTGTCTTCAGATCCCCGTCTGGGGCAACATGACATGACGCTGATGGGGAGTGGGGGGGGCAGAGGTACGTTTATCAGTACGAGGGTTGAGAAATGGGGTCAAATACGCAAAATGGATGTAGGGTGTAGTGAGTAGGGTTGAGCCTTAAACTTTGTGCAGCTTGGAGTGGGGGCAGGTCAGATGTAAAAGGTAAGTATTTTGTGGAGGGAGACGGCAAATACCGGGCCTGAGAAATTTATTTATTTGCTTTTGGGGGGGATCTTTCTTTAAAAATCTAAATATGCTGGCAGGGCTGGATGCCCTTTAAAAATGGCACCAGCGCCTGTACACAGGCAGCTGACGCCATTGGTGGCGACGGACAGCCTGCCATGTGATTGGGGGGCTGGTGGCAGGCCGCCCTGGATATTTAAATGAGCTGCCGCACTTAAGATCGCAGCGGCTCTTTGGTGTGTGGCCGAAGATCGGCGGTGGGCTCATAAAATCCAGCCCAAGCTCTTACAATATAAAAAGGAAAATTTCTAAAGTAAACATTCATCCCTTAGAGGAAAGAACAAGAGAAACTATCATGGGGAATGAGGAAATGGCAGAGACATTGAACAAATATTTTGTCTCTGTCTTCACAGTAGATGACACAAGTTACATATCAGAAATAAAGGGCTAATAAGAGCATGAACTTAAGGTAATAAATATCAACAGAGAAAAAGTATTGGAAAAACTTAAGGGACTAAAAGCTGACAAATCTCCAGGACCTGATGGCCTGCATCCAAGAGTTCTAAAAGAGGTAGCTGCAGAGTTAGTGATGCACTGGTTATCATTTTTCAAAATTTCTTGAGATTCCAGAACAGTTTCAGTGGATTAGAAGTTAGCAAATGTAACTCCGCTATTCAAGAAAGGAGAGAGAGCAGGAATAATCGAAAAGCTGTATACTATTTAACTGGAGAGAGATTGCAGAACTCAGTGGTACAGAGAGACCTGGCTGTCCTGGTACATGAATCACAAAATGTTAGTATACAGGTACAGCAAGTGATTAAGAAGGCAAATGGAATGTTGTCATTTATTGCAAGAAAATCAAGTATAAAAATAGAGAAGTTTTAATGCAGCTACACAGGACGTTGATGAGAACACATCTGGAGTACTGTGTACAGTTTTGGTTTCCTGATTTGAAAAAGGATATCACTGCATTAGAAGCATCTCAGAGAAGGACGAATGCCATGGATGAAGGGCTTATCTTATGAAGAAAGGTTGAACAGGTTGGGTCTATTCCCATTGGAGTGTAGAAGAATGAGAGGTGATCTTATTGAAACGATCCTGAGGGGACTTGATAGAGTGGGAGGATGTTTCCTCGGAGACACAGTTTAAGAATAAGAGATCTCCCTTTTAAGACAGAGAATTTTTTTTCTCAAAGGTCATTAGTCTGTGGCATGCTCTTCCCCAGAAAGCAGTGGGGCTGGGTCATTGAATTTATTCAAGGCTGAGTTAGACAGATTTTTGTTACACAAAGGGAGTCAAGAGTTCTGGGGGCAGACAGGAAAGTGGAGTTGAGACCACAACCAGATCAGCCATGATCTTAATCGAATGGCGGAGCAGGCTTGTGGGGCCAAATGGCCTACTCCAGTTCCGAAGTCCTATGTTCCTATATTCCTATGAGAGGAAAAACAGGGAACTACAGGCCAGTTAGCCTGACATTAGTAATTGGGATAATGCTGGAAAGGGCCGGCAGCTCAGAGGTATCAGCAGTGCCACCGGGAGCGATGGCCACTGCCGATACTACAGGAGTTCTGAGACCAGGCCCAGCGTTGGCGACCCGGACCAAAGGTTAGTGAGGCGGGGTCGCCAGGTCAAGTCTGGCAGGCTCCAGCGATGGGGAGGGGTGTGGGCGTTGAGGGTAGGGTTGGGTGTTAATGGAGGGGTGGCTTTTGTTGCCAGGGATCCTCTGTGCCCACAGAGGAGTGCCACCCATCCCCCCTCACAAAGCCCGCAGGGAGGCCACCTTGATTTACTGAGCGACCTCCCCGCATAGCGGAGGCCCCACCTGTGACAGCAGGAAGAGACTCTTAAATGGCTACTGATTGGTCACTTAAGGACCTCATTTGGTCTCTGGGCTGTTCCCGCACCGACTTAATTGTGGTCCAACAGGAAGGTGACGGGCTGTTCCCGTACCCCTGTCTTCTATCGCAATAACGTGGCCCTGCCCACCTCCTAGCCCATCTCCCGGGGGCCCATTAAATTCTGTCCAAGGAGACTACAAAGAGATATGAACAGGTTGAGTGGGCAACAAGGTGACAGCTGGAGTAGAATGCGGGGAAGTGTGAGGTCATTCACTTTGACAGTAAGAATAGAAAAGCAGAATATTTTTTAAAAGGTGTGAAACTTTTAAATGTTGATGTTCAGAAAGACTTGGCATACATGTACAAGGAACACAGAATGTTAGCACGCAGATACAGCAAGCAATTAGGAAGGCAAATGGAAGACTGGCCTTTATTGCAAGGGGATTGGAATATAAGAATAAGGAAGTCTTGCTACAATTGTGAAGGGCTTTGGTCAGCCAACCTGGAGCACTGTGCGCAGTTTTGGTCTCCATATCTAAGGAAGCATATACTTGCCTTGGTGATAGTACAATGAAGGTTCACTAGATTGGTTCTTGAGGGTGAGAGAGTTGTCCACTGATGACAGGATGAGTAAATTGGGCTATAGTCTTTGGAGTTTGGAAGAATGAGAGGCAATCTCATTGAAACATACAATATTCTGAAGGGGCTTGGCAGGATAGACACTGAAAGCCTCAGGATAAAGGTCCGAACATTCAGGACAGAGAGAAGGAGAAATTTCTTCACTCAGTTGGTTATGAATTCTTGGAATTGTCTACCCCAGAAGGTTGCAGATGCTCCATCATTGAGTATATTCAAGACTGAGATTGATAGAGTTTTGAATCCTCAGGGAATCAAGGGGTACGGGGAGCGGGCAGGAAAGTAGAGTTAAGGTAGAGGATCAGCCATGATCATATTGACTGTGGAGCAGGCTTGAGGGGCCAAATGGTCCACTCCTAATCCTGTTTCTTATGTTCTTATGTTTATTAGATTAGATTAGATTAGAGATACAGCACTGAAACAGGCCCTTCGGCCCACCGAGTCTGTGCCGAACATCAACCACCCATTTATACTAATCCTACACTAATCCCATATTACTACCAAACATCCCCACCTGTCCCTATATTTCCCTACCACCTACCTAGACTAGTGACAATTTTATAATGGCCAATTTACCTATCAACCTGCAAGTCTTTTGGCTTGTGGGAGGAAACCGGAGCACCCGGAGAAAACCCACGCAGACACAGGGAGAACTTGCAAACTCCACACAGGCAGTACCCGGAATCGAACCCAGGTCCCTGGAGCTGTGAGGCTGCGGTGCTAACCACTGCGCCACTGTCATTAGAGAGTTGTTTTGGCCCGCTTAACGACCAGTAGCAGCCCTTGAAAGCTGCTTCCTGCCCAGATTTTCCACCATCCAGTTCATAGCATTCCTGACCAGGCTCTCAGCACGCTTTTTGTCATGCATAGAAATCCTATTCAAATGAAGGGGAGAAGCTTTCTTTGTAAAATTTGATGAGACCAGTCTTTCCTGCTGCCAGGTTTGTACTTTAGTTTGTGGTTAATCCCCTCTGGTCTAACTCTATGGCGTATTTTATAACATGAAAGAGGGTGCTGTAGAGCAAATAGATAGAAATTCAGCATGGTACAGAATGATAATAGAATCAAAATGAGCTGAAAACTGAGAAACTTCACTATTGCTGGGTCAAAATCCTGGAATTCCCTTCCAAACAGGACTGTTGGTGTGCCTACACGCCAAGGACTGCAGTGGCTCAAGAAGACAGTTCATCTCCACCTTCTCAAGGGCAATTAGAGATGGGCAATAAATGCTGGCCAAGCCAACGATGCCCCATCCCATGAATGAAGAAAAAACTCTTGCAGTAATTTAGCAAATCCAGTTGGAAATTCTTATTCTCAACTTATTGTTATGCATAGCACAGTTGTGAGGTAGTGATTAATTGTCATGAAAAAGCCCTTGATCTGACAAAAAATTTATATCAGCAACAGATTTTGTTCTGGGAAAAATGCAAATATAACTGTGCCGGAGTTGGGGGGGCAGGCAGGGGGGATGGTGAGGAGGGAGTGGGGGCAGCAGGAGGGGGACAGTGGGGGAATGAGAGAGCAATCGCAGCCCCTCCTCGAAAATATTCACATAAGTAAATGTACTTTAATTTTTACGCACATACTCTGCATTTCTATGAGGATCCTCCTGTGTGCTTTAATTTTAGTGGAAGATTCACAAATCTTCTCGATAAATAAGAGATTTAATGTCAATTTTGATGATGGGATAATGGTATCAAAAGATCAGTTTTTCTATCTTTTTAAATAGAAATAATGGAAGATGTTGAAAAATCGACGCATTTCTGATTTTATTAGAACAGACACATCACATGTGCAGAATGGCAATTTGCCAGTTTGTTCCCATAGTGCATGCACAGTGCTTTTTTAGAAATGACAGCAAATATATGATAGCAGTTTGCTTTATTTCTGCAACTCAATTTTCTGTATTGTTTTCAGTGTAATACATTTTACTCCAGAAAAATAACATTGCTACATTAGTGTGAATGAATGTCATACAGGGAGTTGAGATGCTCAGGGCTATAACTACTTGATCACACCATTGGTGCAGTAATAAAGACTAGCACTGGCTTTCACATAACTTGTTTACTGGAAATACTATAAAGAAGACAAATCCATAATTCATAAATAGCAGCGCATTAATTTACGGTGCAGTGAATATCCTTAAGCTGAATTAAATACCCCCAATACCACAGCAAATTAGTTGTGACACTGCATGATGTCTCATCAACAAATTGCTCTTTATTGAAATTGAAGAGACTGATGATTAGTAGGTGAATCTCCTAACTCAAGCACCTCTTATTGCAGTTTTGGAAAATTATACTGCTCATCTCTTCCTCTGGTGGGAGTATAGGGACATGATCTTAACAATTGTCAGGTTACATTTCTAGCGTGGAAAAATTGAAACAATGCAGGAGGAAGAAACAAAAACAACGTGCTGGCAATACTCAGCAAGTCAGGCAGCATCTGTGGAGTTAGAAAGAGAGTTAACGGGCTGGATTTTAACAAGCCCATGACGTCGGGCTCCATGCCGGTGTGGGGGTGGGGGGGGTAGCTGAAGATGGTTGCGGCAGAGGCCCGTCATGGAGCTCGATGCCAGGAGGGCCCAGCCCGATCCTCCAGGTGGCGGCGAGACTCCGTGGCGGCACCCCGCCGCTGGGCGATGGGACATCAATTTCAATATATGAATTAATGAGGGATAAATTTGAATGAACTTACTTTGAATCTTCTGGGCTCACCGTGATCCTCAGTGCAGAGGCCAGCACTCCCGTGCCTTCAGTTCCCCATCTGGGGAAAGCCCTCGTGGGGAAGGGGGAGGAGTTAAGTTTTCCAGCACGGGGGGGTGGGGCGGACGGGGTCAAATAAACATAGTGAGTGTAGGGGATGGTGGGAAGGGGTGAACTTTAAACTTTGTGCAGTCTGCGGGGGGAAGGTCAGATTTAAAAGTTAAGTATTTTGGGGGGCAAAGGGCAAATAGTTAATGTTATTGTTATTAGGGGTGGGAAAGGGGCGTTAGAATTTTATTTGATAGATGTTCTGGGGGGGGGGTGTATCTTTAAAAATTTAAATTGCTGACTTCAGACAACCTGCCCCCTCTACATGATTGTCAGGGGGGTGGGGGGCCGCCCCGGCCATTTAAATGAGCCACCGCATGGGAGATCGTGGCGTTCTAAGGCATGCGATCCGCACATGCGGGCCACCATTTTTTGAGCTCACCGCCGAGAGCGATTGCGGGCTCTTAAAATCCATCCCAAAGTTTCAGGTCGATGAGAATTTGTTCAAGTGGTGTTATGCAGACTATGTCGATTCCCCGGGGCCAGATAGCACTTGATCTGCTATCTGAAGGTGCGCGCAGTGTTCGGCAATGGCAACAATGAGGAAAACTCCACAGGCCACACAGGTAGAGGACAGCGGCACTGTCTGCCTCCAAGGAATCGATGCAAGTCTGCATAGAAGCACGTGAACAAATTTTTCCCCTGCAATCTCCACAAAGAAGATTGACAATACTGTCCAAAGTTTTTGCGCAATTGGGGTAGATCTTGATTTTGTGCAATAATATAAAACAGGTAAAAGCGAGTCAGCAGCCTGTTTTACATTTCTCCTGATTTTTATTTCTGTTGACCCATTATTTGATTATTTGACATTTTTCTACGCTTTTGTACTATTTCAAATGTGCGGGGAGATGATTGCCTAGCCTATTGCTTCCATTTAAATAAATAAATAAAGATTTTATCCTTGATAATTTTTAAAGCTTGAGGAAAATAAATAGTAAAAGAGTAAATCAGTATACTTTTTAAAATAGCTAGTTTGGAAAGAGCACATTAATATTTGTTTTCATTGATTATTAATGGCAGCTGTTTTATAGATATTAGTTGTGGCTCAGTGGTAGCTGTTTTACCTCTGAGCCAGAAAGTTGTGGGTTCAAGTTCTACGCTGGAGACATGTACACAAAATCCACGCTGACATTTCAGTGCTACTGCTTCAGTTGTGTTGGCATCACAGACTAAAACCTGTATTTTGCAACAGGGGTAGGGAAAAGTGGCATGTCCACAAGCCTACCTCAGCTGGAACGGGATCTGAACCTCATGCTAGGCAACTGAGCTAACCAGCCCCTCAGTACACCACTGAGGGAGATTTACTGTCCAGATAGTGAAGATAAAAAAATTTACCCAATACATTTTCCAGTAAAGGGCACTGTCAGCAATGAGGGGCAGGAAGACTGACTTATTTTTCCCTCCCTAGCTCAGGGATATTTAGGACAATGTTAGTTCACTCAGAATTGTCAAGTAGAAGTTAGCTGAGTAGTACTGCATATTTTAAAAAATATCCGCAAGCATCAGATGCACAGATGCCAAAAATGTATACATACAAGCAGAGAAAGATCAAGTGTATCATTAGGAGTTGTGAAGGCTTTAAATAAAATATAACAAAATCAATGCAGTGGAGCCAGTGGAGCAGCGGTAGCTGTTCTAGAAGGCTCCTGTGAAATTTTTTAAAAATCAACAATACTGACAATCATTAGATGTACAGACACCAAAGGATTAATACGCCATCAGAAATACATCAAAAGGACCACAGAGTCCATCAGGAGCTGTGAATTTTGTTGCATATATAAATAATTAGATTATAATGGGACAGTGCCACTCCAGGAGGGGTCCCACAATCCTATATTTAAAGCAAAAGTTTCAGCATAACTAAGCAACTTTCAAATGAAGAGCTCAATTCTCCAAAACCTCCTGCACAGCACAAACCTTCAGCTTTCAGGTAACAAACTGGGTAAGAAACAAGAAACACAGGTTACTAACTTTAGTATTGCCTTAAAGTACAACCGAGGTGGAAGTAGATTCAATGAAATAGCACTGGAGAGGTTAAGGTTGAAGCGATGCAGGAGAGAGCACCTGTGGGAAGCACTCCAACCTCAGTTGTCAAGCTTCAGTATGCAGATGATACCTCTATGTGCGTTCAGGCTGAAACTGAGCTCCAGATCATTGTTGACTCTTTCTCCAAACCAAATGAGAAAATGGATCTTTCATTAAACACTCAGAAAACAAAGGTCCTCTTCCAACCAGTTCCCACAGTACAACACCTCCCCCCATCAATCAAGATCAATGTTGAAATCTTGGAAAATGTGCACCATTTTCCATACCTTGGGAACCTCCCCTTGGCGAAGGCAGACATAGACGACATGGTTCATCATCACCTCTAATGTGCCAGTTCAGCCTTCGGCTGATGGAGGAAGAGAGTATTTGAGGATCAAGATCTCAAACCCAAAACTAAGATCGTAGTTTACTGGGCGGCAGTGATCCCTGCACTCCTATATGCTTTAGATACGTGGACATCCTAGGGGCAGGCATCTCAAAACACTAGAAAAGTGCCACCAGAGGTGTCTCTGCAAGATCCTCCAAATCCAGTGGCGGGAAAGGCAGTCCAACAGCAGCGTCCTCTCCCAAGCCAACCTGCCCAGCATCAGGGTGCTAATCACCCAAAACCAGTTCCACTGGGCAGGACATTTCGTTTGCATGCCTGACACCAGACTCCAGAAGCAGCTGTTCTACTCAGTCTTGATCGCAGCAGGAGACTCCCAGGAGGACAGCGGAAACGCTTTGAAGATATCCTCAAAACATTCCTGAAGGGAACAAACATCCCCGTTGACTCGTGGGAGTCCCTGGCTCGCGACTGTCCGACATGGAGCAACCTCAATCGGGAAGGCATCGTACACCTCGAGGGACTTTGTCGGGAACAGGCGGAGGTGAAATTGAGGCATTGGAGGGAGCGCACAAACCTCCAAACTACTCATTTCCTTGACCCTTCAAGTACCACCTGCCCCTCATGTTGCAGTGACTGCAGATCACGCATTGGACTTATCAGCCATCTCAGAGCCCATTGAACCAGAGTGCAAGCCTGTCATCACCGATCCTGAGGGACTGCGTAAGAAGAAGGGAAGTAGATAACAAAGAGGTTGCCCTCAGATAAGCCAAATTAAGTAATAGCTCATGGAAATTAAAAAGTAAAACAAAGTATCTGAGGGGAATAAAAAGTTAACAAGGACACTAGATAGAAATAACATCAAAACAAACACTTGGGATTTTTCGAAAGATTTAAAACGAGTGGGGGCAATGGGAGAAATACAACAAGAAAGGGAAACTGCTGAGAGTAGTATTACTGATGGAGACCTAGAGGTGTGTTTCCAATGGAATGTTCAGAAACAATAGAGCCAGATACAATAGAGCAGTGAAGAGAGGTGAAAACTGTTAATAAGTAAATTTTAAAAACTATGACCCGAGAGAGCAAGGTATTGACACACACAAGTGTTAACAAAAGTGAGATTTATGCAGGTAGGTGGATAGTGTTCGATTCACTAAGGGAGTAATATTTTGGGTTCCCCATGACAAGAATGTCTCACAAAAAGGGCTGAATTTTATTCGGGTGCCACGCCCTGCAGCGGTGCCCTTTAAACACAGCGGCGTGCCGGCATTCAGCGGCGGCCGCCGAGACCGTGCGATATTACGCGCGGGGGCTCATTTAAATCTCGGGAGTGGAAAAACCAATGACGTACAGGTGGAAGCTGCCGCGTCCCTGGCAACGGCGGCCGGCGCCACTGCGCAGGCGCCGGTGCCGTTTTTAAAGGGCTTTAAGCCCATACAATTAATTTTAATTTTTAAAGGGAAAACATTACTGATTATTATTAAATATAAAATGAAGTGATGAAGGCCCTTCCCCAACCCCCCCAATGGTCATTTCATTGCACAAAATGACCATCATTTGATTTTTCAAATACCCGAACATTCCCCCCCCAAACTTCAATCTTTCGCCCTTCAACCCCTTCCCATCTCCACATCCAATAAAAATTGATTTCTCCACTCCTCCACCCTTCCCGCCCTGAAATTTTTATTACTCCCCGCTCCCCACCAGGTTCTCGCCTTGGAGTTCTGAAGGCATGCAAAGGCTGAACGAAGGCCGTAAAATCGGCATGCGACGGCAGGTAAGTTAATTTACTTTTTTGTGGAAGCTTTGTAGTTTCGGAGGAGCAGGAGTTCTCTGGGTTCCGCAAGGTGTCTTTGGGCCTCCTCAGCCTTACCTTACACTTCCCCTCCAATGGCCGAACTGTTATTTCTGTGGGCTATGGGCGAGAGACAAATTTTCAGGATTTTAACAGCAGGGCCTTGCTTCCTTTATAACCTCCAGAGGTGCCTGGAATATTACTTGTTCCTTTGATATGTGAACTATTGTAAGACTCATCGAACTACAAGTAATAGCCAAAGAAAATGTGGGTTTTTATTATATTTTAACTAGAACACACACACATTATATATATATATATAAACAGTTACAAGCCACATTTAAACACATCTCACTCTGTCAGGCTACACCCACAACTCCCTGGTCATGTGTGATGTGACATCACTTTCTCCACTTACAGCTTCTTAAGGTGGACCACTCTTAAGGTCGTCTGACAACATTCCATCTTTTTCCCAAAGATAAAAACATAAGTACAATATACAGTGATGTGCGGTTCAGACTAATATGATTAAAACAAAACATTATTTACAAGTAAGTAAGTTTAACACTCTCTAAAATGTAGAAGAGGTTTGCTTATTCATCCTGATCTTGTTATTGTAAAGCTCTTCCCAAAGCTGAGCTCGTCTTGACAACTCCTCTGAGACTCTGATGACTCAGAACTGTGGTAAGCATGTTCTTCGACTGTGCTCATAGCCTCTGTACTTTCATCTTCTGACTTTGTCTTTGAACATGTCCGCAATGACACAGGGTTGTCACATGTAGTGTTGTTGTACAGCTCTCTGAGTTGACTTTGGTTCCGTCTGAGAATCGCACCATTGGGTGTCTGGACCTCGTATGATCTGGGCAGGTTGCATATCCTCGCAACCTCTGCAGGATACCACATTCCCAGTGCATGATTGAGGACACTGACCTTCTGTCCTACTTGCAATTGAGCTAGTTCTGGTCCTGTTTGACTGTCATACGATGCTTTCGACTTCCCTTGTTTAGACAGCAGTATATCCTTTACTGAGTTCTTACCTGTCTTCCAAACATCAACTCTGCAGGTGAAGGTAAGCCCATGTCCAATGGAGTAGCTCGAAGGTGTAGTATTGCAACCTTGAGATCTTGTCCCGCCTGCCTACATTTTAAAATTAGTGATTTGATGGTGCACAGCATGCGTTCAGCAATGTCGTTGGGCTTTAGATAATCCAGCGACGATGTCATCTGACGGACTCCCCACCTGGCACACATGTCTTGGAATGGTTTTCCTGCATATTGTGGCCATTATCGGAGATAAATTCTTCTCGGCACAGCAAATAGGCTGAACAGAGTACTGACCGTATCAGCAACCACTGCACATAATGTATTTTGTAGCTGCCTGATGATCGGAAACTTGGCGAAGTAGTCCATGACAAGAAGGAAATCATCACCCTGACATGAAATAAATCTGTGCCTTTCTTCGCCCATGAATCGGAAGATGTTTCATGTGGGATCTGGGGTTCCATCTGTTGATTTGGCTGACAACTTTGACATTGATTCCTGGTCCGTAATCTCTCTGACAAGGAGTCTGGCATGTTCTATTCCTAAATGCCCTTGATGCAGTTGGGTTAGAATATCAAAAACACAGAAGCACAGAATTGTTACAGCGCAGAAGGAGGCCATTTGGCCCATCGTGTCTGCACCATCTCTCCAAAAGAGCAATTCACCTAGTGTCACTCCCCTGGCTTCTCCCCTTAACCCTGCACAGTATGATTCCCTTTTGAATGCTTCAATTGAACCACCACAATCTCAGGCAGTGCATTCCAGACCGTAACCACTCGCTGTGTGAAAAAGTTTTTACTCATGTCGCTTTTGCTTCTTTATTACTTTAAATCTGTGCTCTCTTGTTCTCAGTCCTTTCACGAGTCGGAACAATTTGTTCCTATCTACTCTGACCAAACCCCTCATAATTTTGAATACCTCTATCAAGTCTCCTCTCAGCCTTCTCTTCTTCAACAGTCCCAACTTCTCCAATCTGTCTTCATAACTGAAGTTCCTAATTCCTGGAATCATTCTTGTGAATCTTTTCTGCACCCTCTCTAATGCATCACATCCATCCTAAAGAGTGGCACCCAGAACTGGACGCAGTACTCCAGCTGAGGCTGAGATAGTGTCTTATACAAGATCAGCGTAACCCCCTTGCTCTTGTACTCAATGCCCCTATTAATAAAGCCCAGGACACTATATGATGTATTAACTGCACTCTCAACCTGTCCTGCTAGCTTCAATGACTTATGCATGCGCATATACACCCAGGTCCCTCTGCTCCTGCACCCCCTTTAGAATTGTACCCTTTATTTATATTGTCTCTCCATGTTCTTCCTACAAAAATGAATCACTTCACTTCTCTGTATCTTCTTCATCTGCCACTTGTCTGCCCATTCCACCAACTTTTCTATGTCCTTTTGAAATTCCACACTATCTTCCTCGCAACTCACAAGGCTTCCAAGTTTCGGATCATCCACAAATTTTGAAATTGTTCCCTGTACACCAAGGTCTAGGTCATTAATAAATATCAGGAAGAGCAACGGTCCCAACACTGATCTCTTGGGAACTCCACTACAAACCTTCTTCCAGTCCGAAAAACTTCCATTAACCACTACTGGCTGTTTCCTATTACTCAGCCAATTTCATATCCATGTTGCTACTGTCCCCTTTATTCCATGAGCAATAACTTTACTCACAACTCTGTTGTGAGGTAGTGTATCAAATGCCTTTTGGAAGTCCATGTACACACATCAACAGCATTGCCCTCATAAAACCCTCCCTGTACCTCTTCAAAAGACTCCAGCAAGTTAGTTAAACATGATTTTCCCGAAAGTAATCCATGCTGGCTTTCTTTAATTAACCCGCATTTGTCCTTGTGACAATTAATTTTGTCCCGATTTGATCTTTCTAGACGTTTCGCCACCACCGAAGTTAAACTGACTGGCCTGTAGTAGCTGGGCTTATCTTTACACCCTTTTTTGAACTCGTTTGTAATTCTCCAGTCCTCTGGCACCACTCCCAAGTCTAAGGAAGACTGAAAAATTATGGCTCGTGCCTCTGCAATTTCAACTCTCACATCCCTCAGTATCCTTGGATGCATCTGTCCTGGTGCCTTATCCATTTTAAGTACAGACAGCCTATCCAACACCTCCTCCTTAGCAATTTTAAACCCTTCTCGTATCTGAATTACCTCCTCTTTTACTATTGCCTGGGTTGCATCTTCTTTCTTGGTAAAGACCGTGCAAAGTATTCATTTAATACCTCAGGTATGCCCTCTGCCTCCATGCGCAAATCCCCTTGATGGTCCCTTATTGGCCCCATTCATCCTTTTACCAACCTTTTATCATTTATATGTCTATAGAAAACTTTGGAATTCCCTTTTATATTAGCTGCCAGTCTCTATTCATACTCTCTCTTTGCTTATCTTTTTTGCTTTTTCACTTCCCCTCTGATCCTTGTATATTCAGTCTGGTTCTCAAAAATATTCTCTACCTGGCATCTGTCATAAGCATACCTTTTCTTCTTTATCTTAATTTCTATCTCGTTTGTCATCCAGGGAGCTCTGGATTTGTTTACCCAACTTTTCCCCTTTGAGGGAATATACCTCGACTGTGCCCGAACTGTCTCTTCTTTGAAGGTAGCCCATTGTTCAGCTATCGTTTTTCCTGCCAACTTTTGACTCCAATTTATTCATCCCAGATCCTTCTTAGCGCATTAAAGTTGGCTTTCCCCCAATTAATTATTCTTAGTCTGGATTGTTCTTTCTCCTTTTCCATAGTCAGCCTAATCCTTATGATACAATGATCACTGTCCCCTAAATGTTCTCCTACTGACACTTGATCCACTTTGCTCACCTCATTCCCAAGAAACAGGTCTAGCAGTGCCTCTTATCCCATTGAACTAGAAACATACTGCTGTAGAAGATTTTCCTGAACACTCTAGGAACTCTTGCCTCTCACCTCCCTTTACACTACTACTATCCCAGTCTATGTTTGGATAATTAAAGTCCCCCCTTATAACTACCACATCATTTTGCATAATATAAAAGCAAAATACTGTGGAAATCTGAAACAAAAACAGAAAGTACTGGAAATACTCAGCAGGTCAGGCAGCACCTGTGGATCGAGATAAAAGGTCACAGACCTGAAACGTTAGCTCTATAATTTTTGCACCTCTCTGTAATTTCCATGCAAATTTGTTCCTCTACATCCTTCCCACTAGTTGATGGCCTATAGGGAACACTGAGAAATGTAACTGCACACATTTTGTTCCTTTGCTCTAGCTGTATAGATTCTGTACTCGACTCCACTGGGGCATCCTTTTTCTGAAGCACTGCAATGTTCTCCTTAATCAATGCCAACACCCCTCTCCTTTTTCCCTTTCCTATCTTTCCTGAACACCTTGTATCCAGGAATATTTAGTTCCCAGTCTTGCCCTTCTTTGAGCCATGTCTCTGTTATAACCACAACTTCATATTTCCACATGTCAATCTGCACCTGTAACTCACCAGTCTTATTAACAACATTCCATGCATTCACATACATGCACATTAATCCTGATTTAGACTTTATTACTTTCTCCCTTACTCTGACCCTATCTAATAACATATTAGTCTCTACTCTAGTGCTAGCTATCTCTGCCAGTATTCTGAGCATCTTGGTATTTTTCTCTGGCATTTCCTCCTGGTGCCCACAACACCGGCCAAGCTCGTTTAAATCCTCCCCAAGAGTATTAGCAAATTGCCCTGCAAGGTAATTTGTCCCAGACCTGCTCAGGTGCAACCCATCCAGCCTGTACAGGACCCACCTTCTCCAAAACTGGTCCCAGTGTCCCATGAATTTAAAGCCCTTCCTCCTGCACCATCTTTCCAGCCATGCATTCATCTGCACTACCTTCCTATTTCTAAAATCACTTCTACGTGGTACTGGGAGTAATCCAGAGATTACTACTTTTGAGATCCTGCTTGCTAATTTCTTACCTAGCTCATGTCATGAAGACCCCACCTGCCACAAATGAAGCATATTAATTTTGTCATCTGGAACATTAATTTTAAACTGTTGCTGCTCTAAAAAGATGACTTGTTTAAAGAAATCACAGCAGTGGCTGGAAACATTTGCATGCTAAGGGACAGTTGCCTGGAGAGACAATGGAACTATTCCCTGATCCAATTAACCCAAATGGATTTTGATCACCAGACATTGAATGGGTAACAAGCCAGCATTCCATTCCCCACCCCCACCCCCATCCCAACCCCACTGTACATGCCTGCTAAGATGAAAGAAATCCACAAAAATGCAGGAGTTTGTTAAAAAAAAACAACTAGTCACAATTCTATAATAAAAGCAAAATACTGCAGATGCTGGAAATCTGAAATGAAAACAAGAAATGCTGGAAATACTCAGCAGATCTGGCAGCATCTGTGCAGAGAGAAGCAGAGTTAACGTTTCAGGTCAGTGACCCTTCTTCAGAACTGGAGAACTTTTTTTTATCCATTCATGGGATGTGGGTCCCAAACACTCCTTCCAAGTGAAACAACGATTTACTTGAATTTTTTTCAATTTATTATCCTGCATTTGCTGCTCACATTGTCGTCTCCTCTACACTGGGGAGACTAAACTCAGACTGTTGAGCTTTTTGTTGTGCCAGCCTTTTGAAAGAGCTATTCAGTTAGTCCCACTCTCATGTTCTTTCCCACTGCCCTCCTTTTCAAGTATATGTCTAAGTGCCTTTTGAAAATTACTATTGAATCTGCTTACACTATCCTGTCAGACAGTGCATTCTAGATCATAACAACTTGTAAGTACAATCTGAAATAAATAAATAGTTGATTAAATATGATGATTTTCATATCAGAATGGGATACAACCAGCCAAAATTGATGAACAGAGATAGATAAATTAGGTAGGCATTTGATACGGGTATGTATATAATGGGTGCGTTGGTGTCAATACAATTTTTCCGCTGTACCTGGTGGCCAGTGTAACCAAAATATTTTAAGTGTTTTTTACAAATTGTGTGCTCAACAAGCCTGCAAGAAGGGCTAGCAGTAGTAGTAGGAATTCTAGAGGCTGTTGAGGTGGTGGTGAAGAGGAGTGGATGACGAAAGGCAATGGGACTTCACTTACTGACTGCCTTCCATAGTTGCTACAGTGTGAACAGCTGGTGGAAGCTGCCTGAACCTCCATCAGCTGTTCACACCAGTAACTATTAACAACTATGGGAGGCAACGGAGGCTTTGGGCAGCTGAAATCAGCTGCTACGTTTAGCATGAGATTAGGTCAAACTCTGCTTTAATGCTTGCTTCTATTTATATCTCTGTGGTTCTAACATCTACCTGTTTACTTTGCAAAGTGCGATGTATTGGATGTAGCCATAAAAAGTTGGCTTTTACAAAGTCCATAATTAATGAATTGCACAAAATAGTTGGTGCATTTAATATATTGTAAGCGGCATTTTTGTAATTGACGCCTTAGCCAATAACAAATGGTTGATGCCATTTGACTGGTATAAGTGGCTGTCCAGGATACAAGAGGATGGTCTAAGTGGTGGGGATGAGATAGATAGTGAAATAGCTGTTTGGTCACGCTACTTGTTATGTTTTCAGGCCTTTTAGAACCATCCCCTCTCTGGCCCAGTTCTTGTTCCTATAAATCCATCATTGGCTTCTAAGGTCTGGAAGCTGCATTTCTTCCTGTATTGTGAACTCATACAATTGAGAATCAAGGGACTATATGCACCCCACTTCCAATAATCTGCTTATTAGTCTTAACATAGTTTCTCACCATGCTACTAAATTCCCTTCCAAATGTACATATCACTGCACAGATCAGAGCTTTACAGAATAAATTAAGTGCTAATTACCAATTACTAATTTAAATAGTCTGAAAATCACATGTATTTGGGTCTAAATGTCCAAACTCCAAATTCCACATTCTTTCCACAACCAGATTCATCTAATTTTCCTCCCCATATTAAGTTGGTTTCTGAAAACTCCTCCAGCTGTTCAAAGGGCTTTGCAAAAACTGTCCTGTTTCCAAGTTTTTGCTTTTTAACATTTGGGTAGATCTTGACTGTGCAATTGTGTAAAAATGGGTGATAGCGAACCAGTGACCCATTTTACATTGCTCACAATTTTTCTTTCCTTTGAAATCGAAATCATGCTTCTCTTTATTATCAAGACTACGAAGGCCTGAAGGTCACTAAAAAAGCAGCAAGTTTCTCTTTTCTTCCTAACCTTGATGTGGAGCCCAGGGAATTCAAGAGTACTCTTCCTGCTACTACAGCAAAACTCAGCCACTGCCAGCCCATGCTCAACCCTCAACTTTTTGTATCTTCCCTCTCCCATACTTACCTGAACTCACTTCGCATCCACAGCTTTATGAAGACAAGGCCCGATTTGTGATGCAGAAAAGATGTCTCAGGGAAAATAAATGGATGCTAAGTCAAAGAGGAATTGTTAGCATCAGTGACAAAAGTACGGTCAAAGAGATAGGTTTTATGGAGGGCCTTAAAGGAGGAGAGGGAGTTGCAGAGACCAAGAATTTTAATAAAGGAATTCCAGAACTTGGGGCCTAGGTAGCTAAAGGCACAACCACTAATGTTGGAGTGAATGGAGAGAGAGGATACACAAGACAGCAGAATGGAGTAATAACTTTAAATTGATGATCCTTTGTCACTGATTCTCCAACCAGAAGAAGTAGTCTTTTCTCATTTGCTCTTATAAAATTCTTCATAACTTTAATTACGTCTATTAAATCTTCTTTTAACTTCATTTACCACAATGGATATAGTTCCAGTATCCCAAGACTCTCCTCATAGCTATTGTTTCCCATCCCTAGACCATACGGGTGAATCTACACTGTACACTGTATGGATTAAAAAACTTTATGTCAGTAACCAAAATATGTGGAGTACTCTAACTATGGCCTAACCAATGTTTTGGTTATCCAATAAAACTGTGTGTAGTGTTTGATTGATCTGGGTTTGATTGTATTAGTCTGACCACTTATCTGTGTACTGTGTTTGATTGCTTATGCATATGGGTAGAGCTGAAGAGTTGAAACTGAAACTAAAAAGAGACAGACTAGAATGTTCGACAGAGAAACAGAGCGTTCTGAGAAGATATTGTACTGAGATCTTGCAGTGCTGAGATATTTTAAAGTTCTGTAAATAAACCAGTTAGTGATTTAATACAATCGTGATATCTGCATTGCTCAGAGATAAATCAGATATATCTAATTTATCCAGCAACCCGGCATTAACATAATAATGTACATCTATTAATAGATTGCAATTCAACATGTTATACTATGCAAGCATTCAAAAAGTGTTTATATGTTAAAAAAATCAGAGGAAGCCACAAGCTAAAGCAGTTTTCTTTTAGATAATTAAGAGTTGACTTCTTTATTTCCATTTCAAAACGTTGTAAAATGAAGTGTAGTGTCATTAAAATTAAATATTCATACACAGCAGTCTGGATACTTTTAGTGTTAATGAACTATAAATTGCAAATTAATTTCCATTAGGGTTAATTTTCATGGCAGTCTACAATTTATGACCATATGGTATTTTGGTTCCTAATACTAATAGCATTTCAATGATATTCACATGCAATTTACTTTGTATTAATTGTTTAACAATTCCCAATGACATTAAACTAGGGTTGGTGCCTAAACAATACCTGACTCTCTGATTAAAATGACAGAAATTGGAACTAAATTTAGGCCCTGTTAGGCCAGTCCCAACAGACTTGTGTCCACAGCACAACTCTGTCCTTGAATTTTGTGCTAATTGTTGCTACCTATATCTTTCAGTCTTATCTTCAGATTTAAGAGTCTTCATGAATAGTCTTAAACTATTTAGCCATTCTTGAATATCTTTTCTTCTGATCAAAATAAGGTAGAGGTTTCTATTTTTTTCTGTGTAGCATGATCCTATGTAATCATTTACTCACTTCCAAGGACTATCTGTCCCAATTTCTTAAAGTCCATAAGGAAAAGCTTCCACTGTTTCACAGTGACATTGGCAACATTAAGTCAAGGTGAGTCAAGGTGAGCCTGATCAGCTCCACACACCCTTTCCATTGTTGCACTGCTTAACTGCTTTGGATCAGGCATGAATTCAGTATGCTATAATGCTGACTTTGATAATATACTGAATGGCTGAGGGCAACTTATGTATTTGTGTGCTTTGCATTAGAAGTACACTTACTGTAAGTCATGACCATTAATGATGTGCATCCAACATTTTGTAAAATATAAAAGGAGTGGAGACTTCCCTGAAAGCTCCCATTGTGACAAGACCAAATAGAGTAATCTTGAAAGGATTTTAGGAAAAGTTCACTTTTCATCTGTTTGTCCTCCAGAGGCTTTACTGGGGTAATGTGCAGTTTGCACTATTTTTTCCATTTCCATTTAAAATATTTGCTTGGATTTTCTCATGGGAAATTCCCGATATTTATGTTTTGTGCAGAAAGAAGATGAGTGAAGGAGAGATGCCTGATTCAGATTAGGTACATTTATATACCTTCAATTACCCTCCAAACCCCACATTTAGCAACTCAGATTATATGTCAATTTATCGAAGGAACAGTGCCTCTGGAGGCTGCGCAAAATGGCAGTGACAGAGTTGTGTCACGTGCTTCACATAGACTTCCATAGACATGGCACTGCCACTAGCAGTGAAAGATCAACCTGACCTGAAAAACAATGACTGGCAGGGGCAAATCTGGTGGAGACTTTTGGCACTCATTTGCTGGCCTGATTCAATTCTCAGACAGGCCTCTAAATGGATGTCCAGCACTCCAAAATAAATGGGAGGCTGTTTAAAGATGCGCATTAGTGTTGTACAGCAGTTGTAGGATGCTGGTTACAACTTCCATTGAGAAATGAGCAGAGCATATGAAGTGCATGCTAATCCCTCTATGTCCAGGTGTTGAGAGGCCTAAACACTGGGCCATAAAGGAACTGCTGCAGGATGCTCAAAAAAATAGATTTTTTTCAACTTTTGTGGGGCCAGAAGTAGCAATCATTATTCTTAGCCCTATAAAAATCATCCAGCCTGCCGCTGGCCTGTTATCACTGCAGCCTCATCCCTTCCACCATCCTGGGATCCATTTCCAACAGGCTTGACCTGCTGGTTAGCTCTGTGTGGAACTCAACTGACTTTCCAAGGTCTGAAACTGGTGAACTGCAACTGAAAGCCATTTTGGCACCCACAGCTTGCCAGTGATATTTAAATAAAGCCTGAACATGAAAATGGTTCAAGCCTCCAAAGTCTGGCTTTGGACAGAGTCACAGGTGCACTGTTAGTATGATGTTTGTTTTGTGCCAGGGTCCTTCCAGTTGCTCACAGGGAACATGCACCATATCTGTCAGTTTAGCATCCATAACTGCATCTACTAATGATTGCACTGAGTGAGCCAACTGATCTTCTTCATGCACATTATAGTACCACCATAACTGCAATGTGAATTTCTAGCATGCGGCAGAGCCAAGGAACAAAAGTAGCTTTGTCTCCATGAAACATAAGGAATATAACTCTCTCAACATTGATGAATCAATATCCAAGACAATTGCATGAACACTCACTCAACATTTAATCAGTGAATGCTACCAAGTATTTATCCCCTTTTTAAGTTTGGCTGTACTGTTTTGCATCATCCTGTTTTTCTGTAGTAAAACTATATGATTTATGTGCTCTTGACATGCTTCATAAGTGGCTGAAGTTAGTGAAGTGACAATAAGGTGTCTGTTGTTATCTACTGAGACTGAGGTGCACCTCTAACTCTTCAAGGTCGGTCTTGAAACCACCCAGTTATTGGCTTTGCCGTATCTACAGCTAGATTTTCTGGCACATGTAGGTAATGGAGGAAGATGGGAAGAGAGTCTGGGTGTGGATCTATCTGGAAAGATGCCACCATCATCTTTGCTAGATTTAGCCATTTCACTTCTGCTAGACCCTGGCACCTTGTTCCCAGTAATTTGAATAACAACAAACCTGCTGATATCACAAAGATCTTTGAGGCCCTTGGTGATGCTTCGCTCAATCTGATCTGCATCTGGAAGCCAGAGTCTGTGAAGGCTTCATTGCAGATGTTCCTGAAATTACCACACACTTCACATTGTACTGCAATATTCTGAATGCCTCCTTAGTTATAGGACACCTCTACAGTGGTTTTCAGTTATTTCAAGTTGATGGGCACAGTCTCCACTGAGTGTATTATGTCTTTATGTAGATAAATCGGGTTTTCCTGTTCCTCTGCTATGACTACAGCCTTCTCTTGCTCATCCATGCAATGTGAGCACTCTCATTATTGTCACTAAAAAAAACAAGTGAATTTATCTGAGCTGGTGTGTCAGTGGGTGGAAATAAATGTTGATGACTGGTGAGAAATGTTCTACTGTAGTGACTAAGTGAAATTGTTGCTGTGCAGTAGTGAAAGAAGATATAATGTTTGAATCCTATGCAAAGTTAGCTCATTGAGAATTTCCCACATATTGATTGATTGTGTGTATTGATGAAGTGAGTGATAATGTGACAAATTTATTGCAGTGTTTTGAGGATGTAAATAGTTGGGTAGATAAATGGGAGCCAGTAGATGGGACCTGGTAGATATGCACTGTATACTTGAATTTCCAAAAGGCAGTTGAAAAGGTGCCACACAAAAGGTTAATATGCAGGCTAAGAACTCATGAAGTTCAGAGTAGTGTATTAGCATAGATGGAGGATTGGTTAATGGACAAGAAGCAGAGAATGGGGATAAACGGGGCATTTTCAAGTTGGCAGTCTGTAACTAATGGATTGCCACAAGGATCAATCATGGGGCCTCAACTATTTACTATCTAGATTAATAACTTAGACTTGCTGACGATACAAGGTTGGTTTCGAATGTAAGCTGTGAAGCGGACACAAAGAGGCTGCAAAGTGATATAGACAGGTTGAGCTGGATTTTATGGGCCTCCATGAGGTGAGTTTGGAGACGGGTGCCCATAGAATAGTGACGGGTGCGGGGGGCAGAGGACCCGTTGCCAATCCATTGCCAAGCATCTTGCCAGCGGTCAGATAGGCTGACGACGGCCTTCCTGCCCAGAGGTCAATTGAGGCCCTTAAGTGCCCTAATAACTGCCACTTAAGGGCCTCTTCCTCATGCTACTGGGATCTGACCAGCGGTGGGGTGGTGCCTTTGCCACGCGGGCTTGGGGGGGAGTCCCTCATCTGTGGGCAAACTGTGGCCCACGGAGGGCTCCAGCCAGGAAACAATGCACCTCCCAGGACCCCCTCCCCTTGGGTTTTAAGACCACCCCACCCCACCCCAAACCCCCTTGGTGGGGCCTTCCAGACTGGCCCCGGCAACCCCGCCTCACTTACCTGAGGTGCGGGGTTCCAGCACTGGGCCTGGGTCCAAGGCCTCTGCAATACCGGCAATGACCACCGCTCCTGGTGGCGCTGCCAATACTGTTGAGTTGCTGGCCCTCTGATTGGCTGGCAGATCTTGGAGACAGGATCCCCTACTTTAAATGGACAGGGATCCTGGCATGGGACACTTAGGCAAAAAAAAAGAGGAACGCTCCGGAGTTGGGGGGAGGGGTTGGTGGTTGCGGGGGGTGGGGGGGCTGGTGGTGGGCGCAGAGATTAGGGGAGGCCTTTTTGGCCTGGCTCTGGGAGTTCCGCCTCCAACACAAATCCATCCAGTTAAGTGAGTGGGCAACAAGGTGGTACGTGGAGTATAAAGTGTGAGATTATTCACTTTGACAGCAAAAACAGAAAAGCAGAATATTTTTTAAAAGGCATTTAACTTTTAAATGTTGATGTTCAGAGACACTTAGGTACACTCACACAAGGAACATAGAAAGTTAGCACGCAGGTACAGTAAGGAATTAGGTAGGAAAATGGCATGTTGGCCTTTATTGCAAGGAGATTGGAGTACAAAAATAAGAAAATCTTGCTGCAATTGTTCAGGGCTTTGGTGAAACCACACTTGGAGTACTGTGTGCAATTCTGGTCTCCATATCTAAGCAAAGACATAGTTACCTTGGAGGCAGTACAGCAAAGGTTCACTAGATTGGTTCCTGGGATGACAGGGTTGTCCTATGATGACAGGTTGAGTAAATTGTACCTATTCTCTCTAGAGTTTAGATGAATGAGAAATGATCTTTTTGAAACATACATGATTCTGAAAGGGCTGAACAAGGTAGACACTGAGAGGTTGTTTCCCTTGGATGAGGAATCTAGAATATGGGGGCACAGCCTCAGAATAAGGGGTCGATCATTTAGGACTGAGATGAGGAAAAATTTCATCATTCAGAGGGTTGTGAATCTTTGGTTGTAGATAATCCATCATTGAAGATATTCAACGCTTGGATAGGTAGATTTTTGATCTGTCTGGGAATCAATGGATATGGGGAGCAGGCTCAAGGGGCCATATGGTCTACTCCTGCTCAGGTATCTTATGTTCTTAGTATGGAGAATACCAGCCCTCAACTTGGAGAAAGAAAGAATCTGCAGTGAAACTGCATTCCATCTGCACTAATTGAAATGTGGTTAAATTAGTAAAGGCCATTGTGCAGGCAACAGGAGGTGTGATAATATGGGCAATGGTATGGAACAAAAGTAGAGTACAGCTTCCTGTAATTGAAGAAGTACCAGAGATAGTTGCCCTTCTGAATCACATTTAATCCAATATAACCTCAATGCTGGCAGCCTTAGATCTATTAGTGCTGCTCCTTCAGCCTATACCATTTCAATTCAATTTGATCATCCACAAGCCTTTTACTCTCTAAGACCTAACTAAAGGCTTTTAAAGCCTGAAACACATCAGATTTCCTGCCCACAGCGTCATGAGCTCTCAAAATAGGCATTGCGGGCTGGATTTTGTGCAGCCGGTGGGGCTCTTGACACTGGGTCGAATAGATGGGGAGAACACGACTTCGGCCTTTTCGAGCCCACCCTCTCCCACCCCAATGCATGATCCTCCATTGTTCTGGAAGAAAAGATTCCTGTGCCGGGAACTCTGCCCTTTTGAAGACGGGGATCTCTCCTCCAAGAGATGCCAGCTCAGCAGTAACGGCAATGCCACCAGGAGTGGTGGCCACTGCTGGTACTGCAAAAGCCTTGGACCCAAGCCCAGCACTGGAACCCCAGACCTCAGGTAAGTGAATCAGGGTCACCGGGGCCAGTCCAGGAGGCCCTGGTGAGGGGGCATGGGGGGTGGGCATGAATTCGGGGGTGGGGGTGTGCGGGGGGGGGGGGGGGGGTGCCATGGAGGTAGGGGTTTGCCAGCAGGGGGTTCTCTCTGGGCAAGATTGCCCACGGGGGAGGAAACCCACCCCGCCACATGACTGTAGGGAGGGCACCTCGTATTACAAGGCGCCCTCCCCGTGTGACAGAGGCACCCCCTGCCACTGGTTAAATCCCAGCGGCGGGGGGAAGAGGCCCTTTAGTTACCATTAATAGGCCATTTAAGGGCCTTAATTGGCTTCTGTTCGGGAAAGCCATCATTGACCTATCCCACTCCCAACAAAATGGCTTGGTGATGGGGAGGCCTCTGCCACCACCACTCATAACACCGCCCGCTACCCCCCCAACCCCCACCTCCTGTCGCAATTCTATGGGCTCCCCCCCCCACCTCCGACCACATCTCAGGGGGGCACAGTGGCGCAGTGGTTAGCACCGCAGCCTCACAGCTGCAGGGACCCGGGTTCAATTCTGGGTACTGCCTGTGCGGAGTTTGCAAGTTCTCCCTGTGACCGCATGGGTTTTCGCCGGGTGCTTCGGTTTCCTCCCACCACCAAAGACTTGCAGGTGATAGGTAAATTGGCCATTGTAAATTGCCCCTAATGTAGGTAGGTGGTAGGGAATATGGGATTACTGTAGGGTTAGTATAAATGGGTGGTTCTTGGTCAGCACAGACTCGGTGGGCCGAAGGGCCTGTTTCAGTGCTGTATCTCTAAATAAATAAATAAATAAATAAAATAAGTATAATATTCAGCCCCATAGGTGATTAATATTACGTGATTAATATTAATTAAGCAGGCCATATAAGTCTTTACATGTGCCAGGATGATTGAGATCCCTTACAAACATTTCCTCCTTCTCCCACCTTGTTTATATTCTGGAGATATTAGTTTGAAAACTTAAGAGAGGACAATGCTGGAGAATAAATCATTTTCCACTTTTGGCATTTGATATTATCTCAAGGTCAGGTCGAGGAAAGAGCCATATACAGAAACAAATTTCTAACTAGTCTTTTCCAGCAATGCTGAAAAATCAAATCATTTATTCCAAAAAGAAAAGTTTTTTTCACATTTGCTGTCACTTTGTCAGCTTGGCCAGATCTGTAGAAAAGCTCAGAGTGATACAGTACAGATGGAGGCTATTTGGTCTATTGTACCTATGCCAGCTCATTGAAAAAGCTATCTAATGAGTCCCGTTGCCCTGATCTTTCCTCATTGCCCTGCATATTTCTCCTTTCCAAGTATATATCCAACTCCCTTTTGAAAGTTACCATTAAATGGGCTTCCACCATCCTTTAACGTAGCGCATTCTGGATTGTAGCAATTCGCTGCATAAAAATAATTCTCCACATTTCCATCATGTTTGGTTTTTTTTTACCAATTATGTTAAATCTGTGTCCTCTGGTTACCAATCTCCTGGCAAGGGAAACACTTTCTCTCGATGTACTTTCTCAAAACGCCTCATAATTTTGAAGACCTCTATTAATTCTCCTCTTAGCCTTCTCTGCTCTAAGAAGAACAATCCCAGCTTCTCTAGTGTCTCCAAATAACTGAAGTCCTTCATCCATGATACCATTCTGGTAATTCTCCTCTGAACCCTCATCAAAGCCTTGACATCCTTCCAAAAATGTGGTGCCCATTTAACCATGATTCTGTGCCTGAGGCCTACACAATCATTTATAAAGATTTACCGTATTTTCCTTGCTTTTTTACTGCATGGAGTTAATTATAAGTCCCAAAACAGATGGGTTTGGATTGGGAGAGAAGATAAAATTTTAAACATTTCAAACCTAACTCCAACCCACCTCAAACCTGCCCACCTCCAGTTTTAGCAGAGGTACAAAGGTGGGATGGGAGGATGGGCAATAACACTTTCGGGTGGTAGGTCACAGCTTTTAAGGAGACAGTGCAGCTTCATTTTAACAAGCTTTTAATTTTTAATTAATGTTGGCTGCATTTCCAGGGTCCAGGTAAAAAGAGGCAAGAAGGGTTGGATCCTCATGGCAAGGACTTGTTTCTCCAAGCTCAACAAACTTACCTGTTACACTCTCCTGCAATCTGTCCACTCCCTTCCCACAACCTGAGCCTCCTGACCACCATCTCACTCTCCCCAGCCTGATCACCATTGTGCTCCCTCCAACCTCTCTCTCCTCTGACCAGCATCTCCCTTCCTCAGACAACCATTCTGGCCCCCATCACCATTGTGTTCTCCTAAATACCATCTCGTTTCTCCTGACTGCCATCCCCCTCCAACAGCATCTCTCCCCTCTGATCAACATCTTGCCCACCTGATCACCATGTTCCCACCCCACCCAATCACAATCACCTGCCAACCAGCATCTCCCCGCCTCAATCACGATCTCACTCTGTGACCACCAGCACGCTTCCCACAATAACCATCTCTCTCTGACCAGCATCTCCCACCTCTACAACTACCACAGAATCACAGAATAATACAGTGCAGAAGAGGCCCTTCGGCCCATCGAGTCTGCACTGATACATTAAAACACCTGACCTGTCTACCTAATCCCATTTGCCAGCACTTGGCCCATAGCCTTGAATGTTATGACGTGCCAAGTGCTCATCCAGGTACTTTTTAAAGGATGTGAGGCAACCCGACTCCACCACCCTCCCAAGCAGTGCATTCCAGACCATCACCACCCTCTGGGTAAAAAGGTTCTTCCTCAAATCCCCCTTAAACCTCCCGCCCCTCACCTTAATCTTGTGACCCCTCGTAACTGACCCTTCAACTAAGGGGAACAGCTGCTCCCTATCCAGCCTGTCCATGCCCCTCATAATCTTGTACACCTCGATCAGGTCATCCCTCAGTCTTCTCTGCTCCAGTGAAAACAACCCAAGCCTATCCAACCTCTCTTCATAGCTTAAATGTTCCATCCCAGGCAACATCCTGGTGAATCGCCTCTGCACCCCCTCCAATGCAATCACATACTTCCTATAATGTGGCGACCAGAATTGCACACAGTACTCCAGCTGTGGCCTTACCAAAGTTCTGTACAACTCCAACATGACCTCCCTGCTTTTGTAATCTATGCCTCGATTGATAAAGGCAAATGTCCCAAATGCTTTTTTCACCACCTTATTAACCTGCCCTTCTGCCTTCAGAGATCTATGGACAAACACGCCAAGGTCCCTTTGTTCCTCGGAACTTCCCAGTGTCAGGCCATTCATTGAATACTTCCATCTCACATTACTCCTTCCAAAGTGTATCACCTCACACTTTTCAGCGTTAAATTCCATCTGCCACTTTTCTGCCCATTTGACCATCCCGTCTATATCTTCCTGTAACCTATGACACTCCACCTCACTGTTAACCACTCGGCCAATCTTTGTGTCATCCGCGAACTTACTGATCCTACCCCTCACTTAGTCATCTATGTCATTTATATAAATGACAAACAATAGGGGACCCAGCACAGATCCCTGTGGTACGCCACTAGACACTGGCTTCCAGTCACTAAAACAGCCGTCTGTTATCACTCTGTCTCCTACAGCTAAGCCAATTTTGAATCCACCTTATCAAGTTACCTTGCATCCCATGTGCATTTGCTTTCTTGATAAGTCTCCCATGTGGGACCTTGTCAAAGGCTTTGCTGAAATCCATGTAAACTACATCAACTGCACTACCCTCATCTACACACTTGGTCACATGTTCAAAAAATTCAATCAAATTTGTTAGGCATGACCTCCCTCTGACAAAGCCATGCTGACTATTCCTAATCAAATTTTGCCTCTCCAAGTGGTGATAGATTCTCTCCTTCAGAATGTTTTCCAATAGTTTTCCTACCACTGACGTGAGACTCACTGGTCTGTAGTTCCCTAGCTTATCTCTACAACCTTTCTTAAATAGTGGGACAACATTAACTGTTCTCCAGTCCTCTGGCACCTCCCCAGTGGCCAGAGAGGAATTAAAAATTTGGGTCAGAGTCCCTGCAATCTCCACCCTCGCCTCCCACAGCATCCTGGGACACAAATCGTCCGGACCTGGAGATTTGTTCACTTTTAAGCCTGCCAAAACCTCCAATACCTTGTCAGTCCCTATGACAATTTGCTCAAGAACCTCACAGTCTCTCTTTCTGAGTTCCATATCTGCACCCTCATTCTTTTGGGTGACGACAGATGTGAAGTATTCATTCAACACACTACCAATGTCCTCTGGCTCCACCCACAGATTTCCCCCTTGGTCCCTAATGGGTCCTACGCTTTCCCTGGTTATCCTCTTCCCATTGATATACTTATAGAATATCTTGGGATTTTCCCTACTTTTACCAGCCAGAGCTTTCTCATATCCCCTCTTTGCTCTCCTAATTGCTTTCTTAAGCTCCATCCTACTCTTTCTGTACTCCACTAATGCTTCAGTTGATTTGCTCTCCTTGTATTTGTTAAAAGCCTCTCTTTTCCTTCTCATCGTACCCTGAATGTTTCTGGTCATCTATGGTTCTCTGGGCTTGTTGCTCTTACCTATCACCCTAGAGGGAACATGTTGGGCCTGTACCCTCCCCATTTCCTTTTTGAATGCCCCCCACTGCTCTTCTGTAGATTTCCCGACAAGTAACTTGGTGGTTGATGTTCGGCACAGACTCGGTGGGCCGAAGGGCCTGTTTCAGTGCTGTATCTCTAATCTAATCTAATCTAATCTAACTCTTTCCAGTCTACCTTGGCCAGATCCTGCCTTATTTTACTAAATTTCGCTCTCCCCCAATCCAAAACCTTTTTTTGCAACTTGTCTATTTCTTTCTCCATAACAAGCTTAAATTGTACCATGTTGTGGTCGCTGTCACCAAAATGCTCCCCCACCAAAACATCAACCACCTGTCCGGCTTCATTCCCCGGAATTAGGTCCAGCACTGCACCCTCCCTTGTTGGATCCTCTACATATTGAGCTAAAAAGTTTTCCTGTATACATTTTAAGAACTCCACTCCATCTAAGCCCTTAACACGATGACTATCCCAATTAATGTTGGGGAAGTTGAAATCACCTAATATAATTACCCTATTATTTTTACACACCTCTGCAAATTGCACACATATTTGCTCCTCAATTTCCCGCTGACTATCTGGGGGTCTATAATAAACATATAGCAATGTGGCTGTCCCTTTTTTATTCCTAAACTCTACCCATAAAGCTTCATTTGATGCCCCCTCCAAGATCTCATCTCTCCTTACTGCAGTAACTGACTCCTTAACTAATATTGCGACGCCCCCTCCTCTTTTACCCCCTCCTCTGTCTCGCCTGAAGATTCTATATCCCGGGATATTGAGCTGCCAATCCTGCCCCTCCCTCAACCATCTCTCCATGATGGCTACTCTATCACAATTCCACGTGTCAATCATTGCCCTTAACTCATCTGTTTTACCTGCAAACTCCTGGCATTAAAGTAGAGGCCTTCCATCCTGGTCTTACTCCCTTGAAACTTACTTCCGCTGTATTCCCTCTGACTTGTTTGCTTTCCTGTCCTTAGCTGTGTCCCTATTCTGCTAGGAGTCTGCGTCCCCTCCCCCTGCCAAATTAGTTTAAACTCCTCCCAACAGCACTAGCAAACCCGCCAGCAAGGATGTTAGTCCCCCTCTGGTTCAGATGTAGACCGTCCCGCTTCTACCATTTTTCCCCCAACAACCACCATCTCACTTCCCCTGACAATGCTCTACCCACTCGTGATCTCTCCCTTGCACCATTAGACTCCGATGACCGTGCACTCTGGCCGCCTCACTAGCTGCTCTTTGCTTGAATCTACCCTTGTGCTGCAGGCTCTCCTGCCCTGTTAATTAGGCTGGCAACTGGTTGGGAAACCTGGAGAAAAAATGTACTTCTGGTTTTCCTGAGCATAACTCCTTCCCGCAGTCCTGTAAATATCAGGGCTTATGCCTCTACTTATTAAGCCAAAGATCCTCCATGCTTTTTAACAGTTTTTATATCTTCCAAAGCTTGTCCTTCCACCTTGAAAGATTTGTGTATGTGAAACACCAGGTGTCTCTGTGCACCCCTGTTAAAATTTCCCTTTTAATCTATATTGCCTTTCCTCATTTTCCTTCCAAGATGTATCACTTCGCACATTTCTGTCTTAAGTTTCATCAGCCATGTGACTGCCTATTTCATCAGTCTATTTATGTCTTCCGAAAGTCTGTTACTATCCTCCTCATTTTTTATTACATTTCCAAGTTTTGAGCCATCTACAAACACACTACTGTGTTATAACTTGATATCTAAACACATTCTTCCGAGCCATTTAATATTTCAACTGGAGTCAATTTAATTGTGAAGCATCTTATATAACTTCAATGTTGTAACTTTGTTGCTTCAGATTTTTTAATATATTCTGCCTTACACTAGCAATTGTGTATTGAGAAATTTCTCCCAAAACTGATCATCATTTTAAGGATTTTTGCATGGCAAATGACATGTCCCTTTATTACTGGTAATCATTTTACAGCAGAGACCAAGGATTTCCAGCTTGTTTAATGGATTCAACTATTTTCAATTTACACTTATTTGGAACATTATGAAATAACTACATGAAGGTATTAAAAGATCCTCACAATGCACTTCTCTCAGTCTGGCTAAGATCTAAATTTTCCACCGCAAGCAAGTAAAGCAACCATGAATCTTTTAAAAGTAAGAGTGATTTCAAAGCAAATTGAAGAATTTGATGTAAAGTGAACTGGTAAGCATGAAAAAGTCAAGTTGAACAAAATGGGCTGTCTCCACGGGTCAATTCACCTATGGCCTAGCTGATAAATAACTATGCCAGAATGGATAATGACAGAAGAGTAGAAGTGCTGATAAATCATTGGGTAGAAATTGGTATATGCTGCACTTTGTTTTCAGCCAGGAAACAGTGCAAAACATAATAATTTAGCAATTTGGCGGCCATGACCAATCTGCATAGGCGTTGGTCATGGAGATAATTTTTACTCATCTGGGGAGTTGGGGGGAAGCATAAATTAGAGGTTAGGCCCTTAAATATGTTGAAGGACCCCTTAACAAAATGTGTTATCAATGAGCGGGACAGTCCTCGGGCCTGCCCACCTTAGGATTCTTCAGAGTCCACCACAAGTGTTTCCATCCCTCTCCACTGTTGCCCAATATAACTGCCCTTCTGGAACTTACCTAAGGGCCACTGCTAGTGTCTCAATATTAAGTTTTCATGCCGGTTGAGCTGCCTGTGGAGTAATGACAGGCGGATCTCCCCAAAGATGTAGATGTGACTCAAAACCAATTTTGGGACAACTTCTGGCCTAGACTAATTTCTACAGCCTCCTCCCAAGTTTGAGGTTGCCTAAGAGTGTGATTGATTCACCTTCCTAGTTTCTGATGGCCTCGTGGCAGAATATTAGCAGAGCTGGCAATTTTAACATTTTTCGATTTATATTACTAAGTGACTCCAAATATATTCCAATTTAAAAACAATGGATTATCCAACTGTGATTGTGTTGCCTGCAGTCACAGTTTGCTTTATTCTACTGTTCAATATGCTGCAGTAGATATAAAATAGGCCTGATGCATTTCCAATTGGAAAAGAGGAATTTGTTTTGAATTATCAGCAAGCTATGGTTCAAGCCAAGGAGTAGATTCTGTAAATATTCTGATATTCATCGCAATCACATTTCCTAGTTACAAGCTTTTTGTTTTCTTTGGGAGCCTGTTGTCCTTCTGTTTACATTTAGATGTCATATAAGGAACAAGTGAAAAATCTAAAGTGGGAATATCAATCTATATTCACTGCCTGTCTGTGGCCAGAGGTCGATTCTAGAATATACATATTTATGTTCCCAAAGGATTCTATGCAGCGTTGTCTCTGTTCTTATTACAGTAATGGGCTTTGCCAATAACTTGATGAAAATGCAATGGCCTATTACGAACAGGTTTGACAAAAAAAGTATAATAATTATGTCTACTGATATAACATTTCTTATTATTGTAACTTTTTGTTGCTAAAAGAACTATTCATGCAACTTGCAAAAGATCAGTTGTTTCATTGGTAGCTCAGGCATTTGAAATATTATATCACTACTGATTATAATGCTGTGGTTTCCAAGGATATAGAATTTTTAACATTTCTAATGGCGAATATTCCTGAATGTGCCTGCATTATTCACTCCTAAAAAAAATCTGAATTTAATTGGTGCTACAGCTAATAAAGTATGTGTTTTAGTGATCTTAACCAAGAATTCACCATTTAAATGTTGAATTTCATCACATTTAGATAGAAGAATCGCAAAAACTGGCTTTGCTCAGCATAGGAGGTATTTAGAGTTTTATGGTGACCAATCTCACGATGACAGGAAAAGCTCCTGCAGTGGAAATAATTAAATATGTAACCATTTTATTCTTATTTGCTCAATTGTTTTAGAAACTGGAAAGCATAATAAAAATATTTTAACTTATACACTAGTTAATAAGAATTGAGCTGAAATGAACTACTACCTGTATCTCAGCATTCCAATAAATGCTTTCACAGTTTATGATAATTGATACTCTTGACAGTGTGACTGTGTTCTAATGCACTTAAAACTGTTTCCTCTTTCTTTATATAGTAGTAGAATTTGAGAAAGAAGCTCTTACACTAAGTTAAAGTGCTTACTTTATTAATGGTACTCACTTAAATGATGAAAACCAATTATCACCCTCATTATCTAGTTTATAAAAAGTGGGCTTAGTCTAAAACTGCTACATTAAATATTGAAATCTAAATGGTACAATGCTGTAGTACATTGATGTTGTGTCAAGAATTCACAATCAGAATTCCCAATTGGTGGCAAGCTGTGCTTTGAGTGGAGACTACCCACTTTGACACAGGAAGGAAGGGAATTTTTTGACAGCAAGTCGCTCAGGCTGCCCTGTTTCTCTCATAATGGCTAATGCAGAACTTTGAAAGACACATGGGGCTGAATTTGAATGGCGGCGAGCTTTGTAGACGGCCCAACACATGTGCGACTTGTGCACCGCTGAGCACCCGTGATATTTCACGCGGGGGCTCATTTAAATGGAGGGGGCAGAACGGCTGCCCCCTCTGCCCTCTCTACGTCAGAGGGGGCAGCCGCTCCGTCACCAGCAATGGCATCTGGCGCCACAGTGCAGGCACCAGTGCCATTTTTAAAGGGCTGCAAACCCTTACCGCCAAGTTTAATGTTTAAAGTGATAAATTAAAAGTTAAAACTTTATGAACCAATTGAAGCCGCTCTCCCACCCACCCACCCACCCACGCCCGCCATGACCATTTAATGTATTTAACACACGTAAAAAACTTTTCTTTCCATTACCAATTTTGCCCCCCGAACTTTGTTGCATCAACCCCTTCCCACCATCCCCTGAGTAGATACAAAATGTTTTCCCCACTCCAGCCCTGCCCTGATAATTTCGCTGCTCCCCCCTCCCTACCCGTGTCGCACCTCAGAACTCCAAACGGAGTTCCGAAAGCGTGGGAGTTCCGGCCAGCAGCCAGAATATCGGCGTGGGATGGCCGCCAGGACAAGGGAAGTTAATTTGCATGTGTTTAACTTAATTTTAATATTAAAGTGAAGGCCCTGCCGGACGGCGGCGGGGCTGGTGGGGGGGTTGGGTCTCCCCCGCCACAACACCCGACGTCGGTGGGCTAGTAAAAGTCAGCCCCTGGCCTTGTGCACTTGACTGGGAAACTATACGAGCAGCTTTTCCTGTCATAGTGAGAATAGTCACCATAAAACTGTAAATAACTCCTAAGCTGAGCAAAGTCAGTTTTTAAGATCCTTCCATCTAAATAGAATGCAATTCAACATTAAAATTGTTATTTTTTGGTTAATATCACTGAAAGACATGGGCGTAATTTTATGTTCTCCTGCGTGGCGGGTTTGGAGGTGGGGACAGCATAAAGGTGGGTGGGATGGTGGCGGGGTGGAGCTTCCCGCCAGCAACCCGCCTCCACCAAAATTTAGTCCGGGGAAGGAAGGGCTGTGAACGGCCTTACCACCCAGCAGCCAGTTGAGGCCCCTAACTGAGCAATGTATCTCCAATTAAGGGCTTCATCCCATCACTGCCACAAGTAGCCGTGTTGCTGCATGGGAAGCATGGCACTAAAAACTGCATCCCAGCTCCAGGGGAATGGGGGGAAGGGGATCTCTCTTTAAAAGGCACTTAGGGCCTGAACAAGGGACCTGGCATTGGGATGGACCCGGCAACTCACTGAGACCCACCCCCTGCCCTTGATAGCGACCCTGCTAAACTCCCTCCCTTCGACCTCCACCATGCAAGAGCCCTCCTACCCTGACCTGCATGTAGCCTGGGTCCAATGCCGCTCCTGAACCTCTGGTAGGTGCTCCTCCAGCAGCAGCCACCGCCTCTGCGGTGGCGCTGCTCAGTGAAAAAGCTGACGGCCTTTGATTGGCTGGCAGCTCAAGGGCGGGACTTCCGGCAATGGGCTTCTTGATCCTGTGGAAGACCCGCAGGTTGGCACTAGATTTGGCATGCCTTCTGGAGAAGACGCAATGCAAGATTCTTGGCGTCACTTTTTCCGGACATCAAGACTCCCATCGCCAGGATAAAATCTTGACAATACTTTCTTAGCTGTAACACCTATTAAATTCAGATGTTGTTTGAGGAATGGATAATGCCGTCACATTCAGCAATGCTAGCAATTAGAAATGGTAAAAATTCTAAATCCTTGGAAACCATAGCCCTGTAATTAGTTGTCATATAATATTTCAAATACCTTGGTTACCAGTGAAACAACTGATCTTATGCAAATTGCATTAACAGAGTTAACAGAGCACTTTAACTTAGGAATATAGGAAGATAGGAACAGGAGTAGGCCATTCAGCCCCTCGAGCCTGTCCCGCCATTCACTGAGATCATGGCTGATCTGCAGCCTAACTCCATATACCTGCCTTTGGCCCATATCCCTTAATATCTTTGCTTAACAAAAATCTATCTATCTCAGATTTAAAATTAACAACTGTTCTAGCTTCAACTGCTGTTTGTGGGAGAGAGTTCCAAACCTCTACCACCCTTTGCATGAAGGGCGGCACAGTGGCGCAGTGGTTAGCACCGCAGCCTCATAGCTCCAGGGACCCGGGTTCGATTCCAGGTACTGCCTGTGTGGAGTTTGCAAGTTCTCCCTGTGTCTGCGTGGGTTTTCTCTGGGTGCTCCGGTTTCCTCCCACAAGCCAAAAGACGCAGGTTGATAGGTAAATTGGCCATTATAAATTGTCACTAGTGTAGGTAGGTGGTAGGGAAATATAGGGACAGGTGGGGATGTTTGGTAGGAATATGGGATTAGTGTAGGATTAGTATAAATGGGTGGTTGATGTTCGGCACAGACTCGGTGGGCCGAAGGGCCTGTTTCAGTGCTGTATCTCTAATCTAATCTAATCTAAGTGCTTCCTAACATCTCTCCTGAACGGTCTGGCCCTAATTTTTAGACTGTGTCCCCTAGTTTTAGAATTTCCAACCAGTGGAAATAGTTTATCTTTATCGAGCCTGTCTTTTCCTGTTAATATCTTGAAGACTTTGATCAGATCATCCCTTAACCTTCTAAATTCTAATGAAAACAGGCCTAATTTGTGTAATCTCTCCTCATAACTTAACCCCTGTAGTCCAGGTATCATTCTTGTAAAGCTATGTTGCGCTCCCTCCGAGGCCAATATATCCTTCCTAAGATATGGTGCCCAGAACTACTCATAGTACTCCATGTGGGGTCTAACCAGTGTTTTGTACAGCTGCAGCATAACCTGTGTGTCTTTATACTCCAGTCCTCTAGATATAAAGGCTAGCATTCCATTAGCCTTTTTGATTATTTTCTGCACTTGCTCGTGGCACTTTAAAGATCTATGCACCTGAACCCCCAAGTCTCTTTGGACATCCACTGCACATAACCTCTTCCCATTTAGAAAGTACCTTGCTCTATCCTTTTTTGGTTCAAAATGGATAACCTCACACTTGCCCACATTGAAATCCACCTGGCATATTTTTGCCCATTCACCTAGTCTGTCAATATCTCCTTGCAATTTTATGCTATCATCTAGACTGTCTACAATACCGCCTAACTTTGTATTATTAGCAAATTTGGATATATGACTTACTATGCCATCATCCAAGTCGTTAATGAATAATGTGAATAATTGAGGCCCCAACTCAGATCCCTGTGGGACACCACTTGTCACATCCTGCCAATCGGAGTACTTACCCAATATCCCCACTCTGTCACCGACCACTCAACCAACTTCCTAACCATGTCAATAATTTGCCCTCAACTCCATGGGCTTCTACCTTAGTTAACAGTCTCTTATGTGGGACTTTATCAAATGCCTTCTGGAAGTCCATATAAATAACATCCATAGACATTCCCCTGTCCACTACTTTAGTCACCTCTTCAAAAAATTCAATGAGATTTGTCAGGCATGATCTTCCTGTCATGAATCTATGCTGACTGTCCCTGATTAACTGACATTTTTCTAGGTGTTCAGTCACCCTATCCTTGATTATAGATTCCAGCAACTTCCCCACCACAGATGTCAGGCTAACTGGTCTGTAATTTCCTTGCTTCTCCCTTTCAACCTTCTTAAAAAGTGGAGTGACATGTGCAACTTTCCAATCCAGAGGGACCACTCCTGAATCTAGGGAACTCTGAAAGACTATAGTTAGGGCATCTACAATGTGCTCCCCTACTTCCTTTAACACTCTCGGATGGAAACCTTCAGGTCCTGGGGATTTCTCACTCCTTAGTTCCATTAATTTCCTTGTTACTGATGATTTACTTAAGTTAATTGTATTAAGCCCCTGTCCCCTATCAGCTAATCATTTTTTTGGAATTTCTGGCAAGTTATCCTCCTTTTCAACGGTAAATACTGAGGCAAAGTAATTGTTCAACATGTCTGCCATTTCCCCATTATCAGTGACGATATCTCCATTTTCTGCTTTTAGTGTGGGCCGACATTGCTCTTGACCACCCGCTTTCCCTTTATGTAACTATAAAATTTCTTCTTATTGATTTTGATGTCCCTTGCAAGTTTCCTTTCATAATCCCTTTTAGTAGCTCTTATAAGCTGCTTTGTGACCCTTTGCTGGTTTTTGTATCGATCCCATTCGGCCGGATCTGTGCTGTGTTTTACATATTTGTCAGCCCTTTCTTTTAGTTTTATGTTATCCCTAATTTCTTTAGTTGTCCATGGCTGTTTTTTCTGTGAAGTGGAGCTTTTTCCTCTCGGATATATACTCACTCTGTATTTCGTTAAATGTTTCTTAAAATACTCTCCACTGTTCTTCAGTCGTTTGACCCATTAACAGATCTTCCTGGTTTACCGTGGACAGTCTCTGTCTCATCCCTTTAAAGTCAGCCTTACCCAAGTCTAAAATTCTAGTAGCTGATTCGCGCTTTTCATTTTCAAACGCTGCCGTGAATTCGATCATGTTGTGATCACTATTTGATAAATGTTCACGCACAGTTAGGCTACTAACTAAATTTGGCTCATTACTCATAACTAAATCTAATATTGCCTGTCCCCTTGTTACATCTAGGACATATTGCTGTAGGAAACTATCCCAGACACATTCCAGAAATTCACCACCTTTCTGACAGGTGCTAGTCTGCCTCTCCCAATCTATGTGTAAGTTAAAATCCCCCATTAATACTACTCTGCCTTTATTACACACTTGCCTAATTTGTGCACTTATACAATCTAACACCTCAGAACTGCTACCAGGAGATCTATACACTACACCTATTACCGTCTTACATCCTTTTCTGTTCCTCAGTTCCACCCATAAGGTCTCCACTGGATGCTTTCCCCTTATTATATCCTCCCTCACCAATGAGGTGATATTATTTTTAATCAGTAAGGCTACTCCAACCCCTCTGCCATTTTCCCTGTCCCTCTTGTAAACTTTATAACCAGGTATATTAAGTTCCCAGTCCCGACCATCCTGCAGCCACGTACCCGCAATGGTCACCACGTCATAATCTTCCATTTGAATTTGCACCTGCAGCTCATCTAGTTTATTCCTTACACTCCATTCATTTGTATATAGAACTCTTATTTGGGCTATACCCCCTAACCTGTCCCTCAGCACTGATGCTTTATTCGCTTGTTTATTATTTCTCTCTTCTGGTTATACTTCTTGCAGTTTTGCCATTACCTGCAGTTCCTGAAGTAGGGTTCCTGACTGTTTCTTTATTCTCTGCCCTGTTACTTGTTTTTAAAACTGTATTGACTTCCCCTGAGGCCTCCCCCTCCCCCCCCATTGACTAGTTTAAAGTCCTTGTGACTACCCTATTTATCCTTTCTGCTAGGACACTGGTCCCAGATCAGTTTAGGTGGAGCTCATCCCAACGGTACAGTTCCCTCCTGTCCCAATACTGATGCCAGTGCCCCATGAAATGGAACCTCATTAGGATGTGCTCCACCTGAGCCGGGCTGGGACCAGGGTCCTAGCACAAAGGATAAATAGGGTGGTCACAAGAACTTTTAACTAGTAAATGGGGTGGGGGGATGGGGGAGAGGGTTCAGCTGGAAACTTTAGTGTAAATAAGTTTGAAAATTAACAGAAGGGATGAGAGTAGTGTAACAGTCGTCTTTAGACACTACAGGTTAAAAGAAAACTGAAATATGTAAAGTAATTAAACCAGGAGAGAGAAATAATCAACTTGTGAGTAAAAGATTGGAACATAAGGACAAGATAGGTTTTGTAGTTCAAATAAGCATTCTGTGTACAAACACACAGAGCATAAGGAACAAACGGAATGAATTGCGGATGCAAATTCAACTTGGATGGCATTACAATCATGGTAGCCATATGGTTGCAAGATGATCAGGACTAGGAACTACATACACCAGGTTATCAGATCCAGGGAAGATATGGAAAATGGTAGAAGGGGAGGAGTGGCCTTAGTTATTAAGGATGAAATCATTTCCATGGTAGGAGATGATATAACAAGAGGTAAGCAGGCAGTGGAGACTTTATGGGTAGAATTAAGAAATAGAAAAGGATTTAAGCATATAGTAGGAGTTGTGTATAGTATCACGAAAATGTGCTAGGTTGTATAATGATTTTTTGAATTCAGTGGCTGGATACCTGAATATTAAACTGGTGGAGACGAACCACTGAAACCTTGCAAGCTTCGAACCCTGTCTGCTGACTGTCAACACTGAGGTATATTCCCTGCTGCAGACTGTAGTGTTCAGTGGTTTAATTGATCTGTGTTTGATTTTGTTAGTCTGTACACCGATCGATGCTCACTGTGCTTAATAACTTAAGCCTGTGGGGGAACTAGAGAGAGAGAACTTTCCAGAAAGAACAGTCAGAAATCTCCGTCAACTATATAGTGTAAAAAACTTTCTGGACAGAACAGACAGAGATTTCCCTTGAAGGAATTCAGCTGCATTTGCTATCTTCCAGAGAACCACCAAATCAGCGTCCACATCTTCAAACTGGAAGCCTCAGGATCATTGAATTCAGCCTGAAGCCAGCTGAGTTTCCAATTTCCACAGACTCTAGCCCCCTTTTATTTCTCTGGAGTCTATTTCGACCAATCTATCCTTCCTCCACTCTGTAACCAATTTGTGTGTGTGTGTGTGCAACTTGGAGTGTATTTTATTATTTTACTTACATCAGTTTAAGTACAATAAAGTTAACCTCTTTCTTTGTTAAACTCAAGAAATCCTGTCTGATTGGCTTTTTTATGATCATGGCAAATAAATAGTTAAACACTCACTAAATTGGAAAGTATATTCACTTAAAAAGGAAATAAATCTGTTGTGGTCAAACAAGGAGAGGGAAAAGACAGAACCCTTTCAACCCCTCCTCACCTGATCATAACAATAGGCCCCAATAGCAGCTGTGAAGTGGTAGATTGTAGAAATGCAGAAATTAGGCTAAACATGTAGCATAGGCAGCGTGGTTTTAATAGGGAATTTTAGCTTTTATATAGATTGGGATAAGCATGTCAGAAAGGTGAATTTCGTGAGTACATCCAGAATTTGTTTTGGCAACAATAGGGTGGATTTTATGCAGCTGGCAGGGGTCCCGATGTTGGGCCCAAAAGGTGAGGGAAACCCCACCTTGGCCCTTTTGAGGACTTGTAGCTATATTTAACAGTGCTTGGGCAATTAACTGCCCAGCACCAGAGTTAAGGATGGGGATCCTGCCTCAAAGAGCTGCCAGCCAATCAGAGGGCCAGCAGCTCAGCAGTCCCAGCAGTGCCACAAGGAGCACTTGAAGAAGAACAGCCATGGAGCCTGGACTCAAGGTACATAGGGGCAAACTCTTCAGGGTCACTCAACCAGGCCTCAGTGGGGGTGGCGGGGATCCCTTGGATTACTGAGGGCAGGAGGGTGGGTGATGCCACAGTGGCAGCCTTTGCTGCCGGGGGCCCTTTGTAGGTCACAGATTTACCATGGAGGAGGGCCCTCCCATAAAAAGCCTACATGGAGGCCACCTTGAGTTAGTGGGTGGCCTCCTCATGTGACAGAGGCACCCCCACCACAGCTAAAATGCCAACAGTGGCGGGAAGAAGTCCTGAAGTGGCCATTATGAGCCTCAGTTGGCCTCTGGGCGGGTAGGCCATCCTCAACCTTCCGCGCTCCGGACTAAATTTGAAGGCATCGGGAAGGTGATGGGCACTCCACCCCCACCTTGCCACACAATTTTATCGGCCCCCTCCCCAACTCCGTTCCGATCCCCAGGAGCCTATTAAATTCAGCCCAGTATGCCCTGGAACCTACAAAGATGCATGTCAAATTAGATTTAGCAATGAGTAATGAACCAGATTTAATTAACAGTCTAACAATGCATGAACATTTATCAAATAGTGACCACAATATGATTAAGTTCAACATCGTGGTTCAAAGGGAGAAATATAAAACAGCAGTTAAGATTCTAGATTTAATAAGTCTGACTTCAATGCGATGAGACAGAGACTGTCCACAGTAAACTGGGCATATCTGTTAACGAGTAAAAAGAAAAAAGGTCAGTGGGGGATGTTCAAAAAAGAATTTAATGTGATTCAAAATCAGCTTATACATCTAAGGGTCAAGAGCTCGACTTGCCAAAAAAAAGGATGATGAAAGAGGTAACTAAAAGAAAAAATATACAAAAATGTAAAAAGAAAAGATCATGGTAAATGGGAGGGGTACAAAGTACAGTCACAACAGATAGTAAGAGCTACAAAAAGGGACTATAAAAAGAAGCTTGCAAGAGATATAATCAACACAAAACATTTTACAATTATATTAGAAAACGAGGGTAGTCAGGAGCAATGAAAATTGATCACTGTAATGTTGTTGAAGAAAATAAAATAAGACGGACATATTGAATAATTATTTTACATCAGTATTTACACATGAGCAAGAGGTCTGCATCCCAGGTAGCCCAAGGAAACTAATATAGCATGAGGGACAGGGACTCACCAAAATCAATGGAAGCAAAATAAAAGTAATGAAGAAAATAATGGCACTAAAGAGTGACAAATCCCAGTACCAGATGGTTTCTATCCCAGGGTTTGAAATGAAGTAGGTCTGTACATTGCAGATGCCCTAACTATAATCTTCCAAAGTTCTCTTGATTCGGGAACTGTACCTGTAGATTGGAAAATTGTGCATATCACTGTTATTTAAGAATGGTGAGAGAGAGAAAACAAGAAATCATAGATTAGTTTGCCTAACATCTGTTTTTGGTAAATTACTGGAGTATATAATTAAGTATAGAGGGAGTCTAAAGTTTTCAACTGATCAGGGAGAGCCAGCATGAATTTGTAAAGGGTAGGTCATGCCTGACAAATCTGACTGAATTTTTTGAAGTAGTGACTAAAGTAGTGGACAGGGGAATATATATGGATGTTATTTATATGAACTTCTAGCAGACATTTGATAAAGTCCTTCCTTCATTAGACTGTTAGCTAAAGTTTAACTCGTGGAACTGAAGGCAAATTATTGACCTGGCGAGCAAATTTTCTGAGTGGCAGGAAACAGAGAGTAGAAATAAAGAGCAGGTAATCTAATTGTGACTCATGGGCTCCCGCAAGAATCTGTGTTAGGGCCTCAACTATTCATTGTATTTATTAATGACTTAAATGACGGGATAGAAAACCACATATCCAAGATTGCTGATGACGCAAAGTTGGGAGAGCATTGTAGATCGAAGCATAAAATTACCATGAGATATTAATAGTGAATGAGCAAAACTGTGGCAAATGGATTTCAATGTTGACAAATGTGAGGTCACTTTGGACCTAAAAAGGGAGTGTCTTTCTTGAATTTCTTGAAGAAAATGTCTGCAGCTTGAGCAATTTCAGCTCTGAGTCGCTAAGCTGGAGTCTGAGCTGCAGACATTGTGGGGCATCGGGGGGTGGGGGGGGGGGGGGGCGGAGTTATCTGGACACTTTATTCCTAGAGGCAGTCACCCACTTTTGGTTTAGTAAAAATTGAGAGTCGGTCAATGGTCAGGGACAGGAGGATGTGACTGTCAGTCAGGCAGGTCTGGGGATCCAGGATATAGTAATGGAGGAGCTCCAGTCCTTGACTTTGGCCAACAGGTATGAGTTACTTGCTACCTGTGTGGATGAGAACAAGGACTGCAGGGAGGATGGGCAAACTGACCATGGCACCATGGTGTAGGACACCATTCAAGTGGGGGGAGTAAAAAAGAATATGGTAGTAATGGGGACAGTATAGTCAGAGAGATAGATACTGTTCTCCGCAGCCATGACTGAGAGTTCCGAAGGTTGTGCGTCTTCCCGGTACCAGGGATAAAGACACCTCTTTATGGCTAGAGGGGGAGGATCCAATTGTCATGGTCCACGTAGGAACCAACAACACAGGCAGAACTAGGAAAGATGTTCTGCTGAGAGAGTTTGAGGAGTTAGGGTCCAAATTAAAATGCAAAACCTCAAAACTGATCATCTCTGGATTGTTACCTGAACCACACACCAATTGGCAGGGGGTCAAGCAGATAAGACAACTATATGCATGGCTCAAAGGCTGGTGTGGGAAGAAGGGGTTTCAATTCATGGGGCACTGGCACCAATACTGGGGAACGAGGGAGCTGTTCCATTGGGATAGGCTCCATTTAAATCGGGCTGGGATCAACCTCCTGGCCATATAGTATAACTAGGGCCATGGATAGGGCTTTAAACTAAAAAAGTTGTGGGGCGGAGTCAAAGGGTTGAATTTTACAAGCCCCTCAGCGTCGGGGGTCATGGTGGGGGGGGCCTGTAAAATTCTGCCAGGAGAGGCCTGCCTCGACCCCCGACGTCGAGAAAGCCCTGCCAGATATTAGCAGCGGTAGCAAGGCCTCGGTGCGGCCCTCCTGCAGGGCCTTCATCTAAATATTTAAATGAGCCTTAATGAAATACAAATTAACTTACCTGCCCACGGCAGCCAACCCAAGCCGATTTTACGTCCAAAAGGCCGCGACACATGCACCTTCAGAACTCCATTGGATTTCCAAGGCTAGACATTGGTGGGGAGGGGGGAGGAATAAAATTATCAGAGCAGGAGGGGTAGGGGAGTGGGGAAAACATTTTTTATTGGCGGTGGGGATGGTGGGAAGGTGTTGAAGAGCAAATGTGAGAAGGTTGGGGAGGGGGAGGGGACGTTCAGGTTGGGAATAAAATATGTTTTGTGAATATAGGGCAATGAAAAGACCATGGTGGGGGTTGGGGGTGGGGTGGGGGGTTTGGGAAAGGATATTCATCTTCTAATTATTTATTCAAAATAAATTAAATCTAATATTCCTTTAAAAATGTAAAGTTTTGCTCAGGGCTTGAAGCCCTTTAAAATTGGCGCTGGCCTCTGGGCACTGGTGCCGGACACCATTGCCAGGGATGCGGCGGCCGCCCCCTCTACATCATCGGGGGTGGCCATTCCACCCCTTTTATTTGAATCAGCCCCCGCGCGTAATATTGCGGGGGCTGTGTGGCGGTACAGCCCAAAGAAATAGAGCAGTGCAGCAAATTGGGTCAGACAAGCAGAGTGGGAGATGAGGGACAGAGACTTTAATGGTAATAGTGCATCAGCAAATAAAGTCCATGCAAAGAATGGTAATAAAAAAAATTAAAGTCTTTTTATCTGATTGCTTGAAGCATTCACAATAAGATAGATGAACGAGTGGCACAAATAGAGATAAATGCATTTGATGTAATCACCATTACAGAGACATGGTTACAAGGTGACCAAGTTTGGGAAACAAGTATTCCAGGGTACACAACTTTTTGAAAACGCAGACAAAATGGAAAAGGAGAAGGAGTAACCCTCCTAGTAAAGGATGACATAAGGACAGTAGTGAGGAAGGATCTTGGTTTAGAAGATCAGGAAGTAGAATCAGTATGGGGGAGATTAGGAATAACAAGGGTCAGAAAACATTTGTTTGAGTAGTTTATAGGCTCCTGAACAATAATTATACCATCAGACAGAGCATTAAGCAAGAAATAATTGGAGCTTGTAACAAAGGCAGTGTGAACATTGTGGGGGGCTTTAATCTTCAGAAAGACTGGACAAATCAACTGGAAGATAAATTATATAATGCCTTTGCAACGGTTGCCTGGGACAATATATTGTGGAACCAACTAGAGATGAGTTATTTTAGATCTAGTATTGTGCAATGAGGCAGGTTTAATTAAAAATCTCATAGCAAACGATCCTCTGGGAAAAAGTGATCACAATATAATTGAATCGATATTAAGTTTAAAAGTGACATACTCCACTCCCAAACAAGAATTTTGAATTTAAACAAGGCCAATTACATTAGTATGAGGGGAGAGCTGGCTATGGTTGATTGGGTAAATCGACTAAAAGGTATGGCAGTAAATAAACAGTGGGAAACTTTTCAAGAAACAATTCAAAATGTTCAATAAAAATGCATTCCATTGAAAAATAAAAGCTCAGCAAGAAATATTCATCCATGGCTTACTAGGGAAATTAAATATAGTATTAGATTAAAAGAATATTAGTAAGCTGGAGGATTGGGAATATTTTAGAAACCAACAAAGGGCAACCAAAAAGTTGATAAAAAGGGAAAAAATAGAATGAGAGAAAATTAGCCATGATTATAAAACCAGAGCTTTTACTAGTATATAAAAAGGAGAATAACTCGAGGTCGAGACCGGAGAAATTATCAAGGGGAATGAGGAAATGACAGAGATACTGAACAAATATTTTGTACCTATCAGAAATAGAGGGTTACCAAAGAGGCTAATAGGAGTGAGGAACTTAAGGTAATTAATATCAGCAGAGAAAAAGTATTGGAGAAACATAAGGGACTAAAATCCAACAAATACCCAGGCCCTGATGGCCTACATTCTAGGGTTCTAAAAGAGGTAGCTGTGGAGATAGTGGATGCACTGGTAAGGATTTCTTTTAAATTCTCTAGATTCTAGAATGGTCTCAGCAGCTTGGAAGCTGTGAAATGTAACACAGCTATTCAAGAAAGGAGGAAAAGAGAAAACAGGGAAGTACAGACCAGTTAGCCTGTCATCAGTTGTCGGGAAAATGCTGGAATGTATTATCAAGGAAGTCTTGACAATGCACTTAGAAAATCATAATATGATCAGACAAAGTCAACATGTTTTATCAAAGGGAAATTGTGTTTGACATATTGATTAGAGTTTTTTTGAGGCTGTAACTAGTAAGGTCGATAAGGGGAACCAGTAGATGTGGTATACTAGGATTTCCAAAAGGTGGCACACAAAAGACTAATAGGCAAGATAAGAGGGCATGGAGTTGGGTGTAATATAATAGCATGTATATATGATTGGTTAATGGACAGGAAGAAGAGAGTGGGGATAAATGGGGCATTTTCAAGTTGGCAGGCTATAACTACTAAAGTGCCTCAGCGATCAATGCTGGGGCCTTAGCTATTTACCATCTATATTAATAAATTAGATTAAGAGACCGAGAGTAATGTTTGCTGACGATACAAAGCTAAGCTGTGAAGATGACACAAAGAAGCTGCAAAGAGATAACAGCAGGTTTAGTGAAAGGGCAACAAGATGGCAGATGGAGCATATGGTGCTGTGGACCATCAGCAGCAGCAGAATTGTGTTCAACCACAATCTGAAACCTAAAGACCTGGCATATCCATCACTCTACCATTACCATCAAGCCAAGGGATCAACCCTGGATCAATAAAGCGTGCAGGAGGGCATGCCAGGAGCAGCACCAGGGATACATAAAAATTAGATGTCAACCTGGTGAAGCTACAACACAGGACTACTTGCATGCCAAACAGCGGAAGCAGTAAGCAATAGACAGACCTAAGTGATCCCAAAACCAATGGATCAGATAAAAGCTCTGTAGTCCTGGCACATCCAGTTGTGAATGGTGGTAGATAATTAAACAACTAACCGGAGGAGGTGTCTCCACAAATATCCCCATCCTCAATGATGAAGGAGCCCAGCACATCAGTGTAAAAGAAAAGGCTGAAGCATTTGCCACCATCTTCAGCCAGAAGTGCTGAATGGATGATCCATCTCGGTCTTCTACTGAGGTCTCCAACAGCACAGATGCCAGTCTTCAGCAAATTTAATTCACTCCACGGGATATCAGGAAATGGCTGAAGGTACTGGATACAGCAAAGGTTATGGGCCCTGACAAGATCCCAGCTATAGTACTGAAGACTTGTGCTGCAGAACCAGCCATGCCCCTAGCCAAGCTATTCCAGTGAAGCTACAATACTGGCATCTACCAAAAACAATGTGTGAAATTTCCCAAGTATGTCCTGTCCACAAAAAGCAGGATAAATCCAATCTGGCCAATTAATGCCCCATCAGACTACTCTCAATCATCAGCCAAGTGATGGAAGGTGTCTTTGACAGTACTATCAAATGCCACTTATGCAGCAATAACCTGCCCACCAATGCTCAGTTTGGGTTCCACCAAGGCCACTCGGCTCCTGACCTCATTACATCCTTGGTCCAAATATGGACAAAAGAGCTGAACTCAAGAGATGAGGTGAGAGTGACTGCCCTGTATATCAAGGCAGCATTTGACCGAGTGTGGAATCAAGGAGCCCTAGCCAAACTGAGGTCAATGGGAATTAGGGAGAAAACTCTTCACTGGTTGGAGTCATACCTAGCACAAAGGAAGATAGTTGTGGTTGTTGGAGACCAATCATCTCAGTGCCAGGACATTGCTGCAGGAGTTCCTCAGGGTAGTGTCTAGGCCCAAGTATCTTCAGCTACTTCATCAATGACCTTCCCTCCATTATAAGGACAGAAGTAGGGATGTTCGCTGATGATTGTTCGATGTTCAGTACCATCTGCAACTCCTCCAACACTGAAGCAGTCCGTGTCCATATGCAGCAAGACTTGGACAATATTCAGGCTTGGGCTGTTAAGTGAAAAATAACATTCACAAGTGCCAGGCAATGACGATCTCCAATAAGAGAGAATCTAACCATCTCCCCTTGACATTCAACAGCATTACCATTGCTGAATCCCCCACGATCAATATACTGGCGGTGACCATTGACCAGAAAATGAGCTGCAGCAGTCACATAAATACGATGGCTATAAGAGCAGGTCAGAGACTAGGAATTCTGCAGCAAGTAACCCACCTCCTGACGCCCCAAAGCCTGTCCACCATCTACAAGGTACAAGTCAGGAGTATGATGTAATACACTCCACTTGCCTGGATGACTGCGGCTCCAACAACACTCAGGAAGCTTGACACCATCCAGAACAAAGCAGCTCGCTTGATTGTCACCCCATCCACCACTTTAAACATTCACACCTTCCATCACCAATGCACAGTGGCAGCAATGTGTACCATCTACAAGATGCACTACAGCAACTCACGACACTTCCTTCGACAGCACCTTCCAAACTCATGACCTCTTCCACCTAGAATGACCAGGACAGCAGACACATGGGAACATTACCACCTGAAAGTTTCCCTCAAAGTCACACACCATCCTGACTTGGAACTATAATCACCATTCCTTCACTGTCACTGGATCAAAATCCTGGAACTCCCTCCCTAACAGCACTGTGGGTGTACTCGCAACAGATGAACTGTAGCCTTTCAAGAAAGCAGCTCAGCACCACCTTCTCAAGGGCAATTAGGGATGGACAACAAATGCTGGCCTTGCCTGTGTGCTCACATCCCTTGAAAGAATGAAAAAAAGAAAACAATAATTTATCCTTTGACTAATATTTCCAGTTAGTTATTGCACATTCTGGTACCACAAGTCTGCAAAAAGGTCATAAACTTCACCTATTGTTTCAGACATTAAAAGAATGTCAAAGTGATCATAGCATCTAAACCATCCTTTTTGTGCATGAATGTATGGATTAATGATCAATAATAGCTCTTGGGGGATTAGTTGGTTTAATTTGGTTAACGGATTGTTCTTTCAGCTCTTGGATCCAGGATTCACCCCAGACTGATGGTATGAAATACTTGGGTAGAAAAAAAAATCTATGATGCGAGAGCATAAATGGGGCACGATCCTAGTGAGGAGATGTAACTTGAAGTGGAATTTGGATCTGCAAGGTATGCATCTTTCCAAAGTTCCTCAGGAACTGAGCTTGGAGAGGAATTCTTCTTCTGCCCCACACCTTCCTCCACCACCCCTGCACCCGCCCCCCCCCCCCCCCCCATTACAATCTAAAACAAAAATCTGGGGCTGTATATATGGGTGGTTCCAGATTCTTTGTCAATTCAACCCAAATGATCACTGAGAGCAGATATAGGTTCCATCCTGGCCCTTCAGAAGTCACCCTCGAAATAGAAAAAGACTGGTTAATTATCCCAGAGATTACTTTTAATAAAGTGTGTTTCCGGAAGGGAAGGAAATATTTTTTTCATCCCAATCCAGACGTTTGGTGTGCTGTCCTGGAGGTGCCTGCCCACGTTGTGAAGGATGGGTGCCTTTTTTGTGCTGCTACAAGCACGAGCGCCCACCATGAATATTCAACTGACCCTAATCTCAGGATTTGGGATGTAGTCAACAGCTTCTTGCAGAGGTGATGGGAAGCACTGCCCTGCCGTACTTTAATTCATGGGATATTTAAGTTACTAATTTTAGAAAATAAGGGGTAGAAGTTGGACCCTGTTGCATTTATTTTTTGGGTGCAGAGTGGGGCCCAAAAGCACAAAAGTTGTCTCCTACTCTCCAAAGATGACTAAAATGGGCAAGGCAATTTTTCAGATATCCTTAGTGGTCATCTAAAACACACATTAGGCCTCTTGCATATGTTAATTTGAGGGCTAACACCTGTTTTACGTTTCCTCTGAGTAAGTGGGCCACTCACAGTATGTTTAAAAATAAAATCCTGTTACAGTAAGAGCAGGTGAAGGCTGAAAGGGACCCCTAGACCTCTTTCTCACCTGGTCGTAACAATACATTAACATTTTAACTTTTCCCTCTTATTTTCTCTGCTTCCCCTAGTTAGAATGACAGGAGGTAAAAGTGCCTAACAGCAGTGTCACCTATTATCATGTCAAAGAGTTGTAAGTATGATGAGAAAACTGATTCACTGAAGGGATCAATAATCAAATGAGACACTTGTCTTCGCATTTTATCGAATTATAGAATACCACAGGGAGCAAATTAAACTGCCGAGATAGGGCACCCCTGTAGTTACAACATTGCATTAGAGTTCTGGCTCTCAACCAGAAGATCTAAATTTAAATCCTTGTCTTAACTGTCATTCACATTCAAGATTTCCTTTGGAAGATCAGTCCAGCAATGTTGAGTGAGCTGTCATGGACAGCAAGTGGAGGGAGAATCAGACCATATCATTCTATTGTGAGATTAACTATAAAGCATATTGGCAGAGTCTGAGAGAAACATCTGCAGGCTAGACTGTTCCAGCCTGCAAGAAAGAAGAATCAAGTGGGTGTGAAAAACTATCTCAAAATTATTTGGATTCAAGCCAGGGCAGACACAACAAAACTTTGAAAACAATATATTTTGGTGTATATATGCCACTTCTACCGCTCCTCACCCCACAATATTAAGTTTTCTCTCACCTTTTTGGGGTCACTTCTTTTTTATCGCCCAGTACAACTGGTCAGAGCATGCACAGCGTACAATCTGACCAGTGCATTGGACTCCAATTTGGATGCAGTCAAGAGGCAGGTGTCTAGATCTCTCAGTGGAAGGCTATGCTAAATATAGCAGTGGAGCAGAAACAGGGCAGTAACTACACTATTTTAATTTCATTACTGTCCCATTTCCGTCAGGTGGCCTGACAAAATCAGCCCTGATGTTATTGCATCATTCGCAAGAACAGATGCCATGTCATCTCTTTCTCACTGCAGTACTAAATCCTGGGAAGTTAGCAAACAGTTTATTTGTAAAAACTGTGTGCTGATTAGATGTGTTATAAATAATGTCATTAAGTGAATAATCTAAAGCTTAAAAGGAAGAAAGGCTTGTGCCTAAATACAGCTTTGTGTTCCTGTATTTTCTATTGTGAATTTTGATTCCAAAATGACATATATATTTAATGATAATCAACAAGCAAGCAGCCTGAAGCAGATCTACCAGTGCTAAAATGATAGGTTGTTGGTGCCTCAGTAAAAATGAATAGAAACAGCATGTCAATTTGAGGACACAGCTGTCAACTTCAAATGGAAAACTCACAATGAAGTGCACTTAACTCCTAAACATGAAGCAGAAAACTGCAGATTATCGAAGTCGGAAACAAAAACAGAAAATGCTGGAAACATTAATCAGTATCTGTGGAGAGAAGAGATGAGTTAACATTTCAGGTGCAGAGTACCTCCTATCCTGCTTACTTAAAAATGAAGATATTTAGTATCGATAATAAATTGGATTTTGACTGTTTCGACCAAGCTTTTTAAAAAATGTATGCTATTTCTGTAATGTTAGAAGCCATTGTGCAGGCTGGTTGCTACAGTGATTTAAAGTGTTAGTTAGCTATCGAGTAGGAGGATCATTCTGTCCAAACTCAAACGCTGCATACCATTGTAAGGAGAGCACTTCTTGCAATGTTTAAGGGCCCAGAAATCATTCCATTCCATCCTCATAGTCCAAGGATCAGCAAAGGTAAACATTGGGGAGTCACCTGCTCCTGCATCAAAGTGTAGGCATTCACTATTGGGTAGTGAATGTGATTAAAAGCTCAGTGGCCTGAACCACCATTACAGAGGGCCTGTTCTCAGATGGCTGTCACTCTTTCACAGACAGAGATTGAGCTGTGTTTTACACAACAAGAAACTCTTTATTGTAAAATAGAAACAGAAAATGCTGGAAATACTCAGCAGGTCTGGCAGCATCTGTGAAGAGAGAACCAGCGTTAACGTTTCAGGTCAATGACCTTTCATCAGAAGTGGGCAAAGTTAGAAATGTAGTAGGTTTTAAGTAGGTCAAATGGGGGAGGGTCACAAATGAACAAAAGGGAACATCTGTGATAGGGCAAAAGACAGGATACATCAAATGACAAAAGAGTTGGTGGGGCAGAACCAAAGGGAGTAGTAATGGGACAAGTAAAGAAACAAAAGATGTGTCCAGTGGAGGTGTCAATGGCAGAATAATGAACAGCTGCCATCCAAAAGCAAACACAAGAGAAAAACAAGATTAAGGCCAAAACATGCAAAGAAATGGAATCAAAATGGGGGAAGAGATTATGATTTGAAATTGTTGAACTCAATGTTAAGTCCAGAAGGCTGAAAAGTGCCCCACCGAAAGAGGAGGTGCTGCTGCTTGAGTTTGTGTTGAGCTTCATTGGAACATTAGAGTAGACCGAGGAGAGGGATGTCAGTGTGACAGCAAGGTGGAGAATTAAAATGGCAGGCCAGCGGAAGCTTGTGGTCATGCTTGCGGACTGAACGGAGGTTTTCCTCAAAGTGGCCACCCAATATGTGTTTGGTCTCCCCAATGTAGAGCAGACCGTATTGTAAGCAGAATTACACATAAATCGCAGTTTCACCTGGAAGGAGTGTCTGGAGCCTTGGATGTGAGGAGAGAGGAGGTAAAAGGGCAGGTGTTGCATCTCCTGTGCTTGCATGGAAATGTGCCATAGGAAGGGGACAGGGTGTTGGGGATGATAGAGGAATGGAGTAGCATATTGTGGAGGGAACGGTCCCTTTGGAATGCTGAAGGGTGAGGGGAGGGGAAGATGTGTTTGAAGGTGGCATCATGCTAGAGGTGGCAGAAATGACGGAGGATGATCTGTTGAATACAGAGGCTGGAGGGGTGGAAACCCTATTGTGATTCTGGGAGGGAAGGAACTATTGGTTACATATACATAAAACTGTTGTAGAGCCAATAGCAGGCTTAAAACTTCTTTCTTGATGGTCAAGTACTTTCTTGGATGTTTATAAAGCTTTCTGGATAAGTAGCTAATGGGCCATTCCATACCTGCATCATCATCTTTGAGTAGTACCGCTCCCACTCAAATGCCACTGGTGTTGAAAGCCACCTTGATTGGTTTATTAAAATCTGGGGATGCATGAACTGGTTCCTTTAATAAAATGACCTTCAACTTCTTAAATGCCTTTTGGCATGACTCTGAGCTTTTGAACGTCATGTTCTTCTTTCACAGATTTGTTAATGGGGTGACTACTGTGCTGAAATTAGGGACATATATACTGTAGAACCCACAGGCCAGGATTTTATGGGCCCCCCAATGCGGGGAAGGAGGCGGGGGGGCATGGAGTGTCACGACGGGTGGCAGAGGTAGTGGAGCAGAGGGCCCGTCACCAAGCAATATTCCTGGGGGCAGGATAGGCCAATGATGGCCTTCCCGCTCAGAGGCCAATTGAGGCTCTTAGGTGGCCTATTAATGGCCAATCAAGGGCCTGGTCCCGCCGCTGCTGGTATCTTACCAGCGAGGGTTGAGGGGGCCTCTGCCGTGTGGGGTGGATGCCTTGCGAGGATTCTGCTGTACTGGCAGTGGCCACAGCTCCCAGTGGCACTGCCAGTACTGCTGAGCTGCCGGCCCTCTGATTGGCCGGCAGCTCATGGAGGCGGGGTACCTGTCTTTAAACGAACGGGGATCCTAGCTCGTAAATCTTTAACTGAAAAACACTGGAGGTTCACTCCGGCGGGGGCGGGGGAACCGTGAAGATGCAGAGGCAGTGTGTCCCCTGCCTTTTCGGCCCTGTGCTGGGATCCCTGCCTCCTATGCAAAATTCATAACATATCCAGAATTCATAATGCTTCTTTATATGTCTTGGGTACAGGAAAGTCTATGGTTGCCTGAAACTTGGCTTCTTCTGGTGGCACTTGACCTTGACCCACGATATGTCCTTAATAAGTAACTTTGGCCTTGACAAACTCGCTTTTTGCCAGGTTTATGACAAGGTTAGTTTTAGCTAGTCTGTCAAATAGAGCTCTTAAATATCAGATTTGATCACTCCATGTGTACACTAAAAAGTTATCGATGTAAAAAACACAATTGCTCAACTCAGCAATTATTGATTGATTAATCTTTGAAATTTAACCGGTGCATTTTTCATGCCAAATTACATGACTTTACATTGGAAGAGGCCATCTGGTGTCATAAAAGCAGATATTTCTTTGGCTTGGTCAGACAAAGGGACTTGCCAATATCCTCCAAATAAATAATCTTGCTAACAAAGGCTGAGATCTCCACCCTGTCAATACAATCTTTGAGTGTTGGGATTGGATAGAAAGCTTGTCTTAGTTACTGCATTAACCTTTTGGTAATCTATGCAGAATCTTTGAGAACCGTCTGATTTAGGTATCAAAGTGACAGGAAAGCTCCAACTATTTTGACTGGTTCAATTATATCATTACTTAACATGTATTGAAACTCCTCCCTGACTTTGGCTAATTTGCTGGCATTGAGACTATAGGGGTTTTGTTTAATTGGTTAACTTCTCCGACATCAACCTCATGAATAGCAAGAGAAGTACAACCAGTCTTATCTGCACATACAGGCTTATACTCCCTCAATAGGCCAGCTGTGTCTTTGGTGCTCAGGTACATCTTGTAGCACTTCATCCAGACCCTCTAACACCTCTGTGTTTGTTAGCTTCACCACTGGAGGCTCAATCTGATAACATTCAGTATCAGACTCATCATCTGGTTCATCACATGCACCAGTATCATCATTTAATACAGACAAGTGTGAGGTGATGCATTTTGGCAGAAGGGATAAGGTGAGGCAGTATAGACTTAATGGCACAGTTCTAAAGAGTGTGCAGGAACAGTGGTTCCTGGTGGTGCATGTGCATTGATCTTTGAAGGTGGCAGGACATATTGAGAGACAAGTTAGCAAAGCATATGGGGTCTTGGGCTTCATAAATAGCAACATTGAAAAAAGCAGGGAAATTAAGCATAGTTTAAAAATAAGGGGTCTCCCATTTAAGACAGAGATGAGGAGAATTTTTTTTCTCTCTGAGGGTCATTCATCTGTGGAATTTGCTTCCTCAGAGAACAGTAGAGGCTGGGTCATTGAATATATTCAAGGCTGAGTTAGATAGTTTCTTGATAGACAAAGGAGTCAAGTGTTATGGAGTTGAGGTAACATTCAGATCAGCCATGATCTTACCTAATGGCGGAGCAGACTTGAGGGGCTGAATGGCCTATGCCTGCTCCTAACTTGGATGCTCGTATGTTCGTATGAACCTTTATAAAGCTCTGGTTAGGCCCAGTTTTGGTCAACACACTTTAGGAAGGATATGAGGGTCTGTGAGAGGGTGCAGAGGAGATTTACCAGAATGGTTCCAGGGATGTGGGATTTTAGTTCCAAAGATAGGTTGGAAAAGCTGGGGTTGTTCTCCCTGGAGCAAAGGAGATTGAGGGGATTAAATAAAAGCAAAATACTGCAGATGCTGGAAATCTGAAATAAAAACAAGAAATGCTGGAAATACTCAGCAGGTCTGGCAGCAACTGTGGAGAGAGAAGCAGAGTTAACGTTTCAGGTCAGTGACCTTTCATCAGATTGTGGGGAGATTTGATAGAGGTGTACAAGATTATGACAGGCTTAGATAAGTTAGACAAGGAAAAACTGTTCCCATTGACGGATGATACAAGAACTAGGGGACACAGATTGAAGGTTTTGGGCAAAAGATGCAGGAGGAATGTGCGGATGAACTTTTTTACGTAGTGAGTGGTAATGACGCGGAACTCGCTGTCCACCAGGGTGGTGGAAGCAGAGAGAATCAATGATTTCAAAAGGAAATTGGATGGGCACTTTAAGGAAATAAACTTGCAAGGCTACGGGTATCGAGCAGGGAAGTGGGACTGACTGGATTGCTCTGCAGAGAGTTGGCATGAACTTAATGGGCCAAATGGCTTCCTTCTATGCCGTAAATGACTCTATTTACATTCTTTGCAACTAGTGCTACATCGACTGACTGATATGCTCACAATCATAGTATCTCTTTAGCATATTCACATGACACACCCTTTGACTTTTCCGACTGTCTGGGGTACTAACCAAATAGTTCACCTCACTGACATTCCATTTGATAAACTAAAGCTCTACCAAACCTGGCGTTCAATAGTTCATGAGGCAAAGGCAGCAAGCCTAGCACCTTATCTTCAGGTTGAAAACTATGTGCCTTAGCTGTTCCATCCACTTGGGCTTTCATCACCTGCTGAGAAGCCTTGAAATATTCTCTGGTCATTGCACATGCTTTTGAGAGCCTTTCTAGGAATGCTGGCACATAATCTAGGAGGGTAGTTTCCTCCTCCTGTACCAAAAATTGCTCTTTAATGAGTTTAAGGGGGGCCCTAACTTCATGCCCATAGACCAATTCGAAGGGACTGAAACCAATATACTCATTTGGTGTGTCCCTAGTTGCAAATAACAGAAGTGATATCCTTTTATCACAATCCTGGGGATATTCAAAACAATAAGCCCTAATCATACTCTTTAGGGTTTGGTGATATCTCTCCAAAGCACTTTGGGATTGTGGATGATAAGCAGATGACCTGAGCTGCTTCAGTCCAAAATTACAGATGGCCTCCTGAAATACACCTGACATGAAATTAGACCCCTGGTCAGACTGAATTGCTTTTGGTAACCCAGACCTCGTGAAAAACTGGAACAACACCTCAATCATAACTTTTGCTGTGATCTTCTTCAAGGGTATTGTCTCTGGAAATCGAGTGAACAAATCCATGATGGTCAGAAGATAATTATGACCCGACTTAGTCATAGGTAAGGTCTAACACAAGTTGCAAGAACCCGACTAAACGGTTCATCAAATGCAGATATCAGTAATAAGGGGGTTGGTAATAAGGGGGAATAATCGAAGGCTGTAGCTTCCCAATCATCTGACATGTGTGACATGTCTTACAGAAGTCGACCACATCCTTATGCAGCTTCAGCCAGTAAAAATGCATCATTACCCTATCCTGAGTCTTCTGAATACCCAAATAATCTGCAGCTGGAAGCTCACGGACAATTCTCAGAATTTTACTTCAGTTGCAAGGAGGGACAAGAATTTGATGGACTACAGCCCAATCCTCATCACTGGGTCTTTGGGAAGCTCTCCACTTCCTCATCAAAATGTCATTCTTGACATATTAATACACAGGGACCTTTTCAGCTTTTGTCTCAGAATATACCATCTGAGCCAAGTTTCTTATCCAGGGACTGCCTGTTGTGCCCCAATTAATGAAGATCTGCTAAACAGCTCACTATTGTTAGCCTTAGAGCCTTTACCACCAGCATCCCCATCCAAATCCTTGTGAAAGGTTTCAGCCAGCCAAACACCCGAATTGTCCTCCACAACATCTGAATCCTTCTCATCTTGTTTAACCCTATGAGGACCTAGTCACAACACAATCCGTGAATATTCCAGGAAATTCTTCCTGCAAAACCTCAGTTTCAGCAGCCTCAGCTGGCTTCTCCGAACCCACTGGAGATGCCAGTACCTTATCCCCAAGCAGAAAATCTGCACCCTCAATGGGCAAACTAGGAACAACACCGATGTTAACAGAACCAGTGACCAAGTCCTATTTCAAGTCAATCTTACATAAGGGAACAGGTAAATAGGGTCCATCAATCCCTTGGATTAACACCTTCGCATTCGGTGAACTACAGGTGAAGAAATTCATGTTACCTGCCAACATTAGCAACTGTGCTTCCCCTGTATCTCTAAGGATAACAATTGTCTTGCCTGTTTCGTCAGACAAAAATGGAAATACTTCACCCTCAAACAGAGAACTTCTATAGTTGTCTGCAACCTGATTCACTCTATCAGTGAACGTGGAAGAAACTACCTCTTGTCGTGAACATTACCCGCTAGGACAGTATTTCCTGGGGGAACACCATGTGACTGTACACATGCAACAGTCTTGTTCTTCCACTTCCAACATTGAGCCTTCACATGTCCTTTCTTGTGAAAGGAAAAGCATGTTGGTCCCCTTGAACCAAACTTTTCCTCCTGGCTTTCTCTTTTTTTAAACTGAGGTGTGTCTGTGCCTCTACCTTTGCCATCTTTCTCAACAGAAACCTATCTTTTTCCTTATTAAACTACCTTTCTCTCCAATTTCTCTATAAGTTTCCAAACTGGGGCTTGTGACTACAACTCTTATGAATCAATTCGTAATCATCTGCCATTATTGCAGCATCCCTTATTTTGCAAATTTTATGTTCTCCCAGGTGGGACCTTATTCCTGAACTGACATTATTTTTGAATTCTTCCATCAGAATCACTTCCCTAAGGCTCTTAAAGTCTTGTGCAATCATCATCGATCTATACAACCTATCAAATACCATTTCCTTCTTTCTAGAAAATTCCACATATGTCTGACCCTATTCCTTTTTTAAATTTCTGAATTTTTGTCTGTAGGCATCTGGTATCAACTCAAAGGCATTGAGAACAGCAGTCTTTACTTTGTCATAGTCCTGTACGTGATCATCTGAATGATATGAATAAAGCTTTCACTATGAAAACATACCTTTGGAGCATTGCCGAAGATGATTTAGGCTATTCCAGATTCATGACAATTTTCTCAAATGACACAAAGTACATTTCTACTCCCTCTTCACTAAATTGAGGTACCCGGTGAATATTCTTTGCCAAATCAAAACTACAAGGAGTTTGCTCTGGGTGGTCCTCAGTTTTCACCTCCAATGCACAGTCACTGACTTTGCGCTTTTCCCTTTCTGATTCTAATTTTACCCTTTCCCTTTCGAATTCAAGTTTTCACATTTGTCTTTCTAATTCTAACTTTTCCCTTTTTCTTTAGAATTCAAGTCTTTTTCAAATTTCATCTCTATTTTTAATTGAATTTTTGCTTGTTTTACTCGGGCAGTAACAGAAAAATCGTATTCTTTCTCCACTTTCAAGTGAGGAGCCAGTTTTTGGATTATCTCTGCTTTCTTAGCCTCTGAACTTACACTAACCCACCACATGCTCTGGTTTTCAATCAACTCAACTTTTTTCAACTGCTACAATGTACTGAGAGACAAATAAAAGCAAAATACTGCAGATGCTGGAAATCTGAAATAAAAACAGAAAGTGCTGGATATACTCAGCAGGTCTAGCAGCATCTGTGGAGAGAGGAAAAGAGTTAACATTTCAGGTCTGTGACCTTTCATCAGAACTGGCAAAGGTTAGAAATGTTATTGGACTTTTTTAGTTCTGATGAAAGGTCACAGACCTGAAACGTTAACTCTGTTCCTCTCTCCACAGGTGCTGCCAGACCAGTTGGATATTTCCAGCACTTTCTGTTTTTATTACTGAGAGACAAATCTTATCTCTTAATGAATGCTTGTACATCAATAGTACTCATGGTGATTTCCCACTGAATACAGCCAAAGTAAATGTGAAATCTTGTTTGTTTAAACTCTGAAGGATTCCAGTGAATCCATTTCACAGCTCAGTCTTGGAAAGATCCTGGACGAACTCCCAATTTTGTTATGATCCCTGTGGAGATCACAAATCAGAAGAAACCAATCCACCGACCGACCCTCAATTTAGAAAAAAAACAAACAAATGGACATGATTTCACATATAAATTTTACTTTACACTCAAACTGAAACCAACAGAAATTAAACATAAACCAACAGTTAAATTACAGTCGATGTATACACACACACATATATGTAGCTTAAAGGTTGCACATTAACTTGCACATCAGTTGCGGCAAAGAGATCTCAGGGATCTTCTGGGCAGTCCTTTCAGCAAAGATAGCACAGGTTCCGACCACAAGGTCCTTTCAGATCTCAGAGCTTTTCAGGTAGTTCTCCAGATCTCATCTTCCAAGATGCAGACACAGATGTGATGTTTTCTCGTTGATAACAAGTGTTGCAGTCTTCCCTTCAATGTTTCAATCCTGTCACCTCTCAAACGACCTTGGCCCTGCTCATGACAGTCTTAATGGTGTGATTCCACTGGTAATACTTTAAGGCACTGAAAACAGCTATTGTAACTCCTATTTGCCAAGGGCCAGCTCCCAGTAAACAAGTTCCAATCACAGCAGCTTGTCTTAAAAACAACAGCTTGCTGCTTGCTTCAACACTGCAGTGTGTAATCTTGTAAACTGAAACCTGAGCTCTAGTCACATGTCTCTGGTCACACCTTTGTCATATCACTGTTTATTTTACCTGTTTCCATCCAGTTCTGATTTCCCAGTACTCTGAGGCTTTCAGTTTCATTTTCCAGTAAAGGATTGTCTCAGAAAAAAAAAGCTTTGAATCCAAGGTCAATGCACCTAGTAGTATATTCAACAAGTCAACTGTTCAGATAGCAGCCTGCATATTTGGTCTCTATCCCATCCCAAATTGGCCAATTCGTGGCCAGATGGCAGGCTTGCCATCCAATTAAGGGTAGTGGGCAGGCTGTCAAAGCTGGAGGGCCAAAAGGAGCATGGGAGGAGTATCAGCTTGCAATTCAGGTAAGGGAGAGAGCATGCATCTCCATCTTGAGGTGGTCTCTCTCCAAATTTTTGGAGAGCAGCCAGGCCACCATTGTGAAGGGAGAACCCCACTAAGGGCAGCCTGTGACCGCAACTGTGGCCATGCAGGTGGGGAGGCCCTTAAAGCCTTCCTGGAGCATTGCCCCACTGACTGCTGCCGAGAGGCCATCTCCAGATAGCTGACCTTGTCTCCGCACCTCAGGGGCCCTAAATGTAAATAGTTAATTAAGACCGATCAACTCCCCTCAATTGGCTCCTGTGCTTCCAGGCAGGTAGCCCTTCTCACCCCCATCCCACCTCTGGGAAAATGACCAGAGGCAAGATGGTGCCTGGAAACTGGCACGCCAGCCAGCAAAGTGAATATGCATACCCACCTACCTCCATATTCGTCCCCAAGCTACGGGCCAGGTGCTGGAAAATGGGTTCAGAATAGATATGTGCTTGATGGCTGGCACAGACACGATGGGCCGAAGGGCCTGTTCCTGTGCTGTACAACTCTATGACTCTATATAGAGGCAGAAATTTAGCACAATGTCTTCCTAGCAACAGAACTGCAGGATGAAGTGTGGGAAGATTGCCCAGCCAGACAAGGACAAAGAGAGACTCCTGACAATAACATGATACATGGTGAGTAGTTATGAAGTCCAGAAAAAGAAAAGCTATAGCTTGGCTTTTGCAGATCTAAACACAGCAAGAAGCAATACATTACTCCAGTTATTATTTTTAGTTTTAGACTGATTGCTTTCACTTTACTAGGAATGATGAAACAATAAACTGATTTGTTAAGAAAATGTTTGTTTAATTGTTCTACTGTAAAATGACCAAACTGGTTCCCACATCACAACTTTCACAACAAATAAAAAAGGGTCATATCAGCCCTATTGAAGTGGTTTGCAGTGCAGCCTTTTTACATCTGCTGTAGTGCCAATGTTCATGACAGTTGGAGAAATAGAGTTTTCAAAGCAGGATGTTATAGGAATTATGGGCTGAATTTTCATTGCAGGGTCGGGAACCGATGCCTGGAACATTTCAGGGTCCCGACCCCAAACTTCAGCAGCGTCACTCTCACAATGCAATCTTAGAATGCAAATGTCCTAATTGGGCAGGAGGTGATTAGAGGTACCGAGTGCCTCACTGGGAGCTGCCTGCCTGAAGCCAGTGGCAAAGGAAGGTGGCAGCCATGTTGGGGGCTGCTGCTGCCGCCTTCCCATTGAGTGCAGGCAGCTCATGAAAGGCCAGGATGGGTACAAGAACAGAAAGTGGCCTTCGAGGCCAAGTAAAGATACAGCACTCAACCCGTGCTGGTTGGTCCCTCAAATTTATTTCCATCACACTTTCCAATGAAGTTTATTGGCCACGCGGCGATCCCACCAGCTGTGTACTAAGGTGCACTAGACTGGTTGGAATCACTGAAATGATAATTGAAAATTGCCTTCCTGGGCACCCACTCCCTTAACAATGAGCCTTTAATTGGAGGCAAGCAATCCCTTCGCCATCCCTCATATTGAAAATTGTGGACTGTCTCTCAAGCGTCGGGTTCCAGAGATGACCTCCAGGAACATGATTTTCAAATCGCATTTTCTCCAGTTCTCAATCCCTCAGTCCTTTGAAAGTCAGGCCCTATATCTGTCCAAAAACACTCCCAGAAGTTGGCAGTACCCACTTAGCAGTAAGAGTTGAATGCCTTAACTCCATTGCCCCAGTCCTATTTCAGCACAACTGATAAAACATCAGAACAGTTATCTATAGGACAAAAATTGAAAGGCTCACGGACTGTTCAGAGTTTTTTGAGGTGCAAGCACAAGTTGAGGTTCCACTTCAACATTGGAACCGCATCATGTCTAGCAAGGTTCCACACAGCAGCAGAGCCTCACAATTACATTCCTTGTAAATCTTTAAAGCAGAGCAGAAGTTGTCCAACAAATTTAATCTAATTAACTATGTGTGAGTGTTGTGTCTATTTATGCCTATGATTGAGTTATTTGAGCAAAATTAAATTATTCCAGACACGTGGTAAGGGGTGTGGGTGGTTCCCACTGTTCAGCTCCCAACTGACCGCAGTCATGTTTTGTTTAAAATGATGAGTTAGCCCCTGAATGTTGTTAGGGTCAAATAAACAGACAAATAACAGATGTTTTCATAGGTTTAAAACAGAAGATTAATTATTTATTAAACAATATTCATGCCCCAAAATGTTCACAACACCACTCATATATGCATTAACTCTCACGAGCATTCTCAAGAGAAGATAGATAGAAAGTAAAGGGTAAGAGTACAAGGTGTGGTAGGTGTTCATGGTTTACAGTAAACCTGTTGAATCTTCTAAGTAGGAAATTCTCTTTTAAAGGTGCAAGACTGGGTTGTTTGTAGTCTTGAACGTGTTGAAGTGTTGTAGATTTCTGGTGGTTAAGATTTCAGATTGGAGGTGGTGGTCACTTTCAATTCTCAGTTGCAGCAAGTCGAAGTGTAGAATTCGTCTCGGGGATGATTCTTATTGTTTATACTGGATCTTTCCAAAGCTACTGGCTGGCCGGTGTTTGTGATATTGCTGTGATCTCTCCCTCTCTCTCCAGAGGGTTGCTTTTTAAGGTAAAAAATCATCACATTAGCATTTTTGTTATTTGACACATGGCCTTCTCCCCTGGTGTGACCACACAATGGACCAGGATGTGGAATCCATGGCTATCTATGGATGTCTGGATGGGTACTATTCTGTTATGATGTGTCTACTTAACACCCGTTTTGTCTCAGAAGAAAACTATTTAATTCAGGAATGTCTCTTGATGGTTTTAGGATGGGTGTAGTCAACACATCTTAGTCTGGAATGCATCCTTTTGTCTTTTCGAGACAGTGAGGCAGTTTGAATACACAGACCAGGTCATCTGATCTTCAGCATCCAACTTGCAGCACATTGTCCATCTTTTTAAAGGAAAAGTCAATTTCAAAGCGTCCACATTGAATAAAGTTTGTATCTTAAAAGTAGGAATATGATAAGTCTTTACTGGGCATGACAAAACTGTAAGATCTTTTTTCTATCAAACTGACAAAAACAAATAAATCCTATTTCCATGGCATCTGAAAGCCTATTGTACTTACAATAATACAAACACGTAAGCCTATTATGTGTTTTTCAACATCATTTTAATCAGATTTTATGATGTTCTGTAGGCTAACAGCAATTAGTCATTGATAAGATGCATCGCAGCATACTCAAATAGACTAGTTTCCATTCATATGAAGGCACATGCTTTGCAAAAAGCCATATCAATTTCAGCCTTAATTTCACTTCATAAAGAACAAACTAAGATGGTTTTGTTGCAATAAGAATGCAAATACTCATGGCTGCTGCTTCATGTTGCACAAGATACTTATGACACTACCTCACATTAAGTACTGAATTTTCTCAGACATTTTGTCACTGTGCTGCCATAACTTGGTCCATTCACAAACATAAATTGGGATTCCGATGCACATCAGCGTGCAGTCGAAGAAAGTCTGAAGAAATTCCATCGTGCTGCTATCTTTCATTTTTATTTAACAAAATTAATGTGTGAATTCTACTGAGTGCAACATGAGATGAGACAAAATATAAACATGTTGCATTAATTATTCAGCCAAAGTGAGTGATAAGTGATAAAAAAGTGCTAAAATTAAGAAAACACTGCCCACAATATTCCAATATGTGGCAGTGGCAGGCAAGGTTCCTCAGCGCTGGCATAAATTCACAAAATGACCTCCTATATCTTGTTCCAGAGGAATTTAAGGGCTCCATCAAGATCAATAATGAGGGAATCCTACCTGTCTGTCTCTCATTTTTGAACCTCTTTTCATTGTCCACAGCCATCTATTTTAACCGCAGTAACATAAATTTCTAATACCCAAAGTAAAATGTGAACAATACGAAGTACTATATTTTAAATAATGACATACTTAAACTTACCTATTGAATTGCTATTTGCGCCTTTTAATATCTTGATTAAAGTTTTTACTTGAAGGCCTGTCTTTATAAAAAGCTTTGGCTGCACTTGAATGTTTTGCCCAGAGTGGTGAGGTGAAGGGAGGTTTTGTAATCTGAACATGTGTGCAAAATTTCCCAGGTTGCAACACAAGCATTTCGCTAGCCAACTGATACAATTGTTCTCAGTTATATCTTTGTCATGCAATCCTTCCTATCTGATTTGCCTGTTTGTGCTGAACAAGGGCAATGTTTTATGTCCAGATGTTAAAGACAAAAAGCTACCCCTTTCAGTCTTTACTAAAATCTATTCGGTTGTTCCTCAAAATTATTTGAAGGAAAGCTTGGGAACAAATTTCAAATGCTTTATTTAAGTAAAGCTAACTTTAAAAGAGAGGGTATAAGGGTATGCCTTTTACAGATATATATTGTGCATATATATTTATATATATATATACACACATACATGCTGCACTGATTACAGATATGTTGCAGCTCTTGTTGGTGTGAATTATAATGGCATTCATTTCCATCCTTGCTGCAGGGGTAGATCAGTTCAACCATCCATTATAGAAACTATTCCATTTTCATCTCGTTGATTTAAATGGGATGAAAATTGGGTGGTTTCTATTAATGTGACAGATTCATTCTGCTGGCTATTGCTCATGCGACAAAGGTGAAAATTTCCCAGATATAAATTTTGGAAAGGAAATTAAGCTAAGAAATACAAATACATAGATGGACAGAGTATCTTTTGCCATTCCTGTTTGAATTTATTTTTTCTTTTGATTAGTTGAGTTTTAAAAACAAGCAGAAATACTTTTAATTATCACCTGACCCTTATGGATCCCTTTTTTGAATCCTTTGGCACTCAGTACCGATCTGAAAATATGAGGCTGAATCTTATGGGCCCCTCGGGATGGGAACAAAGGCGCGGGGGGGGGGGGGGCCATAAAATTGCATGGGAAAGCAGGGTATTGAGTGCCTGTCGCCTTCTGGATGCCTTGCAATTTAGTCCAGGGAAGGGAAGGCCAACAATGGCCTTTCTGCCCCAGGTCAATTGAGGCCCTGAATGGCCATTTAAGGGCTTCAATTTAATTGAAGGTGGAGGGGCCCGCCGCCAAGCAGAGATGCCGCTAGGAGAAACCTGGCAGCTTCCTAGCGGGGTTAGGGGGGACTCTCTTCTTTTGGGGCCCCCAAAGGGCCCTCCCTGCAGCGATGGCCGCCCCCTAGGAAGATCCCTCCACCCTCACTGACACTCCTCCCCCCTCACCCTGTCACTGGGGCCTGCATGAATGGCTCTGGCAACACCAACTCCTCTTACCTCTCCCAGGGTCTCTGGACTCTTCTCCACTACAAGGTCGCCTGCACTACCAGCAGTGACCACCGCTCCCGGTGGTGCTGATTGGCCTGCAGTTCTGGAGGCAGGATCTAGTTCCTTAAAGGGGCAGCATCCCCAAAGGCAGGCAGTTAATTGCATGCCTGCCGTGAAATAGCACTGGGGGTCCAACGGAGGGCTGAGGCGGGGTCTCCCCCGCCTTCTGGCCTGTCGCCAGGAGCCCCATCGCCAGAATACAAGACCATAATATTTCTGGACTTTTTTTTTCTATGCTTCTTTGTTCGTTGGGAAGAAGCAGTAAGGGATTGGTATTAGAATGTGTTGATCACCTGTTTAAATGAGTGATTATCAATTATTTTCCAATTTAAAATAGAAAATCATTCTTCAGTGTAGAGCAGGTCAAACAATGTCAATGCACATCTGAAAAATGAAACTCAGACTGAGATTTGCAGATGCAAAAGTGTTGCCTGTTTGTTGTTTTGGTTGGCTGATATCAGATAGCTTTGCAATGAAAAGGGTCAGAAGAAGGACATATAAATCTATGATTGTGAAGCTTTGAGTTGTTGCATGTCAACAGAATAGGTAATAAAAAGATGAAGATCCATCCACATCAGAACTCTGTGTGCAATAAATGCCAGAGGCTGTCATAATGGTAACTCTACCTCACGTACCCAAATGCTTTGACAGAACGAGGTGCGGAGCGGACTTACAGCTGAGCGGTCAATTTCAGTAAGTTCAAAGTTAATCCCCTTTTGTTTCGGAGGACCAGGGGACTGCTGGGTAAGGGAAAACTATTTATTTGGGCAGTGGCAGTACCCGAGACACTACACGTGTAGTGTCTCCCACCCACCCTCCTCCTCTAACCAAAAAAAAAGGACTCTGGTGTGTTGATAAGATAAGCTTTTTATTTAAAAAGTTCAGTCCGTCGGATTGCAAAGCGAACAAGTTTTGACTTTTTTTTTTTTCGTTTGGTTTTCCAGTAGATTTGTTGGGAATCTAGAATAGTGGGAATGGAGGTAAAGGCAGTTGTATGTTCCTCCTGCAGAATGTGGGAGGTAGGGGTCGCCAAGAGTGTCCCTGCTGACTGCATCTGCGGGAAGTGCACCCAACTCCAGCTCCTCGCAGACCGCGTTAGGGAACTGGAGCTGGAGCTGGATGAACTTCGGATCATTCGGGAGGCGGAGGGGATTATTGACAGGAGTTATAGGGAGGCAGTCACACCTCAGGTAAGAGAAGTAGGTAGATGGGTTACCATCAGGGGAAGGAAAGGGAACCAGCAGGCAGTGCAGGGATCCCCTGTGGCCGTTTCCCTCAACAACAGGTATACCGTTTTGGATACTGTTGGGGGGGACGACTTACCAGGGGTAAGCAATGGGGTGCAGGTCTCTGGCACAGAGTCTGTCCCTGTTGCTCAGAAGGGAAAGGGGAAGAGGAGCAGAGCATTAGTCATTGGGGACTCCATAGTTAGGGGAACAGATAGGAGGTTCTGTGGGAACGAGAGAGACTCACGGTTGGTGTGTTGCCTCCCAGGTGCCAGGGTACGTGATGTCTCTGATCGTGTTTTTGGGATCCTTAAGGGGGAGGGGGAACACCCCCAAGCCGTGGTCCACATAGGCACCAACGACATAGGTAGGAAGAGAGATGGGGATTTAAGGCAGAAATTCAGGGAGCTAGGGTGGAAGCTTAGAGCGAGAACAACCAGAGTTGTTATCTCTGGGTTGTTGCCCGTGCCACGTGCCAGCGAAGAGAGGAACAGGGAGAGAGGGGAGTTGAACACGTGGCTGCAGGGATGGTGTAGGAGGGAGGGTTTTGGTTTCCTGGATAATTGGGGCTCTTTCTGGGGTAGGTGGGACCTCTACAAACAGGATGGTCTTCACCTGAACCAGAGGGGTACCAATATCCTGGGGGGGAGATTTGTTAGTGCTCTTCGGGGGGGTTTAAACTAAATCAGCAGGGGAATGGGAACCTAAATTGTAGTTCCAGTGTACAGGCTGTTGAGAGTAGTGAGGTAGGGGATAAGGTTACAGGGACGCAAGAGGGCACTGGCAAGCAAGAACTTGGTTTAAAGTGTGTCTACTTCAACGCCAGGAGCATCCGGAATAAGGTGGGTGAGCTTGCAGCATGGGTTGGTACCTGGGATCCTGATGTTGTGGCCATTTCAGAGACATGGGTAGAGCAGGGGCAGGAATGGATGTTGCAGGTTCCGGGATTTAGATGTTTCAGTAAGAACAGAGAAGAGGGTAAAAGAGGGGGGGGGTGTGGCATTGTTAATCAAGGAAAGTATTACAGCGGCAGAAAGGACGTTTGAGGACTCGTCTACTGAGGTAGTATGGGCCGAGGTTAGAAACAGGAGAGGAGAGGTCACCCTGTTGGGAGTTTTCTATAGACCTCCGAATAGTTCCAGAGATGTAGAGGAAAGGATAACAAAGATGATTCTCGACAGGAGCGAGAGTAACAGGGTAGTGGTTATGGGGGACTTTAACTTTCCAAATATTGACTGGAAATACTATAGTTCGAGTACTTTAGATGGGTCTGTTTTTGTCCAGTGTGTGCAGGAGGGTTTTCTGGCACAGTATGTGGACAGGCCAACCAGGGGCGATGCCACATTGGATTTGGTACTGGGTAATGAACCCGGCCAGGTGTTCGATTTAGATGTAGGTGAGCACTTTGGCGATAGTGATCACAATTCGGTTAGGTTTACCTTAGCGATGGGCAGGGACAGGTATATACCGCAGGGCAAGAATTATAGCTGGGGGAAAGGAAATTATGACGCGATTAGGCAAGATTTAGGATGTGTAGGATGGGGAAGGAAACTGCAGGGGATGGGCACAAACGAAATGTGGAGCTTATTCAAGGAGCAGCTAATGCGTGTCCTTGATAAGTATGTACCTGTCAGGCAGGGAGGAAGTTGTCGAGCGAGGGAGCCGTGGTTTACTCAAGAAGTTGAAGCGCTTGTCAAGAGGAAGAGGGCGGCTTATGTTAGGATGAGACGTGAAGGCTCAGTTAGGGTGCTTGAGAGTTACAAGCTAGCCAGGAAGGATCTAAAGGGAGGGCTAAGAAGAGCAAGGAGAGGACACGAGAAGTCATTGGCGGATAGGATCAAAGAAAACCCTAAGGCTTTCTATAGGTATATCAGGAATAAAAGAATGATAAGAGTTAGAACAGGGCCAATCAAGGATAGTAGTGGGAAGTTGTGTGCGGAATCAGAGGAGATAGGGGAAGCGTTAAATGAATATTTTTCGTCAGTATTTACAGTAGAGAAAGAAAATGTTGCCGAGGAGATTACTGAGATACAGCCTACTAGGCTAGATGGGATTGAGATTCACAAGGAGGAGGTGTTAGCAATTTTGGAAAGAGTGAAAATAGATAAGTCCCCTGGGCCAGATGGGATTTATCCTAGGATTCTCTGGGAAGCCAGGGAGGAGATTGCAGAGCCGTTGTTGTTGATCTTTATGTCGTCATTGTCGACAGGAGTAGTGCCGGAGGACTGGAGGATAGCAAATGTTGTCCCCTTGTTCAAGAAGGGGAGTAGAGACAGCCCTGGTAATTCTAGACCTGTGAGCCTTACTTCGGTTGTGGGTAAAATGTTGGAAAGGGTTATAAGAGATAGGATTTATAATCATCTTGAAAAGAATAAGTTCATTTGCGATAGTCAGCACGGTTTTGTGAAAGGTAGGTCGTGCCTCACAAACCTTATTGAGTTTTTCGAGAAGGTGACCAAACAGGTGGATGAGGGTAAAGCCGTGGATGTGGTGTATATGGATTTCAGTAAGGCATTTGATAAGGTTCCCCACGGTAGGCTATTGCAGAAAATACGGACGTATGGGGTTGAAGGTGATTTAGAGCTTTGGATCAGAAATTGGCTAGCTGAAAGAAGACAGAGGGTGGTGGTTGATGGCAAATGTTCATCCTGGAGTTTAGTTACTAGTGGTGTACCGCAAGGTTCTGTTTTGGGGCCACTGCTGTTTGTCATTTTTATAAATGACCTGGATGAGGGTGTAGAAGGGTGGGTTAGTAAATTTGCGGATGACACGAAGGTCGGTGGAGTTGTGGATAGTGCTGAAGGATGTTGTAGGGTACAGAGGGACATAGATAGGCTGCAGAGCTGGGCTGAGAGATGGCAAATGGAGTTTAATGTGGAGAAGTGTGAGGTGATTCACTTTGGAAGGAGTAACAGCAATGCAGAGTACTGGGCTAATGGGAAGATTCTTGGTAGTGTAGATGAGCAGAGAGATCTTGGTGTCCAGGTACATAAATCCCTGAAAGTTGCTACCCAGGTTAATAGGGCTGTTAAGAAGGCATATGGTGTGTTAGCTTTTATTAGTAGGGGGATCGAGTTTCGGAGCCACGAGGTCATGATGCAGCTGTACAAAACTCTGGTGAGGCCGCACCTTGAGTATTGCGTGCAGTTCTGGTCACCGCATTATAGGAAGGATGTGGAAGCTTTGGAAAGGGTGCAGAGGAGATTTACTAGGATGTTGCCTGGTATGGAAGGAAGGTCTTACGAGGAAAGGCTGAGGGACTTGGGGTTGTTTTCGTTAGAGAGAAGGAGGAGGAGAGGTGACTTAATAGAGACATACAAGATAATCAGAGGGTTAGATAGGGTGGATAGTGAGAGTCTTTTTCCTCGGATGATGATGGCAAACACGAGGGGACATAGCTTTAAGTTGAGGGGTGAAAGATATAGGACAGATGTCAGAGGTAGTTTCTTTACGCAGAGAGTAGTAGGGGCGTGGAACACCCTGCCTGCAACAGTAGTAGACTCGCCAACTTTAAGGGCATTTAAGTGGTCATTGGATAGACATATGGATGAAAATGGAATAGTGTAGGTCAGATGGTCGGCGCAACATCGAGGGCCGAAGGGCCTGTACTGCGCTGTAATGTTCTAATGTTCTAATGTCAGCTTATGTATATGCCAGCTTCATTGGAGATCCTTCAGTTGTTAGTGGTCATGTATTCTGGAGATATTATCAAAAAGATTTCTCCTTTTGTTGGTATGGTTCTTTGTATTTATTTACATTCATCCTGAAAAGACTTTGTGGAAAAAAGGGAAATATTTATTTGAAAAAAATCATGTTGAGAGGAGGAAGAATATTTTCATGCACAAAGGATATTCCCACTGTCCTTTTGTGATACAGCATTTAAATAATGACTAGATATGACCATATAACACCTAGTTCACAACTGTTTAATGTCAGGTGAGACCCATGAGTTATACTAACATTATAAGTACTGAACCTATGGGCCTCCAGCTGATCCCTTTGTTGGACACAACTTGTGTACTCTGCAAATGCCACTCGATAGCCAGGAGCATCCAATATGAAATCAGCCTGCATACCTCTTGGGTATGGCATGGCATTCCATTCAAACACTGGTCTATTTTTCTGATGTGCGTATGTATATTGTTACAGTCAAGTGAGGAAGTTTCATCACATGACTTCTTGCTTCCGCCCAGCCAAAACAGCCTTTCTTCTCATCACTAATATTTTATACCTATTAAACAAAAATGTACAAAGAAAATGTAAAACAAAACTATGATTTTTTTCTCTCACTAGTTGCTCAGGAGATTAATTTTTAATTCCTGTAGACGTCAGGACAATCTAATGGTAGTAGCGGCAAGAGTCCAGTAAATTGAATAGATTTCATGCCATAAACATGTAATGAGAGAACATGTAATGACAGCTGGCTAAATCTCTCTGGAAGAGCAGAGAAGGAAAATCCATGGCAGTGCTGGTAGAGGCTGGGCTGTGATGGTTGGCCTCCCAGCTCAATTTCCCTTGATTTTCTACAGCAGTAAAAATCCAATCCTTGGACTTCTGTATTCATAAAGTATTCTTTGTTATTGTGAGAGTTCTATGAAAATTCCATGCTTGTCTTGTTCTATTTAAAAGGCAGTTGGAAGAAATTTGCATTTGAGACAATCAGCTGCAAAAATGCAGCTGGAATAAAATTGTCTAGAATTGTGCCAGATAAATCTGACAATGTATGACATAATCAACAGGGAAAGGATGTTAATGTACTGTTTTGGTTATAATACTAGTCAGTCTTCTATTGTTTTGCACATGTTGGGCTGGATTTTTAGGCCCTGATGGGGTGAGCACTGAGGGGGGCGGTGTGGAATTTTGCATCACCGGCCATCGTGCAGGTTTGCCGGCACCACCCTTCCCCAAGTCATTTTCCCAGAGGCGGGATGGGGCAGCAGGGCAACCTGGCTGTAAGGAGCGGGTAGTCAATTAAAGCTCCTTCAAGGCCTATTAAGGCCTATTGTCAGAGGCTACTACAGGTATGATGTACTTTCTACCTGTGAGGACACGGAGAAAGACTGCAGGGAGGACAGCCCCAATACAGACCAAGGCAACATGATTCAGAAGGCTGTCTAAGTGGGGGAAGAGCAGAATAGAAATGTGGTAGTAATAAAGGACTGTACAATTAGGGGGATGGATAGCTTCCTCTGCAGCCAAGAACGAGAATCCTAAAGGCTGTGTTGCCTATCCAGTGCCAGGCTAAGTGATATCTCACAGCGGCAGGTGAGGAACTTGGAAAGGGAGGGGGTAAATCCAGTTGGCGCGGTCCATGTTGGAACAAATGACATAGATAGAAACAGGGAGGAGGTCCTGCTGAAAGAGTGTCAGGAATTAGGCTCTAAATTTTTTTAGAAACAGGACTTCAGGGGTAATTAATCTTAGGATTATTGTCTAAGCCAATGTGCAAATTGGCATAGGAGCAGACAGATCAGGAGAATGAACATGTTGCTAAAGGGCTGGTGTAGGAAATAGGGGTTCCTTTTCATGGGTGACTGGCAGCAGTTCTGGGGCAGGAAGGAGCTGCCGTAATGGGATGGGCTGTGCCTGAACCGGGATGAGACACTTGCCCTAGCAGAAAGCGTAAATTGGCAAGTGGCACAGGCTTTAAACTAGTAAGGGGAGGGAGGAGGGACCCACAAGAAACATAAACAGCCTCATAGTAAACAAAACAGGGAAGGAGAGCACAGGAAAGAATAAAGCCAGGGAGGACATTGATGGCATGGAAATAATTAGAGCTATAGAACAGGAGTCTAAAAAGATAATTAAACATAAAAGGAGAGGAAATCCTAGTAAAATGTGTTAAAATGTGTGTGCAGCAATGCACACAGTGTCCTTAATAAAGCAGGGAACTGAGGCAATCATGGTTCGGGAGGAAACGGTAGGAATTACTGAGACGTGGCTACAGAAAAATCGGGGCTGGGAATTAAACTTTGTAAGGTATAACAAATTTAGAAAAGATAGAGAGGAAAAAAGGGGTGGTGGAGTGGCTGTACTTATTAGGAATAACATAACGGCAGTAGAAAAAAAGGGGCGCAACTATCAACAAGACAAAAACAGAATCCATATGGATAGAGATAAAAGATAATAAAGGTTCAATCACACTAATAGGTGTAGTATACAGATCACCTAATAGTGGAAGGGAGGTGGCGAAACATTGAACATAAGAAATAGGAGCAGGAGTAGGCCATTGACCCCTTGAGCCTTCTCCGTCATTTAACTAGATCATGGCTGATCTTCTACATCAACGCCATATTTCTGCACTATCCTCCATTCCTTGATATCTTTAATATCTAGAAATCTATTGATCTCTGTCTTGAATATACTCAATGACTGAGCCACCACAGCCCTCTGGGATAGAGAATTCCAAAGATTCACCACTCTCTGAGGGAAAATATTCCTCCTCATCTCAGTCCTCTTATTCTGGGAAGAAGTATGCAGTCAAATTAGGGAATTGAGTAAAAAATATAGAATAATAATCTCAGTGTTTTCAACTATCCTGATATTAATTTGACAGAAGAGGTAGGTAAAGGAGATAAGGGAATGGAGTTTCTACAATGTGTACATGACTCCAATATGTAAAAAAGCCCAACGAGGCAGGATTCGCTACTGGATCTAGTAATGGGAAATGAACCAGAGCAGATATGAACTTACGAACATAGGAATTAGGAGCTGAAGTAGGCCATTTGGCCCCTCTAGCCTGCTCCACCATTCAATAAGATCATGGCTGATCTGTTTGTGTCTCGAAATCCACACTCCCATCTACCCCCAATAACCTTGCCTAACAAGGATCTATCTACCTCATAGAGTCATACAGCACTGAAACAGGCCCTTTGGCCCACCGAGTCTGTGCCGACCATCAACCACTCATTCATACTAATCCTACATTAATCCCATATTCCCTACCGCATCCCCACCTTCCCTCAATTCTCCTACCTACAATAGGGGCAATTTACAATGGCCAATTTACCTATCAACCTGCAAGTCTTTGGCTGTGGGAGGAAACCGGAGCATCTGGCGGAAACCCACGCAGTCACAGGGAGAACTTGCAAACTCCACACAAGCAGTGCCCAGAACTGAACTCGGGTCATTGGAGCTGTGAGGCTAACCACTGCGCCACTGTACCTCTGTCTTAAAAATACTCAGTGACCCCGCCTCTACCACCTTCTGAGTCAGAGTTCCAAAGTCGCACAACCCTCTGCGAGAAAAAAAATTCTCCTCATTTCTATCCTAAAAAGGCGACCCCCTAATTTTAAAACAGTGGCCCCTAGTTCTGGACTCACCCACAAAAGGAAGCATCCTTTCCAGATCCACCTTGTCAAGACCGTTCAGGATCTAATATACGTCAATCAGGTCTCCCCTCACTCTTCTAAACTCCACTAAAAATAAGCCCACTCTGTCCAAGCTTTCCTCATAAGACAACCCGCTCATTCCAGGTATCAATCCAGTAAACCTCCTCTGAACCGCCTCCAGTGCATTTATATCCTTCCTTAAATAAGCAGACCAAAATTGCACACAGTGGTCTCACCAATGCCCTATATAACTGAAGCATAACATCCTTACTTTAATTTTCAATTCTTCTCGTAATAAAGGATATCATTCCATTAGCCTTCTTAATTATTTGCTGTACCTGCATACTAACTTTTTGTGACTCATGCACTAGAACACCTAGATCCCTCTGCATCTTGGAATTCTGCAGTCGTTCTCCATTTAAGTAATACTCTGCTTTTTTATTCTTCCTGCCAAAGTGAACAACGTCACATTTTCCCACATTATACTCCATCTGCCACATTTTTAACCACTCACTCAACCTATCTAGATCGGTCTGCAACCTCCTTATGTCCTCTTCACTACATACTTTCCTACCTATCTTTGTGTCATCTGCAAATTTAGCAACCATGCCATCGCTCCCCTCATCTAAGTCATTGATATAAATTGTAAAAAGTCGATGCCCCAGCACAGACCCCTGTGGGATTCCACTCATCACATCCTGCCAATCAGAAAAGGACCCATTTATGCATACTCTCTTTTTTCTGCCAGCCAATCTTCTATCCATGCTAATATGTTACTCCCTACACCATGAGCTCCTACTTTGTGCAAGAACCTTTTATGTGGTGCCTTGTCAAATGCCTTCTGGATATCCAAGTACAGTACGTCAACGGGCTCCCCTTTATCCGCAGCGCATGTTACCCCTGCAAAGAACTCCAATAAATTGGTTAAACATGATTTCCCTTTCACAAAACCATGTTGACTATTCCTGATTACCTTGAGTTTTTCTAAGTGCCCAGCTATAGCCTCCTTAATGATCCATTCCAACACCTTCCCCACGCCAGACGACAAGCTAACTGGCCTATAGGTACCTATTTTCTGCCTACCCACCCCACCCCTCCTTCTTGAACATAGGGGTTATATTTGCTATTTTTCAGTCTGATGGAACCTTTCCAGAAGCTAGCGAATTTTGAAAAATTAACACCAATGCATCTACTACCTAATTAGCCACCTCTTTTTAGACTTTAGGATGAAGCCCTTCAGGACCTGGGGACTTGACAGCCCAGGAATGTTTTTTATATCCTCTATAGTGAAGACAGAAGCAAAGTTTTTGTTCATTTCATCTACCATTTCCTTATCATCTACTATTAACTCCCCATTCTCACTCTCTAGAGGACCAACACTCACTTTACTTACTCTTTTCCTTTTGAAATACCTATAGAAACTCTTGCTATCTGTTTTACATTTCTGTTCAGCTTCCTCTCATACTCTAATTTCTTTCACCTGATTAACCTTTTAGTCATTCACTGCTGTTCTTTATATTCTGACCAATCATCTGACCTGTCACTCATCTTTGCAGAATTATATGCTTTTTCCTTAAGTTTGATGCTTTCTTCAACTTCTCTAGTTAACCACGGATGGTGGGTCCTCCCCTTAGAATTTTTCTTTATAGTAGGATGGCACAGTGGCGTAGTGGTTAGCACCGCAGCCTCACAGCTCCAGCGAATCGGGTTCAGTTCTGGGTACTGCCTGTGTGGAGTTTGTAAGTTCTCCCTGTGATTGTGTGGGTTTCCTCCCACTGCCAAAGACTTGCAGGTTGATAGGTAAATTGCCCCTAGTGTAGGTAGGTGGTAGGGAATATGGGATTAATGTAGGAGGGGATGTGATAGGGAATATGGGATTAATGTAGGGTTAGTATAAATGGGTGGTTGATGGTCGGCACAGACTCGGTGGGCCGAAGGGCCTGTTTCAGTGCTGTATCTCTCTATGAATATACTTACTCTGAGTATTCTGAAATATCCCTTTAAATGTCTGCCACTGCTTCTCTATTGATCTATCTCCTAGCCTAGTAACCCAGTTCACTTCAGCTAGCTCAGTTTTCATGCCCACATAGTTACCCTTATTTAAGTTTAAAATACTAGTGTTAGACCCAGTCTTCTCTCTTTCAAACTGGATGTAAATTCAATCATATTGTCGTTGCTGCTACCTAGGGGTGCCTTTACTCTGAGGTCATTAATTAATCCTGTGACATTACACAATACCAAGTCTAATATAACTTGCTCTCTGGTTGGTTGCAGAACGTGCTGCTCTAAGAAACTATCTCAAAAGCATTATATGAGCTCCTTTTCCAGGCTACTATTGCCAATCTGATTTTTCCAGTTTATATGTAAATTAAACTCACCCAAGATTATTGATAGATAACAGAAATAAAAGTAGGGGAACATCTAAGCAATAGTGACCATAATATGATACACTTTAAGATGATAATAGAGGACATAAGCATGATGAAATCCATGTTAATAAACTGGAGAAAAGCTGATTTTGAGTGACTAAGAATAGAATGTGGGAAAATAAAATGGCAAACAATATTGGCAGACAATGATGTGGAACAACAATGGGAAACATTTAAAATTATGCTCAACAGAGTGCAGGAAAAATATATTCTGCTAAAGGGAAAAACAAACTAAACACTAGTGGGATTCCATGGATGAATAAAGACATAAGGAAAAAATTAAGTGTTAGTAAAGAGGCATATATTAAGTACATAAACAGCAGAAGAGAGCGTGATAAGAGAGAATACAAAGAGATTAGGAGAGAAGTCAAATAAACAATTCGGAAGGCAAAGTGGAACTATGAAATTAAATTATCAAGGAAAATAAAACAAAATACTAAAATATTTTACAGGCACATCAATAAAAAAGGAAGGCTGGGATCAGAATAGGACCATTGCGGAAAGACAGGAAAATACCGCAGGTAACGATAGAGAGATGGCAGAAATACTAAATAATTATTTTGCTTCGGTATTTAACAGGGAGATAGAACAGGTAGACATGACATTGAATGATGAGATGTTAAATGAGATAAGTGCATTTAAAATAAAAAAAGGGGATGTATTGAATAACCAAATCAAACTCAAAGTGGATAAAGCCTCTGGTTCATATGGATTGCATCCATGCATTTTAGAAGAATCTAGGGAAGAGATCGCAGAGGCATTAGTACACATATTTAATAATTCATTAGAAAAAGGTATAGTGTTAGAGGATTGGTAGGTAGCTAGCGTAATTCCTATACCTAAGAAGGGGAACAGAACATGCTCAGGGAATTATAGACCACTCAGCTTAACATCAGTATTTGGAAAATTAATGAAATCCCTACTAAAGGAGAGAATAGAAGAACATCTAGAAAAGGAAAATATAATAATGAATAGTCAGCATGGATTTCAAAAGGGAAAATCTTGCTTGATCAACCTTATTGAATTTTTTGAGGAGGTGACAGAGAGAGCAGACAATAATAATGCAGTAGATGTAATTTATCCGGATTTTCAAAAGGCTTTCGATAAGGTGCTCCATAATAGACTAATTAATAAGGTCACAGAATGCGGATTCAAGGGGGGAAAGTGTCAGAATGGATTGCTAGCTGGCGTCAAGACAGAAAGCAGAGAGTGGGAGGAGAGGGTAGTTATTCAAAGTGGCAGAAAGTGGGAAGTGGTTTTCCACAAAGACCAGTGCTGAGACCACTGCTGTTAACAATTTATGTCAACAATTTGGACTTTGGAATCAAAAACACAATTTTTAAATTGGAGGCTGACACCAAATTGGGGTGGTAGTCAATACTGAGGAGGACTGCAACAAATTACAGGAGGACATTAATAAACTTGCAGAATGGGCAAATAATTTGCAAATGAAGTTCAACACAGATAAATATGAGGTAGTACATTTTGGCAGGAAGATTAGGGAGGTCACTTACTACTTGGAAGGTGCGAGTCTAGATTGGGTCGAGGAGCAAACGGATCTCAGAGCACAAATACACCAATCACTAAAAGTTGTGCCACAGGTTAGCAAGGCCATAAAAAAGTAAACCAAGCACTAGGCTTTATCTCTAGAGGGATAGAATTAAAAAGTATGCTAAACCTGTATCAAAACTTGGTTAGACCACACGTAGGGCTGGAGTTTTAATGGACCACTGAGAGTGCGCTCAGTGGTGAGGGCGGGGAGGTGGGGGCGAGGCTGTAAAATGCGGTCGGGACATGCTCACCCGGAAGTCTGACGTCATGATGTCAGTTCTGCTTTTTATGTGCGGCGAAAACCATGGAGGGCTGACTGCTTACCATGACGTAGCGGACATCAATTAAGGTAGTTTAAATGGCAATTAACTCGAATTTTATGGTGCTTTTAGAATTTAATGAACAGCACACGGCAACCATGGGGCTTCAGAGCCCCACCTGGTTAAAGGAGGTGGCATAGAGGCGAGGGTTCAATGCTGCCTCTGCCTGTCAGCCATACTGAGAGCCAATGTGTAGAGGAAGAGAGGGTGGGTAAAGTAGGCCATTGCCGGATAATGGCAGGGCGGGGAGGGCGTGGGGTGAAAGTGGCAGCATTAACAGAAGAGGTTTGTGTACAGGTGGCAGCACTAATGACGGGGTGGTGTGAATGTGACAGCACTAAGAGGGTGGGGCAGCATATGTGTCAAGGCGCCAGCACTAATAGGCAGGTGTGATGGTGACAGCACTAATGGTGGGGGCATGCTGGTAGGTTACAGAGGGACAGTGGCACTTGCTCCCAAGGGGCGAGCCAGGGAAAGGTCTTGGGGGAAACGACCTGCAAAGAACGTGCAGGACTAAGAAAGCACTCACCTGTCATTGGCTTGATCCATCCAGACTTAGTGGCCTCCCTAGGAGGAGGAGCAGCGAAGAGGAGGGGAGATCCAGGCACTGGTGGGGGCACAGAAGGAATGCCAGGAGCAACAGAAGACCAGCCTACAGATGGGCACACCAAAGAAGGGCACAGAGGGATGCGTGAATAGCCTCCCATGCGAAGAGGGGTCTATTGTGGGACAGAGTCTACTGTACATGAGTCAACTATCTCCAGATGTCTGAGTGGCAGTGACAGTGCAGGCTGAGACTCTTCAGAGAGGCAGTCACTGATTTATCTGCCGTGCTGCAGGACGAACTGAGACCAATGGGATTTGGTGAACACCTAATGCCACTGGCCCTGAAGATCACCGTGGCTCTCAACCTCTACACCTCTGGATCATTTCAAGGATCCACTGGGGACATGTGGGATCTCACAGGCTGCCTCCCATTAATGCATCAAGGAGGTAACCAGTGCAGTGTTCAAAAGGGCTGGCGACTATATGCACTACTGCACCGACTCGGACAGTCAGGCAGAGAGGTCCATTAGCTTCAAGGCCATCTCTGGAAGCCCTCATGTGCAGGGTGTGATTGACTGCACGCATGTGGCCATCAAGGCTTCCATGGACCAGCCAGCAGCCTTCATCAAAGGAAGGGCTTTCATTCTATCAATGTGCAACTGGTCTGCAACCATCGAAAGTGGATCCTTCAGGAGTGTGCAAGAAGCAGCCTTGATTTCTGCATACTTCAGCAGCCCCAGTTGCCAGAGCTAATACGGTCCCTTGCGCCCCTTCAGGGATGGATTCTTGGGGACATGGGCTTCCCGTTGAAGACATGGCTACTCACGCCAGTAAGGAACCCTTGCACTGCAGCAAAGGAGAGTTACAATACCTGCCATGGGTCCACCCAAGTGACCATCAAGCAGGCCACTGGGCTGCTTAAGTTGAGATTCAGGTGCCTGGATCAATCTGGTGGAGCCCTTCAGTATACCCAATTGTGGGTCTTGCACATTGTGGTGGTCTGATGTGCTCTGCACAACCTAGCACTGCAGATGGGGAGGCCTTAAATAATGCCATCACGGATCGCCACTCCTCATCCCGCGAGGAGGATGTGGAAGAGGCAGCATAGGATAAGGAACCCCTTGCACCAGGAGCAAGGGGAATTGAGAGATACACAAAGGAATCTCAAGCCAATCTCATACTTACCCGTTTCTTGTTACCCTGATGGCCTTTCACAATCAGTGCAATCAAGACTCACCTTTATGCAGATATGCTGTTGCCTCCTTCATCTCTCACTCCATTGCCTCGTGCCCAGGTTCACAGCGCACACTGACAGAGCTGAGGAGCTGACCAGATGCAGCCTACTCCAAACCCCATTGAGGGAGTAAGTCTGTAGATGAAATCTAACAAGGCAGCAAAAATGGAAAGGATGACCAACAGCAGTGCCTCTAACATTTATTGAGTGGTGCAACATAATAAAGGCTTAACATGTACAAAATCTGAACACCCGTGAACTCCAAGTGCATCTAGGTCCTCTTCTTATGTGTGCTCCTACGAGGTTCCATCCCTTGTATAACAGCTGCATTGGAGACAGGCTGCTGATCAGGCTGCCCCTGTGGTTTAGGATGACTTTGGTGGCCATGCTCTGGCTATCTGAAGCCTGGAGGATCCCGTCATGCTGAGGGGCTCCTCCACAGGTGCAGGACCTTCCCCTGTTATCATGGCTATTGGAGGCGCTGCGGTAACTGGCAGAAGGGCTGAGGAGCCCTCTCCACACCCGGAGCAGCTTGAGAGGAGCCTCTAGATAGAAAAAGGCAGCCACTTCTCCTCCTTTGCAAGGTACGCTAGCACTTGAGAAGGATGAGGACCTGGTAGAGATTCCATGTGCCTCACTGCCCTCTCACTATGTCACTGCTGCATAGAGCTCATGGACAAGGCGATGACGTCTGCACGCATTTCCTGGAACTAGATCTCTAAGAGGTTCGCCAGCTTCTTGATGAAGGATGCTATGTGTGCACACGCCTGAGATATGGCAGCACTCATGGACTAGATGGACCACTCCATCATGCGCACATGGATGCGCATAGCCTCTGGCAGCTCTGCTGTACCTCTAGAAGGTGCCATATTGCTAATTCCAGAGGCATGTCATCAGCCTAGGACTCAGCACGGGTCTGGTCTCCCACAATCCTCTGCAAGTCGGAGCCCTTGGCTGTCTCAGCTTCCGTCAGCTACTCAGTCACGTCTGTGATGAAAACCCTAGATTGTGCCTTTGTTACTAATTGCGAATGCATACCCACTGATGTGAGAGTATCTGTTCTGGTAGAGGTTGCAGGAGAATGATGTGACAATGCACCTTTTGAGGATCCCGCCTCCTCTTCGGAGGTGGATGGATGGCCCCCGCTCTCTCCAGCTTTGTGTCCTTTGCCATTACCAAGACCTGCATGAGAGAACACAAACCTTTCAGGATTAAGGGCTTCACATCTCCTCATCCAACCATGCCTGATGTGCTGTTCCATGTGTCCAGTGGTGGACACATGAGCACTGTCCCTCATGTGTGGGCCAGATGTGCCCTTGTGACCCTACACTTGTTCACTCCTGTGATGGCACTCCTGTTTCACCATCAGCAATCACTCGGCCGCCCTGAGTCCCAGCCAGTTCCAGGGCCTCCTCCTCTGCCAGGGTCAGGATATGCAGGTCTGGGAGGCGGCTTAGCCATCTCTTTATTGTTGCGTGCCTTTTCTTCTGCAAGCAGAGGGAGGAAGAGACTTAGTTTCCCCATGAAGACAAGCACAACGCTTTTGCTGGTGGCAGCCCTTTGATCTATGTTTGGGGCTCACGATTGTCTCTTTCATAAGTCTGCTCTCGAGAGCTCTTGTGGGGTCCACAGAGACAAATATTTACCTCTCGCCGAGATGCAGCTATGCATATGACAGGATCTACTGCTACCTGACCTCCTTGCCACCGACTGGGTGGTCACTCCCTCTCCATCTATCGTATTGTCACAAACAAGCACAAAGAGGAAAGCGATATGGAGAATTCACTTTGGTGGAACGGTGGAGGTCATTGACCTATTTGCAGCACTGCACCCATGTTTGGGGGATGCCCCCACAGCTGCTGACCTCCTCTGTAATCTCCATCCAGACTTGCTTGGTCAGGCAGGCCCTTCCCTTCCCTTGGGACGAGGACCTCCTGCCTTGTCCTTGCAGGCTGGAAGAGAACCTGCAGGGAGGCATCTCTAAACAGTGGGGCCACTCGATGTCTTTCCTTTGCCATGGTTGCCGCAAGCTTCTGATCAGCTCATTTGGGGTCTTCTGACCTGTTGGTCAGGAGGAAGGGTCTTCTGCACTGTTGGTCATGTGGAAGGGTCTTCTGCACTGTTGGTCAGGTGGAGAGGTATTCTACACTGTTTGTCTGGAAGAGGGATCTTCTGCACTGTTGGTCAGGTGGAGAGGTATTCTGCACTGTTGGTCTGGAAGAGAGGTCTTCCACACGGTCAGGAGGAGAGGTCTTCTGCATTGTTGGTCAGGTGGAAAAGTCTTCCGCACTGTTGGTCAGGAGGAGAGGTCTTCTGCACTGTGGGTCAGGTGGAGAGGTCTTCTGCACTGTTGGTCAGGAGGAGAGGTTTTCTGCACTGTTGGTCAGGTGGAGAAGTCTTCCGCACTGTTGGTCAGGAGGAGAGGTCTTCTGCATTGTTGGTCAGGAGGAGAGGTCTTCTGCACTGTTGGTCAGGAGGGGAGGTCTTTTGCACTGTGGGTCAGGTGGAGGGGTCTTCTGCATGTTGATCAGGAAGAAGCATCTCCTGCACTGTTGGTCAGATGGAGAGGTCTTCTGCTCTGTTGGTCAGGAAGAGGGGTCTTCTGCACTGTGGGTCTGGCGGAAGGGTCTTCTGCACTGTTGGTCAGGTGGAGAGGTCTTCCGCACTGTTGGTCAAGAGGAGAGGTCTTCTGCACTGTTGGTCAGGAGGGGAGGTCTTTTGCACTGTGGGTCAGGTGGAGGGGTCTTCTGCATGTTGATCAGGAAGAAGCATCTCCTGCACTGTTGGTCAGGTGGAGAGGTCTTCTGCTCTGTTGGTCAGGAAGAGGGGTCTTCTGCACTGTTGGTCAGGAAGAAGGGTCTCCTGCACTGTTGGTCAAATGGAAGGGTTTTCTGCACTGTTGGTCAGGTGGAGGTGTCTTCTGCTCTAAAGTAAAAGCAAAATACTGCAGATGCTGGAAATCTGAAATAAAAACAAGAAATGCTGGAAATACTCAGCAGGTCTGGCAGCATCTTTGGAGAGAGAAGCAGAGTTAACATTTCAGGTCAGTGACCCTTCTTCAGAACTGACAAATATTAGAAATGTAAAAGATTTTAAGCAAGTAAAGCCGGGGTGGGGCAAGAGAGAACAGAAGAGGTGTTGATAGGACAAGGTCACAGAGAATAACTGACCAGAAGGTCATGGAGCAATAGCAAATGGTATGTTAGTGGTGCGCTGAAAGACAAAGCATTAGTACAGAGAGGTTGTGAATAGACTGTAAAGCACAAAGCACTCCAATCACTAACATTAAAAAATGTTTTTAAAAAACAGAAACAGCGGGTCGGCACAGTAGAAAAAAACTAAACACATTAAAAAACCTAAAATAAAATAACCAAATAAAAAAGAAAAAAAGAAAAAATAACTAAACATAAAAGTGGGGGGGGGGAGGGGCCATCATGCTCTGAAATTACTGAATTCAATGTTCAGTCCAGCAGGCTGTAGCGTGCCTAATCGGTAAATGAGATGCTGTTCCTTGAGTATGTGTTGATATTCGCTGGAACACTGCAGCAATCTCAGGACAGAGATGTGAGCAAGAGAGCAGGGGTGGTTGTTGAAATGGCAAGCAACTGGAAGCTCGGGGTCATGGTTACAGACTGAGCGGAGGTGTTCTGCAAAGCGGTCACCCAATCTGCGTTTCATCTCTCCAGTGTAGAGGAGACCACATTGTGAGCAGCGAATACAGTATACTAAATTGAAAGAAGTGAAGTAAATCGCTGCTTCACCTGAAAGGAATGTTTGGGGCCTTAGATAGTGAGGAGAGAGGAGGTAAATGGGCAGGTATTACACCTCCTGCGATTGCAGGGGAAGGTGCCGTGGGAAGGAGACGAGGTGGTGGGGGTAATGAAGGAGTGGACAAGGGTGTCGGGGAGGGAATGATCCCTTCGGAATGCTGACATGGGAAGAGAGGGGAAGATGCGTTTGGTAGTGGCATCATGCTGGATATGGCGGAAGTGGCAGAGGATGATGCTTTGGATGTGGAGGCTGGTAGGGTGGAAAGTGAGGACAAAGGGGACCCTGTTGCGGTTCTGGAAGGGAGGGGAAGGGGTGAGGGTAGAGGTGCGGGAAATGGGCCGGACCTGGTTGAGGGCCCTGTCAACCACAATGGGAGGGAATCCTAGATTGAGGAAAAAGGAAGACATATCAGAAGCGCTGTCGTGGAAGGTAGCATCATCAGAGCAGATGCATCAGAGATGGAGAAACTGGGAGTTCTTACTGGAGGCAGGGTGTGAAGAAGTGTAGTCAAGGTAGCTGTGGGAGTTGGTGGACTTATAATGAATATTAGTAGACAGCCTATCCCCGGAGATGGAGACAGAGAAGTCGAGGAAGGGAAGGGAAGTGTCGGAGATGGACCATGTGAAGGTGAGAGAAGGGTGGAAATTAGAAGCAAAGTTGATAAAGTTTTCTACTTCCGGGCAGGAGCAGGAAATGGCACCGATACAGTCATCAATATACCGGAAGAAGAGTTGGGGAAGGGGGCCTGAGCAGGACTGGAACAAGGAATGTTCGACATATCCCACTAAAAGACAGGCATGACTAGGGCCCATGCGGATACCCATAGCAACACCTTTTACTTGAAGGAAGTGAGTGGAGTTGAAGGAGAAGTTGTTCAATGTGAGAACAAGTTCAGCCAGGCAGAGCAGGGTGGTGGTTGATGGGGACTGGTTGGGCCTCTGTTCAAGGAAGAAGTGGAAAGTCCTCAAACCGTCCTGGTGGGGGATGGAGGTGTAGAGAGATTGGACGTTCATAGTGAAGAGGAGGCGGTTAGGGCCAGGAAATTGTCAAAATGACGTCGGGCGTCAGAAAAGTCATGGATGTAGGTGGGAAGAGACTGGACCAGGGGAGAAAAGATAGAGTCAAGATAGGAAGAAATAATTTCAGTGGGGCCGGAACAGACTGAGACAATGGGTCTGCCAGGACAGTCCTGTTTGTGGATTTTGGGAAGGAGGTAGAGACGGTCTGTCCGGGGTTGCGGGACTATGAGGTTGGAAGTTGTAGAGGGAAGATCTCTAGACGAGATGAGATCAGTGACAGTCCTGTGGATAGTAGCTTGATGTTCGGTGGTGGGGTCAAGGTCCAGGGGGAAGTAGGAAGAAGTGTCTGAGCGTTGGCACTGAGCCTCTGCAAGGCAGAGGTCGGTACGCCAGACAACGCATCACCCTTATCTGCAGGTTTGATGACAAATGTCGGGGTTAGACCTGAGAGAACGGAGTGCGGCAAGTTCAGAGTGGGGCAGGTTAAAGTGAGTGGGGAGGGGGGGCAGAGAAATTGAGACGGCCGATGTCTCGCTGACAGTTTTCAATGAAAAGATCAAGAGCGGGTAAGATGGCCTTCTGCTCTGGGACAGAAAGAATGTCTTCTGCACTCTTGGTCAGGAAGAGGGGTCTTCTGCACTGTTGGTCAGGAAGAGGGGTCTTCTGCACAGTTGATCAGAAAGAAGGGTCTCCTGCACTGTTGGTCAGGTAAAAGGGTCTTCTGCACTGTTGGTCTGGAAGAGAGGTTTTCTGCACTGTTGGTCAGGTGGAGAGGTGTTCTGCACTGTAGGTCTGGAGGAGGCGGCTTCTGCTCTGTGTGTGCAGAGGAGGGGTCTTCTGCACTGTGATTCTGGAAGATAGGTCTGCATTGTGGGTCTGGAGGAGGGGGTCTTCTGTACTGTTGGTCAGGCAAGTGTTTCAAACAAGGCAGCAGTGCATGCAGGCCTGACAGCCCTTAAAATAGGCACCAGCACCTACCTTTGAGTCAGCTGATGATGCCATCAGCATCTTGTTTTTCACCTCTGTTCTTTAATTGGATACTTTCCCTCAGTTAATTGGACGACCGCCGTGTGATCGCATTCGGCTGGCTGTATGACACTCGTGTGAAAGCGGCATCCATCTCTGTGCCGCCACTAGGACCTGTACCTTATGAACAAAATTCAGCCTTTAAAGTACTGCAATCAGTTCCAGTCACCATGTTATAAAAAGGATATAGAGACACTGGAGAGGGTGCAGAGAAGATTTACAAGGATGATACCAGAAATGCGTAGGTATACATATCAGGAAAGGACGAAGAGGCTGGGTCTCTTTTCTTTTGAAAAAAAGGCTAAGGCGTGACCTAATAGAGGAATTTAAAATTATGAAAGATTTTGATAGAGTGGATAAAGAGAGAATTTTTCCACTCATGGGGAAGAGCATAACTAGAGGCACCAATATAGTCACCAAGGAATCCAAAAAGAAATTTAGAAGAAACTTCCTTATCCAAAATGTGGTGAGAATGTGAAACTTGCTATCACAGGGAGTGGTTGAAGCAAATAGTACAGATGCATTTCAGGGGAAGCTGGACAAGCATATGACGGAGAAGGGAATGCCTGGTTACAATGGTAGATTTAGATGAGGAAAGATGGGAGGAGGCTCAATTGGAGCATAAACACTAGCATGGACTGGGTGGGTGAATGGCCTGTTTCTATGCCTCTTATCCGATGTAATCCTCCCCTTCTGCCTGGCTGCAGCTGCAGGCCGACCCGTGGAGGAATTACCTTTCCACAGTGGTGGTCCGGCTGCTAAGGGCATTTTTTATTTTAAAGTTTAAAATGTTGGAGATAGGGCACCTCAAAATGGAGGTGGCCTCTTTCTCAGTTACCTGAAAAGGCAGTCTGCTGTTTCAGCTGAACCAACCCTCTGGCCACGAATTAGCCAATTCGGGAAAAATCACTGCCGGGGCACTGTTTCCCCACAATGCAGGCTTTTGACCCCCATTTGACGCTGACTTCAGGGTCTTGAAGCCCATAGGGAAAATCCTGCCCATACTGTCAAGACCAAGTGTGGAGGCTTATTTTGGTGAAAAGCTGAAAATAGGCGATAAATGGGTGCAGTGCTTTTAAGACATGCTTGTTTGAAAGTCTGATTTTAGCACACAATTTTGGTGGCAATGTCAATGTGATATCGCCTGAGTTCTCGGACGACAAACACAATGTGGTGCTCTGGGCGTTCACTCACGAGTGTGTCCATTAGGGTCCTGATGTTCCAGGTTCCAAATTTTACTGCTTGTGTCTTTTGTGTGTTTCTACCGCAGAAGGTGATCCCTCTGGATGTGGCTATCCAGTCGGAAGAGTTGAGGCAGACTAAGTTTAGGGCACCTTTTCCAGCCCTCTCCACTATAAGGGGTAAGCAGAGTGGATAGTAAAGAGGGCTGCTCAGTTGCAGGTACAGCTGCTGAAAGGTACCCCTGCCTCATCCTAGTACCAGATGACCATCCTGTAACTGCTGCCTCCATGCCAGATCAGGACTAAAAGCTTCCAGACAACACAATGCTGCTCCCGTCGCCATTTTCTGGTCGTCAAAGGGCTGGGAGGAAGTGCTTGGAAAGGAAAGCAATTGTGCGTGACATCTTTTACCGTGGAGAAGCCGTTGCACGCCAGCTTCTACACGTATCTTGACAGAGTGACACCTTGATCCAATGGCACGGAAACCAAGATTATTGGTGGGGGGTAGGCTTTGTTCTGCTGCAGCCTACGTCCATCAGAAGAGCCATTGAGATATTTCAGATGGCACATTTTCCTCTGCTTGTTCCACCATTGAGGACTTGTTTGCCCTAACCCCATCTGCTGAGTATTTCTAGGGTTCCTAATAGACCTTCACGGTAACCAAAGCAACCCAGAACATAAAGAGTCCCACCGTACTGCACCCTGTTTTGATTGACGCCTTCTTACTCATTGCCCACGTCCCGCGACAAGGACGAGGGGTATTTTGTACCTTCTGGTGCTGCTGTGCCTGGCCTCGTCCTCCTCCCATTCTCGTCCAGCCCAAGAAGAACCCCTAGCAAGATGCCCAAAACCAAGTGTTCCCTTTCTCCTGGTGACTCGTATAAGGTGTCCAAAAAGGTAGAGTAGCACAGCATTTACTCTTTTCAGAAGAAGTATTCAGGGAATTTTTGGAATAAATGTTGATAGAGTTTTGATGAAGACTTGACAAGGTGTCCCAGAAAGTCTCCTGATGTGTTTCAAAAGTCCAGCAGTAAATGAACTGTAAAATGTGATATTGCTTTAAGTAGTGCTAGAAATCTTCAGCAACGACAGATTTACTTGAAGATGTTAGGCCAAGCACTATCCACCAAAATACCCTGCAGCCTTATTAATGAGTGCTCGCAGGCAATTTAAGTGGCAGTCAGCCCTTTAATGATCCTCTTGGTCACAGTTCCTAGAGAAAACTTCAACTTCTTTATCAAGTGCTAAACATGGGCTAAATTGGAGTTAAAACTATACGCGGGTTGGGTGAGGGGATTGTGGGCAGCGAGGGGAATGAAATATCAGGATCGAGCAATCCGACCCTACGTCTGCTCCTTTTAATTTTAACATACAAAAATTAGACCACTGATGCTCCTGCAAAGGTAGGTGGGGTTCTAATCAACACTCTAAAGTTGCGACCTGATGACTTCATCAGCAGTGCAAAGTAAATTTAACTGGAAAGAAGGGAAGGCCCATGTTGTCCACTGCCCAGCAGCTGATCTAAGCTGGGAATGAATAACTCCCGAAAGTAATGACTAAAGATCTGCCATTTTAGCAATCCTTGGAGGCCAAGAGGCCCAGGCCTCCCAAGGAATCACCCAAATATCCTTATTCTTGAATCATTTTACAAATAATTGAACACCAGTCCCATAAATGTGGCACATTTTTAGAATTTCTTTCAAAATATAAGTATAAAAGATGCTTTCAATAAAAATGTATCCAATCTGAAGTTCTGTTATTAAACCCAAGGATCCTATCTGCCTTTTTACCAGCCTTCTTAACTTGTCCTGTAACATTCAAAGATTTGTGTATGTACAACCCTCGGTCTCTCAGTTCCTGCATGTCCTTTAAAATTGTACCATTTAGTTTATATTGCCTCTCCTCATTCATCCAACCAAAATGAATCACTTGACACTTCACTGTGTTAAATTTCATGTGCCAAATGTCTGCCCAATCCACCAGCCTTTGGGGGCAAAATTGGGCTTGATAGTACTCGTTTTTTTTCCACACAGTGAGTGCCCATAGGTTTCCAGAATGGCATCAGTGGTGCGTGCACACACGTCTGACACGATACGTGCCATCTTGGTAAAGGGGTTAGTGTACACACACTCAGCTTCCACCAGAGATATGCAGAGCAGTCAGCTTATTATATCAATCAGGTTGCAACACTGATTTGACATCAGCACTGCCATATTGAAGGTCAACACTCCAGCTGACATTCTTGGCAGGATTTTCACCACTATTTGGGGGCAAGAATGGTGGTGGGTGGGTGCGAACATTCATGCTGCCAGCTGGCATGCCAGTTTGCTGGCACCATGCTGCCCCTGGGTCATCTTCTAAGAGGCAGGATCAAGGGCAGAACGCGTACCCTCCTGCAAGTGGCGGTGAGTTGCTAATTGAAGTAAGTTTATGGGCAATTAAGGCCAATTATCACTGACCAACTGGGGACCCCACAGCATCAGGAACTGTCCATCTGCCTGGAGGTGGTCTACCCAGTGGCAGACAGGGGCCATGCTCCAAGCAGGCTTAGAGGTTGTCACTGCCTACCTGGCCACAGCTGCACACACAGGCCGCCCTATGGAGGGATCATAGGATCATAGGAAATAGGAGCAGGAATAGGCCATTCTGTCTGTCAAGGCTGCTCCGCCATTCAAACAGATTATGGCCGATTATCTACCACCACGCCATTTTTCCCCATTATCCCCATATCCCTTGATATTAGTACCCTGAAATTTATCAATGATTGAGCTTCCACAGCCCTCAGGGGTAGAGAATTCCACAGATTCACCATCCTCTGAGTAGAGAAATTCCTCTTTATCTCAGTCTTAAATGACCTGCCCCTTATTCTCAGACTGTGTCCCTTTGTTCTAGACTCACCAGCCGGAGGAAACATTCTATTGATATCCACCCTGTCACGCCCTGTAAGAATTTTGTAAATTTCAACATGATCACCTCTCATTCTTTGAAACTCTGGAGAATACAGGCCCTGACCCCTATGTTTCGAGGCACTAAAAGACAAATTCTTTTCATCCACAAAGGCTTGAGCATCAAAGATAATCTTTTGATTTCCCAATGAATACAGCAAAAGTAAATGTGAAACCTTGTTTGTTTAAACTTTAGAAAATTTTAGTCAACCCGTTTCATAGCCTAATTTGGATCAGATCACGGGCGAGCCCCCAATTTTTGTTGTGATCTCCATGGAGCCAACAAACCCAAAGAATCGAATTTCCCGAATGACCCCAATAGAAGTACCAAATGGACAAGGTTTCACTTTCATAAATTTTATGTTAAAAATCAAACTAAATTAGCATAATTAAATATGAAGTAACAGACAAATCATGGTAAATATATATTACAAATTACACATTAAGTATCAGGTACAACAAAGATATATCTCACAGATTTACTAGTCAGTCCACTCAGCACATAGAGTAGCGATTACTGCCACACAGTCCTTCAAAGCTCTTAAGTTCCTCAGGTGGATTTTCAGCTCCTTTCTTCAATGATTTCGCAGTTCCATTTCAACATGAACTTTACAATTAAGGTCTTCCCCAAAACGGCACATTTTTCCAGGACTTTCTTAGCTCCACTCACAACAGGCTTGGTGTCGTAGATCCACCAACACGATCCTTTATCCTAGCTCTTCAGTGACTGCCCTGTGCACAGTATGGTCAGGTCTGGTTAACCAGTTACTCTAAATAACAGAGATAGCCCCTGGATCTAGCATTTACTTTTTCTCAACCTGCCTGTAACACACCTTCCAGTCATCTGCTCTGATGGCTCGCTCCTACCTATCTGACTCCACCCAACTTCAGCCTCCCCAGCAACCCAAAAGATTTGTTTCCGGCTGCAAGGACAATCTGTTCCAAACAAAGAAATAAACATTGCAAACCAGGGTTAGTATACCTGCCATAACATTTAACAAGTCATCTATTCGAACCCCAGCTCACACATGTCCCCCTATGGGTCCCGCAAACCGCAGTATCAATCAATACCAGCTCTTTCATCGGCTTGCCTGCACATTCTGTGTTCTTAGCCATTGATCTCCACACATCTCTAACATATTTTTCCAAAGGGATGGGGTAGGTGAGGAGACAGGACACAACTGCTGCTTTGTGAGGCCAAAGTGACAATACTGTATAGAACTGAATGTTTCATGTCCTCATAAGGAACTGACTCCAGCTGAACCCTCAGCATGTCAAGTATCTCTGAGACCTGATCCTAAGGTTCACTGCCTCATCTTTTAATGATTTTTACGAGCGCAGTGGCTTTACAGGAACAGCTGGGGTGTTAGTTGGACAATTCTTTGAAGACCATGAAGAGCAGATTGTGCAGCTGGTCACGGGGCAGACACTTGGAAATGATCAGAAAGAGGATTTAAAAGAGGACTGAAATGCCAGGGTTGACTAACTGTTCTCTGAGTTTTTTCAGAACATCTAGTTGCTCCTGTTGCTGATCCAGATTGGCACAATCATATGATATCTGAATGGACAGGATGATTTACACAGTATCCAGGGCCATCTGTCGAACAGGAAGTGAATTGTCTACATAGCACAGCATCAGTCATCCAATCAGATTCCTTACAATACACAGTGGCGCAGTGGTTAGCACCGCAGCCTCACAGCTCCAGGGACCCGGGTTCAATTCTGGGTACTGCCTGTGTGGAGTTTGCAAGTTCTCCCTGTGTCTGCGTGGATTTTCGCCGGGTGCTCCGGTTTCCTCCCACATCCAAAGACTTGCAGGTGATAGGTAAATTGGCTGTTATAAATTGCCCCTAGTGTAAGGAGGTGATAGGGAATATGGAATTACTGTAGGGTTAGTATAAATGGGTGGCTGTTGGTTGGCACAGACTCGGTGGGCCGAAGGGCCTGTTTCACTGCTGTATCTCTAAATAAATAAAAAAATAATATTTCCATACACTCCCTTACTGACATTAAGCTCCCCCAAGTAAACTTTCAGTAACTTTAAGGTTGTGTGCATGACTCTCTGTCGCTCATGGTCTTCATTTAAAATGATCCATTCTTTTATATAATGGATTTTTTTGTTATTTTCGGCTGAGAATTTTCACCTTTCCCAGCAATCTTCTCGAGGACAGCTGAGAATGATTCCACTGTGAGGTCCATTTTAGCAGTCTTTCCACACCCTACTCGAAGTTAAGAACTGCTCCCTTTGGATAAGTGGATGAAAATCTTCTTCGAACACAGAAGATATTTACCATACAAAAGAAATAAGAATGGTTCCAGGGATGAGGAACTTCAGTAATGAAGATAGATTGGAGAAGTTAGGACTGTTTTCCTTGGAGAAGAGAAGGCTGAGAGGTGATTTGATAGAGGTATTCAAAATCATGAGGGGTTTGGATAGAGCAGATAGGGAGAAACTGTTCCTACTCATGAACGGATTGAGAATGAGAGGGCGCAAATTTAAAGTAATGGGTAAGAGAAGCAAAAGTGACATGAGGAAAAGCGTGTGGTTAAGGTCTGGAATGCACTGCCTGACAGTGTGGTGGAGGCAGGTTCAACTGAAGCATTCAAAAGGGAATTAGACGGTTATATGAAAAGGAAGAATGTGCAAGGTTACGGGGAGAAGGCGGGGGAATGGCACTAAGTGAATTGATCTTTTGGAGACCCAGTGCAGACTCGATGGGCCAAATGGCCTCCTTTGCACTGTAACAATTCTGTGATTCTGAGTAACTCTGGAATTACCAGTCTCACATCAGATACTAATATATCATCCACTATGGTAAAGTGTCCTCTGTGTTCGAAGAAAATTTTCATCCTCTTATCTTTGGGAGTCTGTTGTGCCCAACCTTGTTCACAATATTGGCGGACATTGATGCATTCTTCATCTTGCCTCTGCGCCTGACCAATTTGTTGGAGTCTGTTTGAAGTTACTGGCCATTGTGATGCAGTGACCTGTGAAAATGACTCAATTTCATTAATAAAGTTAACATCCTGTTGAGTAGGATGGTCAACTGTTGCTCAAGACAATGCATCTACTGTCATTTGTTGTTTGCCCCGTATGTAAACTGTTTTGTGGATGAACCTCATGAGCCTCAAGGGGAATCTCTGGACTTGTGGTGGCATTCTAGCCTATTCTTTTTCATCAAGTAAGGAAACTAGGGGTTTGTGGCCTGTCTCAATGACAACATTGAAGCCAATAATGCGTTTGAACATTTCTCACAAGCCCAATTGACTGCGAAAGCTTCCTTCTCCATCATGGACATATTTGTGTCAGATAGTGCTCATGATGCTTAATAAACAGGTCTTTGACTTTCATCGAGCTGTTCTTGGAAAAGGACTGTCCCTATCCCTGTGGATGAGGCATCAGCTGTCATTGTAGTTGGAAGTGAAGGGTTATAATGGGCTAAAACATCCAGCAAAATCAGCATCTCCTTGATTCGTTAAAATGCTTGTTTCTGATGTGTGTCCCAGCATCATGCCTGAGCTTTCCTCAGCAGTTGTCTCAAAAGTTCGGTAATTTAGGCAAAGTTAGGCAGGAATTTTGCCATCTGATCGACCATGCCAAGAAACAGTTGAAGATCAAGAGTCAAAGTAGGAAGTGGAAATTCTCTTGTCTTTTGCATGTCTTCCATTATGCCACTGCTACTAACAATGTGTCCCAAAAAAACGAATGAACGTTTTAGAAAGCTCGTACTTCTCATTGAGTGTTACGCCTTCGTCCTGCAGACGATTCAAAACTACTCTAACCCTTCGGTTATGTTCTTCTATGGACTTCCCGTGAATTAGGATGTCATCCATATGGCAGATTACACCTTCAAGGCCCTGTAGAATATTTGACATAGTTCTCTGGAATATTTCCGGCGCTGACACACAAGGTGGGGAGAGGGGGATGGAATCGGAGGAGGAGAGAGAGCAATGATGATCACTCCTGACAGATGGACATCTATCCAAATTCTCCACATCACTATATCAACTGTACAGGCAGACATTGACTACTTGTGCAAGCAAAAATAATGCCAGGTATCTCACTAAATAGGGAGAAATATGTTTTAAATTGGATTGTGTTCTGATGGAATTAGGTTGGCTACACACTTTCTATACAGATTAATTGCCCCCACGTCAGTCAATAATTTTGTCATATGTCCATGGTGCAACGTGTTGGTGCTTATCCCAGTTCCGGGCAAATGGATCCAGAGCGATTCGCCATCCCACCCATGCCTTTGAGGCCACATTAAATTCAACCCAAAGAATTTGGTAAAAGAGTTACTTTTAATATTGATTTTTGAAGAAAAGTGCATTCACTCAAGGTGGTTTCTCTGCTAATGCAATTTGTTTTCCTCAATAAGCAATACATTTGCTTGCCTCAGTAATCAATCGACGTCTCACACACAGTGGGCTGAATTTTATCCAGGCGCCATGCTCCACGGCGGCACCCTTTAAACTCAGTGCGGCGCCCGTATTTAACAGTCACCGCAGAGCCCCCGCGATATTATGCGTGGGCGCTCCATAGCATCACTGCGTGAGCCTCCCCGCCGCCCCCCGAAATTACGTGGGGAGAGGCGGGACATTCGGTGCAGTGACAGCTGTGCAGCAGGTACTGGGGCCCGATTTAAGCGCCCCTGCACCTGCTTCCTGACAACTGTCAAAGAATACTTACCTGACTGCTGAAGAGTGGGGCTGCTGTCAATCTGGCGGCAAAGCAGAAAGTGCTGGAGAAACTCAGCAGGTCAGGCAGCATCTGTGGAGAGAGAAGCAGAGTTAACTTGTCCAAGTTCACAGACCTGAAAGGTAACTCTGCTTCTCTCTCCACAGATGCTGCCTGACCTGTTGAGATACCCCAGCACTTTCTGCTTTTCTGCCACATACTCACCTTGCTGTGTCCCAGTGTCCCATGAAGTTGCGATCCTCTTATTCCACTCGAGTGTTATATTGCTTCTTATAGGTGTGCCGCACCTGGGTGAATAATCTTAATTTTGCACATTCCAGGACATGAGTCTTAAATATACCATAAAAGGTATTACAGAGGTTTACAGAGAACACACTGACACAAATGGGAATGCATGGGTGTCACAGCAATGTAAATATGTCTTTCACTAAATTTTCCACGCCAACATGTGTGTCCTTTTCTCTATGCGAATGATGTGTGTCAGCGTGTAGCACCATTGTCACATCCCTTTGCACCGCTGGCCCTTCAGGAGAGCCAACGTATGCAATAATATCATTGCCATGCTGCCATTAGTCATGAGCGTCTCCACGGATGCAGTGACATGGACATTGGCTCAGTCAGCTGCTGCCTCTAATGGTTTACACAGAGATGCTGCAGATGCAGACTGGTGAAACAGCAGGTGAGCGAAGGTGATGTGTGGCCTGCAGAGCTCATGTCAGTTCCTATGAAGCAGACAGCTTTTGTCTGATAAGCCACTGCCGTACATCCCTACCTCGCTGCTGACCCTGCATGCAGAGTCTGGGTGCCATTTCCCTCCCATGCATCTTTCATGTTGTAGGTCCTCATTGTCCAAGTAGTCCGAGGAGGAATCCTGCTAACGTCTCTCCTCATCATGCTAGGCCTGGCCCCTATTGGGTGCATAGTTGTGCAGAGGAGCAAAGAAAGGAGCTGGCCTTTTCGGCCTGTAATACAGGGCATCACCCTATCCATCCAGGCATTGGAAGTGCTCTTTCAGCATGCCAATCTCCTGCTCAGTGGGGGCTCGTAGCTCAGTAGCTGGCGTTGTATCTCTCCTCTTCAGCAGTGGTGAAGTCTCTCACTGGGGTCAGGAGCCATGTCTGCAAGGGATGGCCCTTATCTCTAAGAAGCCACCCCTCCATCTGAGCCAGTTCAGTGAACAGCGGTGGCAGCTTGGACTAGCCCAGGTCCCAGGTGGCATGACAGCTGCCTGAGAAGCGGTCACAGATTTGCATGAAGCATCTGCGGTGTTCACATTGAAAGGATTCCTTTAATGGGGATGGCTGCAGGTGTTAGCCTGATGGGAGGCCTGATGGCCACATGAGTGCAGTCTATGAACATTACAACCTATGGTTCTCTGGCAATGGTGCTGAAACTGATGGTCCTCTGGGCCTGAATGTGAGAGTCCATCCTGAAACGGACATACTCACTGGCCGCCTGGTGCAGGGCATCGGTGACCTCCCTGATGCAGTGTTGCACTGCTGACTGTGTGACCCCACAAAGGTCTCTGGTGGGCCCCTGAAAAACTGCATAGGCGTCAAGCTTAAGAACCACTGCCACTGTGAGAACCGCAGGCGTAGGATGTCCACTGAAGCCCATGGGCTGCAGGTCATCTTTGAGCAGGGCACAGAGACGTGTCACCACCTTCTCTACATGCGCAATCGCCTCTGATACTGGTGCTCTGACATCTGGTGGCATATCATATGGGGCCTGTAGATGCATGGCAATCGTAATGGCGAGCTCCCCTTGGCGGCTGCTGCTCACGACCGGGGGCCTCTACGTGGATCGCACTTGCCTGTTGATTTTGCCTCTGGTGCATACCGATCCTCACGAGCAGAGGATCACACAATGTAGAATGAGCCATACCTATTTCCGTGTGAGAAATAAAGTTGAACTCTTCATGCATTCGAAGGTTCCTAACAGGGCAGGGATTGGTGTTGACGGGTACATCAGCTGCTTTCATGGATCACCTATGTGGCGTGTCATGGCATTGCCCATCATGGCCAACACTGAGTGGCACAGCATGACCACATCAAGATCCTATCATCTGAATCGATTGCCCCCACCATCCATATAACCTTAATGCTCCTGCCCTTTCTGGCACCCTCCCCACAGGGGGACTAGAGGGCCATTGCTCCTTCACAAACATGAATAAATGCAGAGTGTATACTGTTTGCAGAGAGAAGGTACACAGCACCTCCCTTCATGCCTGCAGAGCTTTCCCTCCAGTAATCCCAGGCCCCCTCCTTCCTCCCTTCCAGTATGCAGAGTGAAACCTCTGAATATCCCCCCTCCCTCCTCCCTTCCAGTATGCAGAGTGAGACCACGGTGTATCGCCGCCCCCTTTAAGAATACAAAGTGGGACCCCTGAAATCCCCCCCTCCCTCATCTCTTTAAGAATGCAGTGTGAGACCCCTGAAAAGGAACTTACCTTCTGCCGCAAAACATTCTGCCTCTGAGAACCTCCGGCTTTTCAAATCATGAACACAACGGCATGTGACGGCCGCCTGTTCAGCGAAAAATCCAGAGATGTCCATGGAAAAGCGGCGGGCTGCATAATCTGCAGAGGTAAATACCATTTAACATATTGTAATTGGGGTGCCGCGGCCATACGGCGGTGGGGCAGCACCGAGGTCCCCCCGCTGCCGGTAATTTGTGGTGGGCCCTTCTCAACGTCACGGGTCGAGGCAGGCCTCTCCGTGCAGAATTTTACCAGCCCCCGCCCCGCGATCCGTGGCGTCGGGGAGCCAGTAAAATTCAGCCCATTGTGTTGGGAGGCCATTGGATGTTCGGCAAGGGCTGCAGTTGGCTTTCCTGTCCAGTTTGAACAGAGGGAAATAAATAAAATCAACAGAGTTAATCTGATCCAGATAAGGCTACAGAAGCAGTTAAGCTTTGTTTAAACAGAATGCTGCAAGCGTTTTCACAGAGACAAGCTTCACAGGGTTTTCAATAGCTAATTTCATGAAGTTGGGAAACATGTGAATTTGACACTGAACTAAAAACTGTGGTGAAATATCGATTGAATTGAAAGATTATCATATATTGACAGATAACCCTACTCTTCCTAGGGGGTTAGGGCGGCACAGTGGCGCAGTGGTTAGCACTGCAGCCTCACAGCTCCAGGGACCCGGGTTCGATTCTGGGCACTGCCTGTGTGGAGTTTGCAAGTTCTCCCTGTGTCTGCGTGGGTTTTCTCCGGGTACTCCGGTTTCCTCCCACAAGCCAAAAGACTTGCAGGTTGGTAGGTAAATTGGCCATTATAAATTGTCACTAGTATAGGTAGGTGGTAGGGAAATATAGAGACAGATGGGGATGTTTGGTAGGAATATGGGATTAGTGTAGGATTAGTATAAATGGGTGGTTGCTGGTCGGCACAGACTCGGTGGGCCGAAGGGCCTGTTTCAGTGCTGTATCTCTAATCTAATCTAATCAAATCTAATCAGCCAAACATGTTCAAGTTAAACACAAAGGTTGGTGGTTTGGAGCTGAATTTAAACCCATTCCCTCATCTTCAAATGTAGAACAATGTATTAACTGTATCAAACAGGTCAAAGAAAATTTAAAATCTAATTGGGAGAAGTGTGAAAGACAAACTAAAATATTTAAAGTATGCCAAGTATGTTGTGGATGGGGTGATGGTTGTGAAGAGCTATCTACCTCAGAACATACCATGTATGGCAATCATGTAGGAAGTGAATGCAATCTCGTTTTTTATCTTCGTTCACAGGATGTGGGCATCGCTGGCTAGGCCAACATTTATTGCCCATCCCTAATTGCCCTTGAGAAGGTGGTGGTGAACTGCCTTCTTGAACCGCTGCAGTCCATGTGAGGTAGGCTGAATGGCCTCCTTCTGTGCCGTAATTTTTCTATGGTTCTATGATACACGCACAGTGCTGTTAGGAAAGGAGTTTCAAGATTTTGATCCAGGATTGGTGAAGGAACGGCAATATAGTTCCAAGTCAAAATGGTGTGTGGCTTGGAGGGGAACTTGCAGGTGATGGTGTTCTTCTGCCCTAGTCCTTCTAGTTGGTAGAGGTTGTGGGTTTGGAAGGTGCTGTCAAAGGAGACTTGGTGAGTTGCTGCAGTGCAGCTTGTAGATGGTACACACTGCTGACACTGTGCATCTGTGGTGAAGGGAGTGAATGTTGAAGGTGGTGGATGGGGTGCCAATCAAGTGGGCTACTTTGTCCTGGATGACATCGAGCTTCCTGAGTGTTGTTGGAGCTGCACCCATCCAGGCAAGTGGAGAGTATTCCATCACACTCCTGACTTGTGCCTTACAGATGGAGGGCAGGCTTTGGGGAGTCAAGAGGTGAGTTACTTGCCACAGGATTCCTCGTCTCTGACCTGCTCTTGTAGTCATGGTATTTATATGGCTGCTCCAGAATGTTACTTACCACTTATCATCCCAAACCTGGATATTGTCCAGGTCTTGCAGCATTTCTACAAGGACTGCTTCAGTATCTGAGGAGTTGTGAATGGTGCTGAACATTGTGCAATCATCAGTGAATATCCCCACTTCTGACCTTATGATGGAAGGAAAGTCATTAATGAAGCAGCTGAAGATGGTTGAGCCCAGGACACTGCCCTGAGGAACTCCTGCAGCAATGTCCTGGAGCTGAGATAATTGACCTCCAACAACCACAACCATCTTCCTTTGCACTAGGTACGATTCCAACCAGCGGAGAGTTTTCCCTCTGATTCCCATTGACTCCAGTTTTGCTGGGTCTCCCTGATGCCATACTCAGTCAATGTTGTTTTGATGTCAAGGGCAGTCATTCTCACCCCACCTCTGGAGTTCAGCTCTTTTGTCCATGTTTGAACCAAAGCTGTAACCAGGTCAGGAGCTGAGTGGCCCTGGTGGAACCCAAACTGAGCGTCACTGAGCAGGTTATTGCTAAGCAAGTGCTGCTTGAAAGCACTGTCAATTACACCTTCCATCACTTTACTGATGTTGGGGCGGTAACTGACTGGGTTGGATTTGTCCTGCTTTTTGTGTACTGGACATACCTGGGCAATTTTCCACATTGCCGGATAGATGCCAGTGTTGTAGCTGTACTGTAACAGCTTAGCTAGGGATGCGGCAAGTTCTGGAGCACAGGTCTTCAGTACTATTGCCGGAATGTTGTGAGGGCCCATAGCCTTTGCAGTATCCAGTGCTTTTAGTCATTTCTTGATGTCATGTGGAGTGAATCAAATTTGCTAAAGACTGGCATCTGTGATGCTGGGAACTTCAGGAGGAGGCCAAGATGGATCATCCACTGGGTACTTCTGGCTGAGGATTGTTGCAAATGCTTCAGCCTTATCTTTTGCATTGATGTGCTGGGCTCCCCCATCATTGAGGATTGGGGATATTTGTGGAGCCACTTCCTCCAGTTAGTTGTTTAATTATCCCCCAACGTTCATGACTGGATGTGGCAGGACTGCAGAGCTTAGATCTGATCGGTTGGTGGTGGGATCACTTAGCTCTGTCTATCGCATGCTGCTTACACTGTTTGGCAAGCAAGTGGTCCTGAGTTGAAGCCTCACCAGGTTGACACCTCATCTTGAGTTATGCCTGGTGCTGCTCCTGGCATGCCCTCCTGCACTCTTCATTGAACCAGGGTTGATGCCCCGGCTTGATGGTAATGGTAGAATGGAGGATATGCCGGGCCATGAGATTACAGATAGTGGTTGAGGACAATTCTGTTGCTGCTGATGGCCCACAGTGCCTCATGGATTCCCAGTTTTGCATTGCTGGATCTGTTTGAAATCTATCCCATTTAGCACGGTGATAGTGCCACACAACACAGTGGAGGGTGTCCTCAAAGTGACTGTGTGGTGGTCACTCCTACCAATACAGTCATGGACAGTTGCATCTGCGTCAGGCAGATTGGTGAGGACAAGGTCAAGTATGTTTTTCCGTCTTGTTGGTTCCCTCACCACCTGCTATGTCCTTTAGAACTCAGCCAGCTCGGTCAATAGTGCTGCTATCGAGCCACTCTTGGTGGTGGACATTGAATTCCGCCACCCAGAGTACATTCTGCGCCCTTGCCACACTCAGGCCTTCCTCCAAGTGGTGTTCAATATGGAGAAGTACTGATTCATCAGCTGAGGGAGGGCGGGTGTGGTGGAATTCAGCAGGAGGTTTCCTTGCCCATGTTTGACCTGATGCCATGAAACGACATGGGGTCCGGAGTCAACGTTGAGAACTCCCATGGCAACTCCCTCCCGACTGTATACCACTGTGCCGCCACCTCAGCTGGGTCTATCCTGCTGGTGGGATGACCCAGCATATTTGAAAGTAGATACAGAAGACAAAATCCAACTTGAGAAAAAACATTAAAGGTCCTGGTATGTTCAAGTATGATTGCTAATTATAATGTTATAAATAGGTGAGACTGTCAGTCATTTTACATTGGTAGAAATAACTACCCAGAAAGATTGCAGATGTCAGCCATTTGTGCATGAATAGTTTTATGGCATAGAATATTGTTATCCTAAATCTAGCTAGCTTGTTGCTGCATGTGCAACACATAGCAGTGTAGAGCCCCGGATGCAATAACAGCCAGTATTGATATGCTTCATAATGTATGAAGCAGAATCAAAAAGAAGGAATTCAGAGGAGATGCAGCAGCTCAGTTGTCACTGCTAATAGAGATCAATGGCCACAGTTAGAACTTGACCTTCAGTAACAATATGCTTGCAGGACAGATGGATAGCTGTGAAGTCACTTTCAGTCTCTTGCTAATAATTTGAGAAAGTGACAAGAAAAGCATCCTGAAGCCAGTAATATCCCATAGTTGGATTATAGCAGTCTATTCCTGGCACAAATGCAAGATGCCTAAGTCTGCAATGCAATAGACAATCAGTGGAATCGTAAGCAGGTCTAAGGGGTTCTTTATTGGCTACTCAACATCTTCTTCTTCCAATGGGATATAAATTAGCAGTAGAAAGAATACAACACATTCATGCACAAAGCACAAACAACAACATCATGTTGACAATACTGCGCACCCAAATTCTTACATTAATAAAAGTAAATGCTAAACTCCACGATTTTTAAAAAAAGGCAACAGAGGAAAAGGACCTTTTTATTCTTGCACCACAAAAATATCAGGCAGTTTTAGTTTGAATGTATTAACAAAATTCTTGTCATAGAGAAGGACACAAGATTTGAGAAGACTATTATTTACTAGTATGCATCGCACCTACGTTAATTTGGACAATATCTGTTGTATTCCTCCTTATTCCCTTCCTAGGGCTTCGCTCTTTGGCAAGAATGCTTATTTCTCTCTCAACAGCAATATTATGCAACATGCAATTTTAATACTTATTATACATGGTTCAGCTCACAGTATTGGGGGTACTATCAGAGCAATCCAATCATCGGCAATGTTGTTTTCGCAATGTAGACATCTGCTCTATTATATTTCTGCCCGTCAAAGGTGCATCATTTTGGTACCTTTCTTCTAATCAGTCCAGTTATTAGCAGATAAGCCACGTCTCTTGGGATTCACCTTTCCTGTCTTTACATTTGACAGGTTGGGGAAACCTTTACCTCCTCAAGACCTTTTCATCATGAGTTCTCACCAAAAAATGAACATTAGTTTACACAAGTCTTTTATTAGTGGATGTTCAGAGAGCAGTAACATCAATGGTGCTGAGAATGGAATTAATGGCATTTTGTATTTGGGAAAGCTACATAATTTATTAAAAATTAAGTCTGACTTTCTAGTTGGCTCTGCACAGCCGTTGAACTTCATGTATGCTGAAACATGGCATATGGGAGTATCCATTCTCTCAGTACTGCAGCAATAATAATCTGGATGATCCAAGTGATGTTGCCTGGGAGTACCAGATGTATAAAGTTTAAAGAAGTGGTAACTTGGCTCCTATTTCTAATTCAAGTGCAAAGCTTTGCCGGCCAAAAGTGCAGACTGGGAATTTGGCATGCACCTTTCATGGTTTTCTGGAAATTCATTAAAATCAATTGACACAAAATTGAGTTGGACTGTAAATTTACAACCATTAATGCCAATTCACAACTGGCTAATGAGCTAACTCCATCTGCCAAAGTAAATTAAATTATGTGAACTGAAAGTTATCCTGCATGAAAATTAATGTGCTGGTAACATACCTGTATTTATTCAAAGTGAATTTGAGGAAGCACTCAGTTTTCTCTGTTCAGGATGAAGGGGTTAAAGACAAATATTCTGTAGGAATAACAATAAGCAAATTATTTTAGAGACACTCATACCAATCTTCTCCCTGGGATGCAGTGGCACTGACATTATTAATCTTGTTTCAGAAAACACGAATTCAAAATTTATTTTTCACCAGGGAGATTGTCATCTTTGGTACACCTACTAAAATCTATTCTCTCTCGCTGCTACAATTCACTATAGTCTGGATAAGTATTATCTCTGCACAGATCACGAGGTAATTATGGATGAGGAAGGCCATTTGTCCTATCCAGAATGACCTCTAAATTTCTCTCCCACCACCCCACCGGTTCTTAAATGATTCCAAGGTTTTTGCCTATTAATTAGGTGCAAAAGTAAAATGGATTTATGTTCCTTTTCATGCTTCTCACTCTGTCTTGACTGAAATTTTCTGATAATTATACATCCTATTTTTCAGAAAAAAAGGGAAGGATTTTTAAAATTACCCCAAAGTTGTCTTCCACATGTGGGAAGATACCACTGAGTAATATAGTTAGTATGTCCCTGAGAAATAAAGAATAGCCAAGTGGATTTTTTATCTTCCTGTTCTCGTGAAAATATTGTAACAAAAAAGGAACACATAAGGAATGATTGGGCCCCACCTTCCCTGGGCTTTCATCCCTGCCCTAAATGCAGTGATTCTTCCTGAGCCCTCCAATGCATTTGTCTTGTGCTGGGACTGTTTTCCCAAGTCCCTAATAGCAGTCTCTGAGCCACTCAATTTTAACAGTCGGGAAGCTGCCACCCACTGGTATCTGGCAGTTTTGGTTTGGAAGTTTGAAAACGTGCTAATGAGGCCTGGTCATTAAAATCGTCCAGGCCTGCCTGCTGTCTGTCCTGGTTAGGCCAACCACGCACTAGACTGCGTTCCTGCCAGTGTAAAAATTGAGCCCATAGTGCCAGACCTGCCTGTAGAATTATCAGCCCCAAAGGTTTCCCTGACAATTTGCCTATTCACAGAGAAGGAACTATAAATAATACATCTTGGAGCTCAGAGTATGACATTTAAAAAGGATGGTTTACTTTAGATGAAGGTAGTGATATCATAAAAAAAATGACATTTTGTCAAAGCAGAAAAGATGGCTTTGGCATAGTGAGCATGGCTATTTCAACTGGTTAATTGAAGACTTCTGCTGCAATGGAACTTTTGTTCTTGTGTTGGATGTTCTGTAGTAGCCAGATGAAAAGGAAAGTTGATTTGTTTCAACAACTGATTAGCTTTATGCATTCAGCACTTTCTGCTATAAAGATAGAAATAAAATCATTGGGCTGCTTTTCTCCCTGATACATGCCTGTATTTATAAGTTCAAGTCATTTAAATCAAGCCTACTTATCCCAGACATAGACCCACATTTTGGCAGGGCCTTGAGCCCGGAAGGGGGAGTAGAAATTCAACTGCTGGGTGACACAGATGCAGTGTGATATATGGTTGAGAACCTAGATTTTACTCTGCCACCTCCTCCACTGGGGTGCCTAGAAGAACAGTAGAAAACATATTTATTCTTTCCTCCTTCCCCCACTTGTTTGTACTTGCTTAAAACCTGTTATATTTCTAAATGTTTTCAGTTCTGATAAACA